>NW_026883721.1:0-520004 GCF_032173495.1 Musca vetustissima
CATACCCTAATTTTACACCTCCATGGTGATCCTAAATCAAAATTTCAGGATTCCAACTCTATCGGTTCACCAACAATTCAAATTGTACAAAATTTAGTACACAGGAGTACCAATTTCCAAAACATCCTACATACCCCAATTCTACACCTCCACAGTGTTCCTAAATCAAAATTTTAGGATTCCAACTCTATCAGTTCACCCACAATTCAAATTGTACCAAATTTAGTACACATTAATACCAATTTTCAAATCTTCCTACATACTCCAATCCCACACCTCCACAGTGATCCTTAATCAATTTAAATTGTACCGAATTTGGTACACTTAGTACAAATTTCTAAAACTTCTCACATACTCCAACCCTACACCATCACAATGATCGTAAATCAAAATTTCATGATTTCAACTTTATCTGTTCACCCACAATTTAAATTGTACCAAATTTAGTACACATTAGTACAAATTTCTAAAACTTCCTACATATTTCAATCTTACACCTCAAGAGTGATCCTGACTCCAAATTTCATGATTCTAGCTCCAGTTAGTACCATTTAGTACCCATAAGTATTATTTTCTTAAACTGAATCCTGAGCCTAATCCTACATCCCTACAATGATCCTAACTCCAAACTTCATTGTTCCAGCTCTATATCCGTTCACCCAAATCCAAATTGTACCAATTATTGTACGATTTAGTACTTTTTGTACACATAAGTAAAAATTTCCAAAACTACGTACATATCCCAATCCTACACTCCGATGGTAATGTTAATTTCAATTTTCAGGATTCCAGCTCGATTTGTACCTCCAAATCAAATTTGTACCAAATATAGTACCATATAGTACTTTTCGTACACATGAGTACACACTTTCCAAACTCTCCTCATATCGACCCTACTTCTCAACGTTAATTTACATACTAAATTTCAAGTTTTTAGCTCACTCCATTCACATGCTACGAAATTGTACCAAATTTAGTACATTCTAAACATAACGCCAAGTTATGACCTTTTTAGGGGGGATAGTCATATCAGTGATTATATTCCCCTCCACAGGGATTTTAATGACATTAAAGTCGAATTTCCTAACAGGGAATCCTGGACTAGTGGCTCCCTACCTCTGCCAGCTCTGTCAATCTTCACAGACGGGTCCAAGATGGAAGAAGGCACTGGCGCAGGCGTCTACTGCAGGGAATTAGGTATACGAAACTCATATAAACTCAACAATGATTGTAGCGTTTTTTCAAGCAGAGATTCTTGCAATCACGAAAGCGGCCGAGATAGTAAAAGCACTTAATACAGACTTTACAGGACCGGTGACTATTTACGTAGATAGTCAGGCGGCCCTGAAAGCGGTGAAGTCGCATACTATAAACTCGAAAGCAGTTCATGATTGTAAGACCGCTCTGAATGATATACGTCAAATAGTTGGGTTATGCTGGGTTCCAGGACATAACGATATTGAAGGGAATGAGATAGCCGACGAGCTTGCTCGAGGGGGGTCACAGTCGTCCAGTCTTCTGATTGAGAGATCTGTGAAACCCCCTATTAGCTATTTCATTGGCAGAATCCGCGCGTTCTATTGCGAGGTAGTCGGCAACAGATGGCTAAGGGAACCTGCATGCAGAATCTCTAAATCTATCTGGCCAGAATTCTCTCATAAAAGAACGTCTTCGCTGCTGGATCACAACAAGAGGGAGATTAAGATCGTTGTGGGGATCATTACTGGTCACTGCAAAGTTAGATCTCTCACTTCTAAGTGGGACTCCAGTGGAGAGGATTACTGTCGTCTATGTGAGGATGAAGAAGAAGTGGAAACAATTGAGCACATCCTTTGCAAATGTCCATCGCTGATCAGCAGAAGACATAAACAGTTTGGATGTTATGAAATTGATAATCTAGTCTTCTTCTCCAAAATAGACCCTAACCTAATTCTAGGCTTTGTCAAAAAATTGATTTGGCTAAAATAATGTCTCTTCCGCTCCCACCTATTCTAACTAACTCTTCCACTATCTTTTCTTCTTTCTCTTTATAGGTACACCTATACATAAAGGATGATCACAATGGACATAGTTTCCGAGTGGACGGTTGTTACAACAGCCGTACATCCCAAACCTAACCTAACCTAGTACATTTTCATACTTTTCGGATAGTTATAGTTCGAATTTCCAAAAAACCCTTTAGTACATCTATCCTACACTCAATACAAATGGTATCACATTTAGTACTTTTCTACCGTTCTAGTACGAATTTCCAAAAACCCATCAACAGACGGACGGACGGACGGACATGCATAAATCGACTCAGAAAGTGATTCTATTCATATTCTCAAAAGGAACCATGGGCCTATAAAAATGCCAGATTTTTTCAATAATAATGCCATTAACCGGTGAAAAATAACAGGAAATTGATTTTCGATGACATGAATTTTGAACCAATTAAACGGGAAAATCAATTAGCAGGGATTAATTATCCGAGGAAATTTACATGTGTTTTCGTATGCAATATTTTGTTGTCCCATCATGTGGTTCAATTAAACGGGTAAACCAATTAACCGAAAAATACTGTACTTAAAAGTGTAGGGTAAAAGTACCAGCAAATAAATAAAAATATGAAGGAAATAGTATGTGATTTATTCAAAATTTTCATAAAAACAAAAATCAATAAATAGTAAAATATATTAACTATACTGGCACGAAAAAAGAATAAAAATTCGTCCACGTAATTCTGACAGCAATGTCCAATGTGATAGAACTACTAAAAATAGATATAGAAATAAATATTCAATGAATACACTTATTAGATTATAGATTTGTTGGGGTAGGGCCAGCCAGCCCGGCAACCATGCAAAACAAAACAACGAATGGTTCTGCTTTTGTTTCGATTGTTAACCACTCTCTCCCATAAAATAATATTCGCATGCTTCGTTTTTGCTATGCGAACTTGAAACAAAAATAAAAGTTTTGTTTGTTTTGGTTTGGTTTTGTTGTTTTATTAAACAAATTGTTGTTAGCGATGATTCAGCAGACAGCGATAATACCCGTAATTCTATAGAGACGCATTGCAAACGTGAATCTTATCAAAACCAAAACATAAACAAATGAATGTATGTCTGTATGTATTTTTATCTACGCAACATTTCATTGGATTGGGGAAATAACTAGAAGGTTCATGAATGTTGTAAGCAACTACATCTACATACATACATACTATATATTATAAATATTAATAAAAAAGGATATGAATGATAAATAGCAAGAATTTGTTAATGTCTGCAATATTCCAGACAAGAATTTCCATGGGGTTATTAACAAAAGTGTACATACATATTTACCTATGTACATATGCAAACTATTAAATATACCGGTCTCAAAAAATGCTTTTTCGTTGTTATCTCTCCCCTCTCACAATTCGAAAAGCAACCCGGTCGGACCATTTCGTTCTCTATCTCTCTCTCTCTTTCATAATGTTTTCTAGAAAATATTAAAAGAGAAATCGAGAAAAAAACTCTTTGTTAAGTAAAGAGTATATAAGCCGCAATGGCGTCGAAAGCGGTATGTTCAGTTTGAATTAAATCTCGACAAAAGGTATATCCACAGCTGAAAAAGCTACAGAGCAGAATAAAAAATCACAAAAATCTTTTGTTGGTCAACGTTCAAAGAAAAAAAAAACCAATAGGCAAAGCAAGAAACAATTTTTCATTTCAATAAAAAGAAGAATTTAGCAATAACCAAAGAACAAAGATGTCGATAATTCCTCTACTACGTGAACTGGATGACTCCTTCAGCGAATTTGAAGAACTTTTGGAGGCTCCATTTGGTCTTGGAATACATCCAGTGGACATCTTCAGACCCCGTCATCATCGCTCCTTAGTACTACGTCCACGCAATCGCTATTATCCCTATCTAATAAAATACACTCGTCCACGTAAAGAGTCGTCGCATGCAGACAAATCTGATCTCGTCGTTCCCACAGTGGGAAAGGATGGTTTCCAGGTCTGCATGGATGTTTCACAATTCAAACCAAATGAACTAACAGTGAAGACTGTCGATCGCATGGTGGTGGTTGAAGGAAAGCACGAAGAACGTGAAGATGAGCACGGCCTAATCCAGAGACAATTTGTACGTAAATATACACTGCCCAAAGGTTATGATCCCAAAGATGTCGTTTCCACAATATCGTCAGATGGTGTGTTAACTGTTAAAGCACCCCCACCGGCAATAAAGGGAAAAGCGAATAACGAACGTATAGTTCAAATTCAACAGACCGGTCCAGCCCATCTGAATGTAAAACAACCGGATGAATTGAAAAAGAACGTGGAAGCATGCAATGGTGCTGCCGAAAAAATGGACACCAAATAACACCGAACCAATTCACTACAATAATTCCTGACTGACTAGTTTTAAATTCATTTCCATGGTACAATTTGCTACTAATTTGTGTTCATTTCCGATTTCATTAATTTTAATTTAGGATTATATTTAAGTTTGTATGTATTATATTGTTAAGTTTTAATAATAAAAAAATTGAACTAAAAAATACGTATATGTATGTGGAAGTCATTTGGGTGGGTTTTATGGTGGGGTCAAACATTAACATTTTTGTATACTTATTACATAAATATATACTGATTACATAAATATGTTACTATTATGGGAGGAAATCCATACTTCTTGAGAAATTAGGCTAGGGGCGAAAAATGGGCTGGGGCCGGGGATTATTAAATATGCATTTAATTTTATTCAATCATGTATAACAATTATTAATTTGACAATGTTCCACCTGTCCATAGGAGAAAATCTCAAGCTCCGGCCGAAGGCCGTCTACTGAAAAAATTGAAATTAAAAGAGAATTCTGCTCGCGTAGCCCAATTTTCCCCCTGTCCATAGGAGAAGTCGTAAATCCCCAGCCAAAGGCCGGCTATGTAGAATAGAGGTGTGCAAAAAGAGAGGAGAGTAAAGTAGAAACCGTCATATGAAATGTCCTACAAAAAGAGAACGCAGAGAACGAGCATATTGATGCAAGTAAACAAGGGAAACCAGTTCCCATGGTTGCCCAGCATTAATTTAAGGAAACATTAAAATTTAAAGAAAATCTTGCTCGCGTAGCCCAATTTTCCACCCGTCCATAGGAGAAAGTTTTAAGCCCCGGCCAAAGGCCGTCTACATAAAAAATTAAAATTTAAAGAAAATTATGATCGAATAACTGAATTTGTACTTTTTATTACTGATCGGTTATTTATAAGTAACTTTTAGTCTAGTGTAAACAATAATGTACTTTACATTGGAAAGAACGTTTATACGCGTTCCGAAGCACGAAGTCTACCCAATAAATTATGTGGTTGTAATCAGCTCCAAAAATATAAACGTTTCGGAGTGGTATTCTTAAATATATTTAATAAAACGTGGGGGTATTTTTATAACTTTGGAACCCCATATCTCGGGAAGTACTGATTTCCCCACGAAAAAAATATGTTGCTGTAATCAGCATTAGAAGGGCTACATATGGTAAAAATTTCAAAAAGTTCCAATTTTTTTCTTAAAAAACAACTTCCACCGAATCGAGGGCTGATCAGAAAATTTTTACCACGTTAATGTTTTAATTACGTTACCACCACTGTATATAATATGGGACCCGAAAAACATTTTGAAAATTAATTCAAACATCTCCATCTTATGATGGAGGCTACAATTAACAAAAAATTAAATAAAGTCCTTTGGGACATTTGGAACAAATCAAGTTCAAGACACACTTATATTTAAATACAAATCTTTCGCTGAAGGACTTTTGGAAGGCTATGCACAGAATCTCATAGAAAATAGTAAATAAATTTTCAATGTCCTGAATTTTGGTGGGAATTTAACAAATGTAACTTATAGTCATCGTGGGTAGTTTCTTTGCAAAATACAAAAGCGACATGTACGTAATAAATAATAATTCATATAATTTGAAGTTTTACAAAAGTGAATTTTATTCAGTTTTTTTTTTTTTAATTTTAGATTCAATACAAAGTCTTTTTTCTCGTACAATGTGAATGTGAAATGAATACATGAGAATACAAAAACGAAAACGAACACAAAAACTAATTCTAATTCAAAGTGATGTCCGAATAAAATTTGAGTAATATGGAATGTCTATTTAAGTTTAAATTGAATGAAATCATAGCATTTATTTGGCACTATTTTCCTCAGAAGTCTTTTCTCCAGCTGCAGCTCCATTTTGGGTTTGTTTTATAGCCTGAGCGACTTCCGGTTGTTTGACATTTAAATGTGCTGGACCAGTTTGCTGAATCGGAACAACACGTTCATTTTTTATGGCTTTATTAGGTGGCGGTGGAGCCTTTACAGTAAGTACTCCATCCGAAGAAATTGTCGACTGAACGTCCTTGGGATCGTAGTCCTTAGGCAGAGTATATTTGCGTATGAAATGACGCTGAATCATTCCATGGTCATCTTCACGCTCTTCATGCTTTCCCTCTACAATTACCACGTTGTCAACAGTTTTTACAGTCAATTCGCTGGGCTTGAATTGCGATACATCCATGCATACCTGGAAGCCGCCATCGCTGCCCACTGTTGGCATGACACTAGTCATCTCATTTCTATCTCGGTGTTGGCGATGATGATGACGTCGACCACCTAGCATATAAGGCGAATAATATGGGCGTCTGCCATGCAGCTGGGCCAAACGTGGACGAAAGATGTCCACGGGATTAATACCAAATCCAAAATCATCGTCCAATAAACGATCCCAATCATCCAAACTGCGATGTTCAGCATCCAAGTCACGGGCCAAGTGCATCAAAATTGGTACCAGAGACATTTTCTAGTTATTCTTCTTTGTATACACACACAATTTGTCGGTATATGTATGTTTCTTTTTTGATTTTCCTCTTCTTCCTTTTGCTTCTTCAATAGCCGGGGAATACAAAAATACAAGTTGCAATATTTAGCAGCAAAGCGCACAGCACTAACGCAAACGACCAAACTTGTCGGTTTTCAAGACTAAAATAAGAGCAGAACAAAGCTTGGCAAGTTTATAAGGCAAGTTGTTGTTTGCAAAAAACAAAATGCAAGAGCGTTCATCGGAGAAAACAAAAAGTGAAAAGAGAAAATGCAGAAAAAATACTGTCCTTTGTTCTGCTCTTCCAGAAATTCTAGCTGTTTCCAGAATAAAGAAGAATACTGGGATATTTCTAATGTACTCATATGCATTATAAAAAAATACAACATACTTGCATTTACACTAGAGTACAGAATTATAGTGCTAAAATACGACAAAAATTCACTTTTTATTTATTTACAAAGAATCATAACATAATTACAGAAGGTAGTCTCATTTGAGAAATTAATAATGGCAACACTTTTTTTTAATTTGGAATTAATCTCTCAATTTCAAATTCAAAAATAAATTCCAAAAAATTTTATGCAAAAATGTATATTTTCTAAAGATTTTAAGTATTTAAGCATATAAATATTGTTCTTAAAGTACGTTTACATTGTACCGGATTTGGTTAACCCAGTGGGTTTAAATTGTCAGTTCCTTTGAATATATGCCAAATAAATCCTCATAAGGGAGGATTAATAAGGTCACCAAGATAGCAATCGAAATCGGAAAACAGCTGTTTTTTCTCAAGTCTACTGTCAAAAATTTCGACTTTGTTTATGTTTTCATAATGGAAGTCAATTCACAATAATGCATTTTGTCAGCAAACTTGAGAGGTATCGATGACCTTATATATAGGCCATGACATGGTACAATAACAAGAGTTATAGTACGTTTACATTTAACCGGATTTCGTTAACCCACTGGGTTTCAATTGTCAATTCCTTTGCCTATATGTCAAATAAATCCTCATAAAGTAGGTTAACCCCGTAAAAAGTTGTAATGTATATGCCGTTTTAGGCTTACTTGATTAAATTAATAAAAACTGTAGTCTAGTGTAATGTCTTGTAATATTTATGTACTTATAAAGATATTCAACAGGCTGTTTGGTTTATTTGACATAATTTTACAATTTTAATTCGCAAAAAATTAATGGAATGTCAAGTTTTTTCACAATATGGACTTGCAAATATGATTATAATAAGAATTCTTCCTAACACTCAGAAAGATTTTTCTCTGAGTACTGCAATGTTGAACTTTAATTACAAGTGAATTTGATTTTTTTTTTAATTTTTTTTAACACATTTACAAATTGAGCAATTGTTTTGACAGAACAGGGGCTCACAAAAGGAAATATTTTTTCATAAATTTACTTTTGGCAACATTCAGCTTTAAAAATTTAAATGAAAATACCTTCCTTCCAAATGTACGCACAGGATGTGTTCAGTAGCAAAAATTGCTAAATTATTTATATTTATTAATTTTTTTTTTGAAGTTCCCTTCTTCTGAAGCCAATAAATATACGTTGTAACAACCATAGTTACGTCTTGAAAATAATGTGCAGCTTCAAAAAATATAAATTTTTAATTTTCTGAAAATATGCCAATCAACACACAATTTTATGGAATTTATTTTTCATTTTATTTGAAATTGATGTATGACGTTCGTCATTATTAATTTCTCAAATGAGACTACCATCCATAATAACGACATGGTTTGACGCTATTTGTTATTAAAAGTTCATATTTTGACAATGAATATCTTTATTGTTAAAAAAAAACATAAAACTACTAAACTTATCTCTATTAATAAAAATTTAGACCAATTTAAAAACCTTGATAATCCGAAAAATTTGGCTGGATTGGGGTCTGCAATCATCCGGATTAAATAAATTTTACTGTATAAAACTTTCATAAAATTTAAAGGAATTAATTTTTTACGATATTTGAAATTGAAATTCTTATGAGTTACGTATTGAAAATGAGACTATCTTCCATAATTATGCCATGAACACTGTCTTAAATTTATCGAGCTTTGTCCTCATTACAATAAATGAAGAGAAGTATATATTACGTATGAGGTCTGCGGAGAACATAAAACAGAATGAGTCCTTATTTTGCAGGATATATAAAGCAATGATGTGGTTTACACCTTCAGATATAGTAATAATTCAGATATAATAATTTCTTCCAGACGACACCTGTAATGAATGCTTTCCATTTTAATTGGAATCTTCCATAATTATGCCATGAACACTGTCTTAAATTTATCGAGCTTTGTCCTCATTACAATAAATGAAGAGAAGTATATATTACGTATGAGGTCTCCGGAGAACATAAAACAGAATGAGTCCTTATTTTGCAGGATATATAAAGCAATGATGTGGTTTACACCTTCAGATATAGTAATAATTCAGATATAATAATTTCTTCCAGACGACACCTGTAATGAATACTTTCCATTTTAATTGGAATTTATTTAAAACAATTTGGCATACCATTCAAAATGACATGTTTGTCGTCCTAGTGCAAATTCATATTTTCAGTTCAGTGCTTTACCCACCCGGTAAATCATTCGAAAGACATTTTTAACCGTTGAACTGGAAAGTTCTTTTGTTGCCTACTGTTGTCCATTCCCATCGCACATCAAAGAGTCCTTTGACAACATGAAGCATTCTTATGCTGTATATCCCTATTATTCTTACACATGTATGAATCGGAATTTTCCAGATATATATATATATATATATATACATGTATTTATATACATATATCATATATTGTTTACTTACGCACATATTTACTGACCCAGGGCGTAGGAAACTGAATATGTTTGCAAATTGCGATGGATTGTATTTTGTCCGAAGAGATAATATTATGACAACAAGAGAAGAGAAAAAAATTAGTGTATCTTTCTCTTCTCGTGTCGTTATTCTCTTTGTAAGAGAGTATCAATAAAACTCTCTTACAAACAGTGTGTGTCGAACACAAAGAGAAAATGCCATATGATTTTGCCCGTGTTTTGAGAACGGCGGCAAAGTTCTCGAAACAAAACAGTGTTTGACTCACTCTCCGACAAAAACAATTTCTAGAAAACACTCGTTTTTTCACGAAGGGGTGGGAAACAAATATAAAAAGCTGCCGCCAGCCGGCAGAACTCAATGCAGTTTGAGAATTCAAGCGGTAAACAACAAAAGAAAGTTGCAAATCGTTCGCGATAAATACAACAATCGTTTTAATAAAAATTCTATAAAGCAAAAACAAGTGAAACAATCTTAAATAAATTTAATTTTCGCACAGTTGAAAAAAGTAAACAGGAACAAAAGTTTAAAAATGTCCAGCCTAGCATTGTTGTTGAACCTTCTCGACGAATTGGATCGTGAAGCTCCATCCTACTATGGCAACGATTTCGGTTTGGGTCTATCGCCTTACTTGATCCATAGCCATGCCCACCGTGAACCTATAACTAACTCTGTCGGATATACTCTACCTTTGAGCTTGCTAAATCGCCTGAGTGAACGCCAAGCTGCCAGATCTCGTCGCGGTGAAAAAAAGGAAGACCGTGTATCACCCGTTGGTAAAGATGGCTTCCAAGTTTGTATGGATGTGGCCCAATTCAAACCCAACGAATTGACAGTCAAAGTCGTCGACAATTGCATCGTCATTGAGGGTAAACACGAAGAACGTGAGGATGAGCACGGTTACATTCAGAGACACTTCGTCCGTCGATATGTCCTTCCCAAAGGTTATGATGCCGAAAAGGTAGCTTCGACTCTGTCGTCGGATGGCGTCTTAACTGTCAGTGTACCAAAGCCTCAAATTGAGGATAAATCAAATGAACGCGTCATCCAAATTCAGCAAACAGGACCAGCACATTTGAATGTGAAACAGAATGCCGAGGAAAAGCCAGCCGATTCGAAGGACCAAAAGGAAGAGAAGAAGTAAAAGCATCTGTATCTAGTCTAGCCGACGCATAACGTTACACATTCATACTTACGATAGATTACCCAAGTATTTGAATTAAATACTTTATTTTAAACATTATTATAGCATTGTCCTTAGTTGATAGCATTTGCGACTTTTGATGACTCATCATCACTCTAGAAGATAGATAGTCATGTACTTTTAATATACCAATGGAAACATATGGAGTGATTCTATTCTGTTCGTTATTATTAATACATTAATATTTATGTATTTGTGTTTCACTATGTTTTACTATTAATATTCATCTAAAATTTCATTTTTGTAAGAAATTTTCATTCCACGACAAATAAAATAAACGAAATTGAATTTCTAAAAAATAAGTAAAATGAAGAGCGACTTTTTCATTTGGGGGTCAATTCCATACCTTCCTCCATAATATGGAAGGTATATTTGTTTTGTTTTTCCTTTTGTAACGCATCGAAATAATCATTTCCGACCCTAAAAAGTACATATATTCTTGATCAGCGTAAAATATATGTCCGTCTGTTGTATCACAGTCGTATTTTGTCTGCAATCAGGTCAAGTTCGGAGATGGTCCACGTTTAGGCATAGCTCTCATATAAGGCTACCTCCCATTTTCGGTGTTTTGTGCGCGTTTTTCCACCATATTCGCTGTAATTTATTTGTTTATTCATGGTATTTCAAAGTCCGAAGAACACACATTTTAAAATTGACTTATTAATATGAAATATATGTAATAGATAAATTAAAAAAGTAATGTATTAACACGACAATAAATAATATCCCATCTACATTTCCCAAATTGTCAGAACGAAAACTAGCAAAAGTAGCAGTTAGCTACAAAATCAAAAAAAAAAAAACTGTCTTCAGCAGAATAAAAGTATATATATTTTAACATGGACTCAGAGTATACTAAACATAAGTTCATCACATAAAATAAGTACAAAAATGTATATAAAAAAAGTTACTTGAACATTGGTATACAGAAAAAATATATTAAAAATTAAATTAAATATATGTATGTATGTATAAAAAAATAATTATAATTAAATAAAAATATAATTAATTTCGAATAAAATCTACTCAAAAGCAAATCTCTCCACTAAAAATTATAAATATAAGTCAATTTTTTCGGGTAGCCCCCATAAGGACACCACCCAATTTTCGGCATTTTGGGGTTCTTGAACGCGTTTTTCAACCAAAAAGGGTCAAGCCCCCATATAATGATACCTTATATAAACTTGCGCTCTAAATTGCAATAGTTTGAGGATTTTATACTCTAGCATGCGTTATCAATATCGGTCAACGTTTTGGGGTTTTTCGGATTTTAGGATAAATCCCCATTAAAATTTGCTGAAATTTGTATATGTTGGTGTACATAATAGTTTATATAAATCGGTATAGGCCTACTTTTTGGTATGTTCCCTATATGTTCATTGCAAGTATCTGTCAAGCAGGGACGTGCGCAGGGGGAGCCCTGGGGGCCCGGGCCCCCCCGAAATGAATTTTTTTCACAGTAAATTTATGTTTGCAACAGCGAATTTTTTCATTTTGTACTACCGGGCCCCCCCCCGAAATGAAATCCTGTGTACGTTGCTGCTGTCAAGTATACCTATGGTGGAGGGTATTCAAAATTCGGCCCGGCCGAACTTAACGACTTTTTTCACTTGTTTAATTCCTTATTTACTTAAAATAAACCCATGATATAAACCTAACATAAATCAGCATATAGTACGTATGCCAATTGCAATTTGTAGACATAGTATTGACCATATTTATGACATCGTCACGAAATCTGATCAACTGATTAGAATGTCTGTTTTGGTAATGGTTGCTAAATATTTAGCGGGTCAAATTAACTCGCTAAATATAACAACATTTCATTACTGTAAATATTTTCTGAGATAGAAAGCATTTGCATACATATGTGCAGCATGTTTTTGTAATGTTTTTTTAAACAAATTAATAGTCATATTATTCGTTTGATCTAGCTAGCATATCAAGTGTCCTCGTTTGTCCTTTGTTGATGGTATACTTTTTAATTGTGAGTCATCATTGGAAATGGCTATGTTTCTATGTTGTCATGCATAGCACAATAATATTATGCCATGGTTGTCATGACTTCTTCTCCTTCCAACGGAGTTATATTCAAACATTCAGAATCCTTCGTAAATCGTACTCGAAATATGGACACAAAAAAACAATTCATTTTACATTTCCGTCCCTTTCGGTATGTTTAACATACTCAATAGTGATGATGACAGAAGGTTGCGCAGATGACGACATGACATCATCCTTATTGCATTATAATCTATTACTGAGAGCAAACATAGATGGTTCATGAAACATATTTAAAGGATATGAACAATGGTATAATATTACAAAATTTGGTATAGCTATCAACTGGTCACATTTTTTTCTCAAAGTAGCCTTCTGGGAGAAACTATTCTGTTATGGATGAAACAAACATTTAAATGTATTCTCTACTATATTTTGGAAAGAAATCATAATGTTTCATTAATTTTTCGCGATTTAAATTATATGCTGCCAAATAAACAACTTTTATCATTGAATTCGGGTCGAAGCTAAATTAAAGCATATAAAAAATTAATTGTACCTTGTATTTTATTTTATACACACTTTCTTTTATTAATATTATTATTAATTTTATTAATATTATTCAGATAACACACACAGACAAATTAACGTTCTCGTAAAATTTCCAACTCTTCTGGCAATGCATATATTCTCAATTGTTTTTCGATAATTAAATCTTGCAAATGTGATAGTTCTTGTGGTACGAAGGTGGCACCGTCCAGATACAAGGCCTTACTCCAGGGACACTCGTCCAGTGCGGTCAATAAACATTGTTTACTCAATTCAAAAGAACAGCTTTGATCCGACAAGCAGCGTAAATAACATCGCCAAAACAATGAGTTGCGTCGCAATGCCAGTAAGGGCGACTGCGTCAAACACGACGACGAGTTTGTGTTTTGAAGATGGACAACCATTTTAAACAAATTCAAAATACGTTGCCGAACTATCGTTTCATGATAGTGTAAATTTGCATCTGACAATTTACTGCTCGATTCAATACCACTGATATCGGACAAACTGCTTACAAATCGGCAACGAGCCAACGCAATGAGAAAAACTATGGATTTAATAGATGTCTCAATGGCTAAATATCCGTGTCGTAATTTAAACCAAGGTAAAGAAGATTGACAGCCCCATTTTTGTAGTAGAAACAGATTATTGGGATAGTCGCTGAGGCCCTTTTCAATGCTCTGTTGTATCAATGCGTGAGATATATAACTATTGCCACCGGGCATCTGTAAAATATTGATATAGATTTCATAGAATTGTTCCCTGAGATATTGATGCCTTGAGTTCTCCTTCGAATTGAATTGGACCAACAATTTCTGAAGATATTCTAATGCCTGCTGCTTCTGTTGTAGCACGTACAGCAGAAGTGTGTACATTTTCAGATGCGTTACTGTGTTATCGGGCAGAAGGTATTGTTCCAACAACATAATATTTACATTCTCTTCGATTTTAATGAGATTGCCAACTTTTTCTTTGAGCACGTTTAGAGCAACAAGTTTTTTGGCATTCGTTATATGATTAAAATCCGAAGCCTTCAGCGCGTATCCTGACAGTATTATACTGACTTTTTCTGTGATCTTTGAGTTCAGAAGAATTTCGCCATATGTCAGAAAGACATATGCCAATTCGGAATTAAGATTTTCTTCTTGGTTGTAGGCCGTTATGAGATTTTTAAAAATATTCTCCACAGTTTCCAAAGGCGAACCGGCTGCATATTCATAACGAGCAAATTCGACATAGAGCGTTAGGCAGTTGCGATTGTTTGGCAACTTTAGTAATGACTTAAAAAGCTTTCTACCACTTTTTACAAAATCTGTGTCTAATTTCTTACTAAATTCTGCCGATTTCAAAAGAAGCCATTGAAATCTTGACCATAACACCAGGAACAATAATCGTTTCTTGTCGTCAATTTGTTCATAGGCCTTTGAACAATTTAATAGGAACTTTTGCAAACATTCCGAATATATCTCATGACCTATGCAATGATTTAAGAAACTCGGATTACATGCCATCTCTTTGGATAGATCGTAGAGGCTTTCAAAGAAATCCTTATGATCCAGGGATAAATGGTAATTTGGATTTAGGTAGATGGCTAGCATATCTTCAATGGCGTCAGTATCTCCCTCTAGGTGCATTGCTAAACAATGACTGTGAACAAATGGAACCTTCAAAAGTTTCACAATTAAAAGTAGTATTTTCAAGGAGTGTTCCCTCGACTGCAGCGGATACACGTAATGACAGACATCTTCGTTGAAAACAATCCTTTGAGGATCAGAACATTTGGCAGACGCACCAGGAAATGGTAGGAAAAAGAACGCCTGTCTTAGTTTTTCAATTCGCAGCCAAATCTCATTCATTGGCAGACCCGATTGTAAAATCAGTTCTTCGAACTCTACACAAGCTTGTTCGTCCTGCTCGCGTGGCTCCAAATCCTCGAGAATACAACTATTGGCAGGTACGTTTAATTCCACAGATAGTTTGATTAACGAAATAAATTGTTCATAGAGGCCAGATTGACGCAAGAAGAGGGCACATGTATAAAATAATTGCATCATCACCTGATCACCGGCCGTAGCGACATGCTGGGATTTCGGATTGTGAAACATTTTCTTCATGCAACGTTCATAGATTCGCAGTACATCGGGCACTGTACATCTGGCCATTGTACCTTGCGTGCACATAATTTGAGCCTGCCACAAAATCAAGCTGTGCGGATCCTTGGCCAACAATGTGTCCAACATCTTGCTGACGTCGTGAGAGGTATAGCACTGTGTAATGGTGTCTATGTACACCGAATACAGATCCTTATGAAATGGGTGGAAATTCAAAGCTTTCTCAATATAGTCGATTTTCTTTTCGGCAATTCTCAAACGAGACCATTTGTACGGATTACGATCTTGCAGAGCAATTAGATCTAGCCAATTTTGTATTTCTCTGCAATTTTCCATTGTTTTACGATTGAGTTCGCCCATTTTCGAGGTGTACTCATTTTCCGTGAGCGGATAGTTATCACTGTCATTTTTCTCCATAGTCTCCAGGTACTTTATGCAGTTATAATAACGTTTTAATTTTACTTTTCCAACATAGCCATAGTTACGTCCCAAAGTGTAATGATGTACGCGATAGCGTGGGCACGCGGGTTTATGCAAAGTTTTTATCGAATTGTATTGTTTAGCCTTGTTTTTATCTACGTAAAATTCTTCTTTGCCAGTAAAATCTAAAGATGGAACTATTGGAGGTTCAGGAATAGTTGGCACTGGATTTGTCTTATCTTTTGATGTCTTCCTTTTCTCTTTTGTCTTATCTCTCCTTCTTTGTTTAGCTTTACTTTCGCCATCACTGTCTTCACTATTGGAGTCGGACGATGATGATCCATCGCTGGTGGTTGAGTTTAGATCTTCTGCAAGTTGATTTTGTGTGGAGTGTCCGGTTGTGAATTTGATGACGTCGAGTGGAAAACTTGTATTCTCCAACCACCCAGATGTTGAAGGTGGGTCAGTAGACTCTTGGTTGATTATATGAGGGTCTTTATTTTCGCCAGAGTACGCGGGAAACAAGGACATGTTATTCTGAAAATATATATGGAGGGTGTTGTATTAGTATTATGATATAAAATTTGAGATTCATTTAAACGACATGTTATAGTGGATATATTGTGATTTATTTATTCGATGATTTATTCTAAAAAATAGAATTAATGTTGAGATAAATTGGTAAATGGTTTGGTTCTCAATCGAATTGGATCAAATTTTATATTTTTGCTTTAATGTTTTAGAGACATAAAGTTTAGTGTTTGATAGTTCAACAGTAATAACTTGTGGAACATTTATTGCACGGACGGAGGAGTGAATTAATTACGTCCTACCTGCATTTACTGTCAATGTGATTTTAATAAGTTGGAATGGTTACGACTAAAGGTACATAAGTCGAAGAAATTGAAAACATTGGATGACCATATCCAGAGGTTACTTTTATTGAAAGGTGCCTCGGTCGAACTACTTCTGATGCGAAATCTTCCACATCAAATCGGATAAACTGTGTTAACGTTGAATCACTTTCTAGTTCCGGAAAGCACAAGAGATCTCAATCGTCCATATATATGTAAACAGCGCGGTTATCTACTTCTAACTGCTAGCATAGAAAAGGTCGATTTTAAAAAGTTTTAAATGGAACGACCCGGAAGAGTCGAAAAAAGCAAACTCAAACAAAAATATTAAAAATTCCAATGTTTAGTATTAAATAACAAAGAGGAATGCAAAAGTCGATTATCGATTAGTCGGCTGAGTTTGAGTGTGGCCAATATATACACATTTTTTGAATAATAGCGATTTCAGAAGTTTTCTTTAGCAGTGTACACACTATCACTTTTTAATGACACACTTGCTCAATTTTTTCCCGATATCATAAAGGAAAAATTGTTATCATTGTAAAAAACTGTACATTCTCACAGATTCTGGAAAATGCATTTTTTAAGGGAAAATTGAAAACAATTTCTATTAATAGAAGATTCGTACAGGTTGTGGAACAGAGCAATTTACTATTATATTCGATAACATAAAGGAAAATTCGTATTGGTAGTAGTAAAATTTAGTAGATTCTTGCAGTACGGAATAGACCAAATGCTTGTTTCTATTCTCAAAAACATGTGATCCCAAGAAAATGTCAAGCACTTGCAGAAACAGCTGATTAAAACAACAAACAATTTGGAGCAAAAAAATTCAGCATTTTTATTTTAAAGAAATGGATAACATGCGGAAATTGATGTTGTGTATAAATACTTGCATTTTCTATACCCATTTAATGTTTAAATTCGAAATAAAATTCACAAAACAATCAATTTGCTTGAGATCAAATTCGTTGTTTGTTTACAAAACATGACAATATAGCTGAATAAATATCAGCTGATGGTAAAAGGAAATTCTTACAGTAAATGTTCCTTATAAAAATACTCAGTAACACAACTGTCAAATCTTTTACTGGACTTTTGGATAAAGGAACAATATTTTGTAATAATTAGGTTCCTTTGTTTACTCAATAATTTGTACACATTTGTAAAAATTATTACAAAATGTTGTTCGTTTACCCAAAAGTCCAGTAAAAGAAAATTTGTTGTTTTTTGTTTTGCTACATAAAATCATTTATAATATTCAAAAAGTCTAGTTATTCTATGAATGCTTATTATAATGCATTCATGATTCTATATACAGAAAAAACTTGCCATTTTCATAAAAAAATAGAGAACACAACCCAAATGGCTTTCTCTTAGAAGAAATTTTTGCCACGTCCTAATCTGAGTCGATGTATCTGCACAAGTTTTATTACATTGCAATTGAATATGTAAAACAAACATGACCCATAATTATATTAACTTATATAACAATAATATCCAAACAATGAATAAACCGAGATAAATTCAGAATGCACAAAAGCAGGAGCTCAACAAAATGAAATTAAATGAACCCCAACCCACTGAGTTCAAATTTAGATATAAGGATTGAGTTTAATAGTATTTCCTTTCCTTGTCTATACTCTCCCTTTTAATTTTTAAGAGCAAAATAATAACAAATTTTAATATTTAATTTATAAATATACTACCAATTCTGCATAGAAATATCTTTGTGTACGAACACTTTTCAATCACACTGTATACATAGTAAGCTATTAATGTGATAGTGCCACTTGCCTTTGCAATCGAGACAAACAGTGATCAAACAAGATTAGTTTGCATAGAACCACCACCCAGAGACATACAATATGGTTGACAATGAAATCGACGGAGATTTGGAAAGAGAATATTCGCCAAGTTTGCACACAAAACGATTCCAGGATTGCGACAAACCCAATGAAGAAGTTTTAAAGAATTTTGTAAATGTTTCACGAGAAGGTATGTAATTTATAATTTAGAAGTTTTATACTAACCATTTTAGATTACATTAACAATGTTCGAAATAGAATTAAGTCGATATGTAAAGTCGGCTGAAATACAAAACTCCGTCAAGGTAATGAACATTCTATAAACTCCATTAAAGTTTCACAATAAGTTATTGGATGTAGAAAAAAAGAAACTAAAAGCGTAACGAAATCGCATGTAAAAAAATTAAAAAAAATATAGAAAACACATAAATCGGACGATAATAGAAAATATTTATACTTAAAAAACCTATTTGAAAGAGATGCTTTGGAGCTTTTGATTTTAATTTGAAAAAAAAACACAACAAAACTTATTATTACTTTAAATATTATTAATAAGACCAATTTTACAACAACATTTTTGGTATTTAAATATATTTCCATCTTAGACCAATGTGTGATCTGTTATCTGTACGTCGCATAGCATTTATGATTTTGTACATATTTGAATAGTTTTAGGTGAAGTTAATTCCACGGATGTTTAGAGAAGAGGTGGGGAATGGAATACTGAAAATAAACAAAAAACATTCGAAATGGATGGACAGTGTTACCAAGCCTTTATTAAGGAAAAGATGCTAGATTTTGTTTAAAAACATGCTAACATTTTTAGAAATATGTATACCAGAAAAAAGTCCAAAAAACTTGTTATAAAGAATGTTGCTTATAGTTAATAATTAGATGTATAGTTCCTAATTTTTATACTTCCTTAACAAAATGAAATGTCCAATTCATTTTTTATTAAATAATAAATCGAAATCAAATTCTTCTTCATCATTATTATTTTAAATTTATAAATATTCATGAGTTTTGGGTATATTTGCAATCAAAGCCTCTCATATTTGGCCCTTTTTTCTCAGAGATGTATAAGGAAAATCATAACACCGAAAAATTATATTTATGATTTTTAATTAAATTGGTATATAAATAATAATTCAGATATGAAAAAATAATTTCACCCATATAGGGTTAATAAAAATGTCTAAATTCTCAAGAAATTACTAGCTTGATCCATAATTTTGGCGCATTCTCGCATGAATTATTGCTAAGAATTTATGTTTTCCTTCATTTCAGCAACGTCTTTAGCTCGTCGTTTGTATAAAACTCGTTTGGATATCCGCTATGGAGGAAAAAATGATAATCAACTACTTGACATTTACTATAAGGAGCAGGAACATGGTAAGATAACATGTAATAATTTCTATGTTTATTTACTGCCATCATCCATCTAAAATATTTTTTTTAGATACACCAATTTTAGTTTTCATTCACGGCGGTTATTGGCAAGAATTGGATAAATCAACAGCCGGTCCAATTGTACACACCTTTGTCGAACACAACTATCGTGTACTGTTGGTAGACTATGACCTATGCCCCAATGTGACTTTGGAACAATTAACCCAACAAATTACAAACTTCTATAAATGGCTGAAAATATATGCCCATAATACTGGAGCCACTAAAATATCCATTTGTGGTCATTCTGCAGGTGCTCATTTAGCGTTGCAATTATTTGATGATGAATTTTCGAAATTACAATTTTCTTTGGATTTTATCGATCACGTGTTTCTGATTAGTGGTCTATATGATTTGCGTCAATTGTGGCTATTGAATTGTACCAATTCCAATAATCTTCTAGGTTTGGACGATAATTCGGCAACTAAATTATCTCCAATTTGTTGTGAATACAATGATGAGCTGATCGACAAATATCGACAACAAAATATTCATTTGCATCTTATTGTCGCGGAAAACGATAGCAGCATTTTTAAAACGCAATCTCAAAATTATGCCCATAAACTGATGCAGTTAAATATGAATGTGAATTATCGTGTCTTTAAATGTTATGATCATTTTGATATAATTGAAGAATGTTCGAATTCTAGTTCAGATATTAGCCGTTATATGAAGAATGAAATGAAAATATAATTCAATAAATCCAAAAAATTATATAATTCTAATAAAGAAGAATGTGTGTGTTTAAATACCATAAATTATTATATATAGTGTTCATACTGCTACTAGATGTGTCAGTCTTATTCTGGACATCAATTCACCGTGAATTTGTTCGCTCTTCCCTTTAAAGTTATTCCGAACCAGAATTCGCAGCGAATTTTTTCACATTTCACTTTCCCCTTATTCTGAATCAATTTCGAAAGCGAAAAAATTTATATTCTGGAGTAAAGGGAGTGGGAGAATGTGATGACATTTTGTGCGACATTTCGCTAATAAATTTAAAGGTAGGTAGAACAACAAATTAATTTTATTCAATCACATATTTCTTCCCATTATTCGTGTATGTTTGGCAATGTCGTTCAAAGCGGTTTTTGCAATCATAGAAATGTTATTTTATTTGCAATCTGTTGTAGTTGTTGCACTAATTGACTTCAAAACAATAAATAAAAAACTGTTTCACATGCTGTAGTAGGTTGCCATATTTTCAAATATTAATTTAGTTTTACAGCGAATTCTTGATATTTCACATTTATATTGTTATAAAGTTGAAATAGCAATAAAAAGTAAAATTTTTTTAAAAAGAAAATCAAATAAACAGATGCCGATTCGAGTTTTCGAAAATGGTGGTTGAAAAAAAGATTCGTGTTGCCATATTGTAATTGAAGTTGTAATGTGAGTCGCCATATTGTAATTTAAGTTGCAATGTGTGTTGCCCCATTGTAATTTAATAGTGTAATATTATATTTTTTGATTTTTTATTAAAAATGTTTACTTTTTATTGTTATTTAAACTTTATAACAATATAAAGGTGAAATAGCAATAATCAGCTGTATATATTCATTCCGAATAAGGCGAAAATGTTAAAGCGAAAAAACGTTCAGAAAATATAAAATTTATAGAACGTATTTTCTGAATGGATATAAAATTAGATCCTTGAACCTTTGGTTTCATTACAGACCATTATAGATCAAATATTTTCCTTTTTTGGCCTTTATAAATTGAAATTAAACACATATAGTTACAAATAATTTAATTATTTTGTTTGTTTTTATTTTTATTACATACACATTTTATTTGTTTACATACATATTGATGTATTCAAATACGCATATACCAACGCGGACTTATTTTTTCGCCTTTAACGGGGATAATTGCATTATCGCATGTTATAGTTTAAAAAATATATAATTATTTCGTTTAATATTTTTTTTTTTTGCATTATATTTGAGTTTATAAAATTGTTTCAGATTATTCATACTTTTTTTCGTTTTGTGTTATTTATCTTTAATTTATCCAATAATGTGGAAAGAAAAAACGAAAAAAAACGCGACTTTCCATTCTATCATTATTCACTATTCAAGTGCTGTTAGAAAAAATCAATTAACGCAAAAATAGTTTTTATTTTATTTGTTTTTACAAAATTTTGTTTATTAATAATTTGTTCATAAAAGCATTTGATTTTGTTTTCAGTTTTGTTTTTTTTTACATTTTTATTCATTTAAGAGACAGAAAATTGGAGATTTTTTGATAATAAATTTCGTTGCGTTTAAGCACTTATTAAATAACAAAAACAAAAAGTAGAAAACGGGTGGAAAATAAAATGTTTATATATTAATTGTCAAATTTTCTGTGTGGGTGTGCTAGCTTATAAATAACTACTTCTAGTAAAATTGTTGATTTGTTGTTTTCTTATATAATCGTATATACAGTCTTTATAATGTTTTTTTTTATTTTTCTTGTTAAGCATAACGAACATATGTACGGATTTGATAAACAATATAGCTTTCGTAAAACTTCTGTCTACCCCACACGCCCAGCATAATAAGCAGCTTGCCAGCCAGCCATACCCTTTGTAAGGGCAGCATTTATTTATTTAAAATACAAAAAATGCCTGATTGATTGATAATAAAGTTATTGAACAACTTCGGCTTGAAAATTTGTTTTATCTAAAAATTATATATGTTGTTGTTGTAATAAGTATTTTAATAAAATTTAACTACATTTGTATATATATTTGTAGATAATTATGTTTGTAGCATTTATTATTGACCTTAAATGTCAAAAAAGGAAATGATCGTAGTTAATATTATATTAAAAAATTGTTTTTAAGTTATAGTTAAGTATATTGTATTCCTACATATACATACTACAGGATGAAATTAAAGATTAAAAAAATAAATTTAACACATTTTAATGGAGTTGTTGGAAATATATTCTACTATTAACGCATTTTCCAGACTATGAGCTTTACGTGAGATTTATATTTCAATAGATGCAATGTTGTGCTCTAAAACTCTAGACGCATATCGTAGGGGAATTCATTTTTGCCTTACTTTTCTTCATTCACGTAGAAAATTGCAGATTTCAACGATCAGGACCAATGATGTATTACATATCAGCATGGGTAGTTGTCGCAATATTTTGAATGCTGAGTTTCAGTTTCTGCATTCCGCGGAGCTAAATCTCGAGTAAAATATTTGCATTCTCTTCTGTGGTAATTAAACCACAGTAGAATATTCCCTATATTAGACCACTTACACCAATAGAATTTTTATCAAATTTAAGGTCGACCATCCCTCTTTCATAAACTGGCAACTTTTCCGGGTCATGTCTTGCAGAAATGAATTTGAAAATTTTCACATAAAAGTCTTGACCTATTTGAACCACTTAATATTGACAAAGCATCATCAAAACAGCCATGCTTAGACGTTAGCCAGACCTTTAGGGCGACCGGAAAAAATGAGTCATTTGTAATATACAAATCAGTAGAATCTTCACATAAAATATTGTTTAGCCGAAGAACTTTTAATTGAATGCATTATTTCTCAATATAGGAATTATTGCGAACATAATCTCAATACTAAAAGATTATTCGTACATCTATGAGTTCATAGTATTCTGTCATGTATTATGCTCTTATTTCTTTTTGATATTTCACAGTATCATATATTCAATGCTAACTAACGATGCTCCTTTTATGAAGGATATTCGGCTAAGAGACGAGAGTGAGAAGTTTTCGCTTAGTTACAACTCCAAAATTGCAATACATTTCAAATGTCATGTTTGGTGTTTGACAATAATGTTATCTGGAACACTATATTTGTCAACGAATTAAATTAAGGACAGACATTTTGGTATTTAAAAAGAAATTGTGTCTTTTGCGTTCAAATAGCATCGTTCCATGGATAACCAAAATTTGAATTCATTAAAATCCCTTCAGATTTTAAAAAAATTGGCATATGATATGTTTGTAACTGAAGATGCATAAAATAGTTTACAATTTGAACATTTAATGAATTTTGTACAATATGCTTCCTCAATAATTTATTCTTGTTTTATTAACAATAAAAAAAAAATTTCATTTTTAAAATCTGTTGTGATAAGACTTTCGACGCCTTTAAATAATTGACCTACATTAGTAAAACCATTTGTAAATGAAATAAAGAATCAAACTGATTTAAAAACTTCGAATATCTACATCCGCTTAAAAATTTAAAAGATTATTTCCAATCGGTTCCATAATGTCTTTCGACATAAATGAAGCAACCGGTACAATTAAGTATATGTCTATAATTGATAAAATTAACACTGTCAAATGACAAAAAATATATATGTGGACGTAACTGTATTCCATGGTATTGGACATATCAGAGAAATAACAACATTTAAGACCCTTGTTGTTGTGATAGTTGTTATACTTTTCAATTTCCCTTGACTTCTCCATTTTATACTCGACAAATACATGGTAGTTGCCAATGCTAATGGGGGTCTACAATTTCGAAAATACAAATTTAAATTTCAAACCCTTTCTCATGTGAACAATTTAGTGGGCTGGCAGGCTTATTTCTTAATGAGACTTTCGCAACTACTGCTCAGATTTGGCAACGATTTGAAAAACTGTCGCCCTTTGTCAATTTGTTGCTGCTGATGATGTTGTTGATAGCTGGCAGATGCTGGCTGCTGACTGCTATTGGACAGATCGGCGGCCATTGGATGCGGCAACGAGGTGTCCGACGTATCCAATATATCGACAGTATGCATTGAATGCCGCACCATATGTCGTGGCGGTGGCTGAATGTCATGGATGTTGGGCGGTGAAAGTGGAGAATGTGGCAATGCCATATCAAGTACGGTAGTGGCAGCAGATTCAGAGTACTGTTTAATGAGCGGCCGTTTCCGCGGGGCCAGTCTCTGTGAGGGATTAAACTGTTGCTGTGTGGGGTGACAAGCCAGCATGGGATCCGAAGCCTCTACATCTGCACTGCCCAGCAGTTTTGTATCGGAGTATCGTCTTAGATCTTTGCCCAGGTATTTTTCTAATTTGTCACCACCATCACTGTCGGGTGGCGTGAGTATATTACAGTTTGCACCACCGGCACCACTTCCAAAGTCATGTTTCTGATAGTGCCCGCTGTCTAAATCTAGGTCTACCGAATCATTGAGTATATCACGATTTTCTAGGAATATGGATGAATTTGAATATCGTTTAGTGTGTGGCTTATAAACAAAGCCTCCCAATCCATTGGCCACGGCATGTGAAACTCCGGAACTAATTGATGGTGCCTTATGATCTCCACTTCCTGCAAGGACAATTCGGACAATTCAGATAAGTTTTTATGCGATTTCACAGAAATTGTTTACACTTACCACTAAAACTACTCAATTGCATGGCATGTTCCCGCCCAGTATCAGTCGACAGACCATCTGTGCTAAGATCTTGGCGCGAACCCACACACAAATCATTTACCGATACTCGACTGGAGTCCTCCGAATGTTCAAGAACATTGTGTATAGAGTCATGGAACGGTGTCATACTACCCGAACCCTGCGGACAGGGTCGGAATGATGAGATCTGTGAAACAACATCATCCAAAGCAAAATCTCGATCATAGTTATGCTGCGACTGGGTACACTCAATGTTTGCCGCCACAGCCACTTGGCCCAACTGCGAGTGATTATTGTGATTCTGTGGATTCTGCTGTTGTGTCGCCAGGTGATGCTGCAGATGATGGTGGTGGTGGTGTGAATGGTGATGCTTACTCAATGCTCGACTGGGCAAGCCAGCCGATGTCTGCGATACCATCGAATCAACATCGAGATCAGCATGTTGCAGCATGTGATGTGGCGAGGTGGGCAGTCGATCACTGCCATCGGTCACATCTTCCACGTCGTTCACCTCTACTGTTGAGGCGTAGTTATAACTGGATGTGGGCCTTGGATTTGCCATGTTGACATCAATGTTTATATTGACATTTGGAGCATTCGAGCCAATGTTATGCGCCTGATTACAAGAACTACTGTTGCGATTACGTTGTTGTGCATTTGGCGATGGCGGAGATGTTGGATGTATTTTTTCGGGAGCATTTTGTATCAGCAATATCCTGTAAAAGCAGATAATAAAGAACAAAAACAAATGACACACTTGACATAATTTATTTTTTTCGTTGTTGCTGTTGTTATCGTTTTTTCTCATATCTGTGGTTATTGGCATCATCGTCATCATCTGCAACAGCAACATGTTTTTTAATCAAAAATTATGGTCCATTTCCACAATTTCCAGTACTGCCTGCATACACATACATACCTATTTCGGGCTTTCCATCGATGACATAAATGTAAATAGGCTTTACATTGAATGTACATGAACACTATGCCACCCGTTAGTCCCACAGCAACGACAGCCAGTTTTGTCCAAAAGGGCCATTCTATTCATTGTGGTTGTTGTTGTTGAGCGTGAGTGTGTGTGTGTTGTTTGTCATGTTGGTAAGTAAAGTAAAAACAATAAGAAAAAATATCAGTTACAGTTACATTTGTTTTGTTTAGCTTTACTGTGACACTATTTTGACAGGTTATTGTGGCAAAAAAAAAAAAAAAAAAAAAAAAAAAAAACAGGCAGAATTTGTTATTGTGCTTCGTTGTTTGCCAATGACGATCCACACTCCCACAACACATTGGACATAAACTGTTGAAAGTAATGAATATTGTTGAAGACTATGCATAAATTCATGGATGGATGGATGGACAGACGAATGGGTTGGTTTGTTGGCTAGTCTGATTGGACGACATTCACTCACACATACATCATCCACCCACTGTCAATTATGCTTACATAATTAAAACAGACTCTTACAGTTCATATGTAATTTGATAATTTCAAATGCCAGTTATTACATGGCGGGAATGATGGTCAAATAAATAAATGAAAAAAACTAGTCTGCTGTTAGGTTAGGGTAAATAACCTCATGCAAACTAAAGGGAAGTTGAAATAAACTTTTTTTGAATAGAAGTTTTCGAAATGGAGTTTTTCAGTGTAGATTATGATTATGATATACGATCGTATAACTGAACAGATTCACTTAGTACATAATATTCCGTTTATTGAAACGTAGGAAGTGTTTGAAGTATATATTTATTAGATTAAAGAATGAGTTGTTATTTAATATACGATTCGATTGTTACAATTACTTTCTAATTAAATACTATTTTACGAAACGGAAATGGTAATAACCATAGTACAATTATTCAAGGTGGGCCATAGCAACTTATAAATTACATTTTTTTCTTGCTGTAGCTTTTATGCCAAAGTGTGTGTGATGTTTTGAAAAATATTTTCAAAAATCCATTTGTTTAAAGTTGAATTTTCCAACATTGGTAAGAAGAAATTTATGATTTGTGGATGAATCAATATCTAAATCATATTCCCAACTCGATTTTGAAAAGAAAATCTGACATTCCATAAATTTTTCGTGTTTTTGGTAAAATGTTAAAAATATATAAAATGAACAGAACGACTTGTTGCATTTGTTTTTATTTATTCTGACATTATAGCCCACAACGTTGAGATTTATATTTTTTTTTTTTTTTTTTGATTATATAATTGTACCATGGTAATAATCATTAAGTTTGTATAATTTTTAATTATTTAAATTTATATATATTTAAAAAACATTTGAATATATTTGCCACAAAATGTGCTAGTACCAAAATGGCAATTTTGCCACAATTTTTTTTTTTCAAATTTAGGCTTTGAAATTTCTATACCATAGTTTGGCTTTTGAAATATTCACTTTTTGCAAACTATATAAACAGATCATTAGTTACAATTCAAATAATATATTAGTTTTTATCGACATTGGCATTCGCATAGTTTTGTTTAAACAACAAAAGTCGTCTTTTTAAAGCTTTTAAAAAATTAAAAACCAAAATACAATGTAAATTAGAACAAATAAACCAACCTATCTTTCCACGTTGGACATCCTCAGCAGCACGTTCGATTAGAACACATAGTGACCAAATTACACAGAGAGCTGCTGCGCAATGAAACAACAACGTGCAACACAATCGCCTCCGTTCAATGCCAGAAATGTCAAGGCTACGCCACTGTAAAGACAAATATAAAAAAAAATGAACAAAATCATTACACAATTGGGCAATATTTTATTCGGCAAAGCCTAGTACGAATTAGACTAGAACAAAAAAAAAAAAAAACCATATACATTTCCATAGAAAATAAATGCATGAGAACACACTCGACTGAGTTTTCAATGATGACGCCCAAAAAAGCAAACATGCACACACAACGTTCATAATACATGACCGTACAGTAAAGGGGTTTCGGAGATTATTCAGTTTATGATCCGATCGATGAATTTTTGGTTCAATATCTTGGCAAAAAAATAACCCTTTCAGTGTTTTTGTCGAATATATTCGACATTTAAAAGTACTCTCTTTGCTATTTTTCGGTTATCCTCTGTACCGTTACTATTAATGTTTTTGTTTTTGCTGAAAGACAGACGAAACTGTCCGAGGGTTAAAATGACAATTGCAATTTTTTCTAAAGTATGTGCTTTTATAAGTTTTTAAATGCAAAATTTTAGATTTTAATTCCGACAAAATTTTTTTTGACACTGAAAGGGTTAAGATTGAACCTAAACTACACCACTATATTTGCAATCATAATAAATTCGGGAAACATGAAACGCCCAAACAGTACACATTTTCATTTCCTGGCCTTTAGAGCTAAATAATGTATAAAGTTGAAAGGAGGGACTTTTTAGGCCTCATACAAAAAAATCGAGATTTTCAAAGTTATGAGACCCCAATGGCAACATCTTCCAACTGTGCTTAATCTTTGGCAATTTAGAAATTTCTTCAAGGAAACTAAATACAATGTTCACACATTAATGACAACGAAACAGACAAGGAAAGGTCAAAGGCACGTTTCAAATTATTCTGAACCTCTGAACATTGAAATGTTCAATGTTACGTCAGGGAAATAGGACCTAACGTTTTGGGCATGTTAATGTTTTAAATATGGCAGAACGCTTCAATATGCTGTATAATATAAATTACACCAGGTTGTACCTTAATTTTGATTACATTAAAACCATCACAAGCAGTGACACCACATCTGAATCGTCTGGCAATATATACGGATGAATTCAATAGGGAGGCGGGATCGATTATTGTGTTCTGAATGTTCACCTACACAAACAAAACAAGCATTTCTCTTTTTTTTTTTTTTTTGAAAATACGATCGAACTGATTGCAGAATTTGAGGTTGGCAATATAGGATGTGTATGATAGATGTTCCAAAGGACACGTAAATCGGAATATAAGCATCATCATTTCAGTCGCGTATTTACATATTATATATGCAACTTCGTTTGACTTTATTGTGTTATATATAAATCGCTTGCTCGAGGGAAATACAGTCGATTGATCTAGAAAGAAATGTTGCATTTGTTGATTTCTCATTAATTTTCTACTTTACCAAAGAATTACAATTCCAATTGTTTATAAAACAAAATTAAAATATTTCAGAAAAAATAGAAATATTAACATGAAATAACCAAGTCCATAATGCACGTTCGTTAAGTAATTATCTCTCTCCGTTTACTTCATTCACCTGTCAACGCCAAACTTTTCACAATTCAAGTCAAAAATTCCGGACAGGCTGTTGAATTATTTACTTATATCGAACAGCAAGGAGCAATGTCCAATATACTCATTTTGACTGTGTTCATGTACTTTCTATCTCGGTGTGTGTGTGTGCGTGTATGATTTTATGTAAGGATGAGTTTTCGGTATAAATGTGAATTATTGTTTTTTTTTTTTGTCTTAAAATTGTATTATTTTTAAACAGGTATTCCAACTGACCTCATTAAATGGCTTGATTTTGGTGTGCATTATAAAGGGAAATTTGCATAATTCGCAGGAGTTTGTTTCGGAAGCAGTCAACCATTGTTGCAGGCATGCCTGGTGTACATATTTGAGACTGCCGGAACAATAGCATGGTGTTAAAAGTGGATTTTGTGGATCGCTTTCACAATGACAAATGCGACAGATGTCACCGCTGCTCTGTGACGCCTGGCTGCTGGCCGAACCAAATCTGTAAAGAACAAAAGAAGGTAATGAAAAAAGGAAATTAATATTATTGCCGTTGTATAAAATATGGAATAAACAATAAAAAATAAACGCAATTTTTACATCAAGTTTTTACAAGAACAAAAAAAAATCGAACAGCTAATTAATGTGAGCAACAGAAACAAATTGTTCTCTTTTTTTTTTTATTTTGTTCATGTAAATATTTCATAGCTTTGTGGTCATTACATTTTGTAGTATTGTAATTGCGTGTCAAAGCCATTTGAACTTGAAAAGTTTATGTAGGGTCAAGGTAATTGTAATGAGCGAGATACTATATGCACGTGCATATGTGATTTTTTCACTGTTACACACGCTAAAAAGTATTACTCCAAGTGAAAAATGGTTGGTCTAGTGGGAGAAATGTCTCTAGTCTCTTGGTGGCGACATTAAACAAATATTATAGTAATTAAAAAAAAAACATTTTTTCTTCTGTAGTATTAGTGAAACCCGTAAAAGAAGAGTTCAGATTTCTGCCGATTAATAGTTAGTAATTTGCATGAATATTAAATTAAACCGAACAGATTTTGAAAATAAAAATAGATGACAAAACAAAAAATATATATATTTTAATAAAAATATAATATGTGTATAAAACGTACATTTTGATTTACTAAAAAATATATAAAATGAGTTAAAAAATCGTTAATTACAACCGTGCCAAATTTTTGGACCTAAGCGAATAATCTTGGGATCTTTATTTAAGGAACATAGCAAAAAAGTACAGTATAAACTTGATAATCCGGACCTCGACAATCCGGATTATTCGGTAATCCGGACTGCATTTCACAACCCATTGCGTATCCTATAATCCGGATTGATTGACCTATTTGACTCAAAAATCCGGATTGTAAAGATACGTTACTTTTTATTTTAATAAAAAAATCGTTGCCAATTTAATTGAAAATGGTGCCTATTATATTCAAAGTTCATATTTTTGAAATGAATAATTTTCATGTTTAATAAAAACATAAAAATAATTAAATTGTCACCAAATTAATATAAATTTAAACCAATTAATAAAACTCGATAATCCGGAAATCTCGGTAATCCGGATTGGGGTCTGCAATCAATTATCCGGATTAGCGAGTTTTTACTGTATACATATTTCGACCAGGTTTTCCAAGAGAAAAAGCGTTAAGTTCGGCCGGGCCGAACTTTGGATGAAAAATGAAAATATAGGGAACACACCAAAAAGTGAACCTATACCGATAATTCTACAAACTGGTTTATGTAAACCATTGTGTACACCAAATAAAATTTCAGCAATTTGTAATGAAACCCCCAAAGCGTACAATCCTCAAACTACTGCAATTTAGATTATAAAGTGTAGGAATTAGCGAATATTTGGGGTTATAATTATACGAAGGCTATGCCTAATTAAAGACCGACATATTTTTTTCATTCAATTTATTTTATAAACGAGAATCTAGCCCAAAGGACGCTCAAAAAACAACAAAATATAGACTACTCTAAAAGCTTAAAACTAACAATGTACTAGCTTAATGATATCTTAACATCTATTCCGTTGGAGGGGTTCAGACCCATTGTCAATATATGTAAATTTCGAAATATTTTTGGTTTGTGTCCCAATTCTTTCCTTCAGGAGGTATAATTATATCGGGGAGATGACTAAATGTTGGCCGATATATTTCATTATCGTCAGGTTCGAGATTTTTTTATCACGATTTCCTTAGAAAGCGGAATGCTTACAAACGATGGCTAAATCGTTTTAGAATTCCATAATTGACTATTTCGATTAACGACTATACCCTATGGTATAATACGCCTATATGAAGACAACCCCTACACACGGAATTAATCAGCTTACTATTTTAATATAAGAAGGGGGTTATATGGCAACTCCCCCTAAACTGGGGCGAATATTAATAATTTTTACCAAAATACCAAATTACAGCGAATTCGGTTGAAAAACGCGCTCAAGAATACCAAAATATCGAAAATTGAGGGTGCCCTTATATGGGGGCTACCCGAAAAAAATGGACCTATATTTATAATTTTTAGTGGAGAAATTTGGTACCAAATAAAAACCCATGGTACGAAATTTCAGCGAATTCGGTTGAAAAACGCTAAAATATCGTAAATTGGGGATACCAGAAAAAGTGGACCGATATTTATAATTTGTAGTGGAGCCATTTGGTACCCAAAAAGAACCCAATGTACCAACTTTCATCGAATTCGGTTGAAAAACGCGCTCAAGAACCCCAAAATATCGAAAATTGTGCGGTAACATTATATGGGGCTATGCCTAAACGTGGGCCGATATAGCCCCATCATCGAACTTGACCTGCCTGCAGACGATCTATCTCAATTCGTAAAAATATAGATGGCAAAGATGACATACAATAGAAATAGATGACAGGTAGAGGGCATACATTTTATAAATGACAGCCAGTTAAAATAGATTATTGTCCTTTAAAAAAGAGGTCGTATGGTCACCTTAATTAAATGATAGAGTTCATTGCAGATCATTGTAGGATCAAGTCTCTCTTTACAAAATGGGATATTAATGAAGTGGATAACTGTTACCTATGTGAGGATGAACAAGATGCGGAAACGTACGAATTTCTACTATATCGATGTCCCACAAGACACTTTAACGAATACTTGCTAATTGATAATCTTTTAGGTCGTATGACGTCCGGGCGGAAGTGTCTAGTGACGTTTTCCCTTTTCGTACTTTGCGTAGGTTCGGTTAGTGGTGTCAACAAAATAGCGCCTCCAAACAAAAAAGTACGATATGATTCTCATAATTGAGCAGACGACTTTTCTGGTTTTGGAAAGTATTAGGGAGTAATCGAGATAATAGCCTCAGTGGAGTGGTCTCACTCTTTCCGTTGTGTTGAGTTTTTGTCTTAATATCACAATTGAATAATTATTATATTTTTGTAATCCAGTGTTGCCCCCATTGAATATTAATTACAGATGTACAATCTGTTCACATCTTTACGTCATCAGTTTTTTTTCTAAATGAATTGTGGTCAAACAAATGAAATTAAATCCTATTAATTTGCTTATCATTAGTGTTATTAACAACGGAAGGTTACTTGTGAATGGTAATTACTGAAATCGCAAATGCAAATACAATACTTATATTGTTGCAATTCTAGAATAACAAAAAATTACAATATTCTGTATGACAAAAAATGAATTAGAAATGTAGAAGTGAGCAGATTATGAAAATTCCAGATTTCTGTAAAAATTGACGCCATTGGGAGACAAAGGTGCATCGACTGGCAGGCAGGTTTGTCCAAGTTGGGTTACCGATCAAAGATAGAATCAAAATTTCACAACAAACAAATCAAGGATTGCTTTAGATTGTTAATGTTTCTCGTATCTTATAGCGGATAAACTAATGATTTCAACTAAATTTTAGGGGTACTACAGTTGTATTAATGAATGCGGATGTCATTTGATGCACTTGAGCCATTACGTACAATATTCAACGTTCATAATTATCATTTAGAAATCTTTGCAAAACAATTTATGTCGTGAAGACAATGTTTTTGTTTTGTCACAATTTCAATTGAATATGAAGAAATGGCAAGGAATGCAGCAATGCAATAAAAATTAATTACTTTATGTTTTCATTGTCAATGTTATATCTTATTTCTTGTATATCGTGTATCGTATGTTGTGTTTGAATTTATATTTTATATTTGTGACCCACTTTTCTCCGGTACGCTTTTCTTGTCACTTTTCTTGTCGTAATGTTACCACCTTCGTTTTATGATGTTTGGCTTTAATTTTGGTCGATTACAATTGAGAGGGAGAGTTGAAAAACAACCACTTGATATTGTAAATAAATCAATTGACGTTATAGGAAGTATACAATACAATTTATTTACAATAAAGAGAATATGTCACGTTTTTTTTTTAAAGGGGGCTTGGGATGTTGGTTAACATTTTAAATTGAATGGGAAGCGTGATTTAATAAGAGTGAAATATTTGACATATGTATAACAATATATCCTGATAAAATTCCAAACTTACAATTGGTTATCCACTCCAAATCCTTATGCTAATTTATTAGTTTTTGATCACCAGGTTATTAAACGTTCTCATTTTGACTACCAAGAAGCTAGAATTTTGAATATGATGTTGGTGTTCTACACAGGGGTTGCTGATAGTAACAGGTTCTCAGAAGTAACAGGTTCTCAGAAGTACCATAGGTTTTTTGAACTTGACTATAAAACCTCCAGTATCTGGACCCTTTTGACTGAGCTTCAAATCAACCTAAGGTTCTCTAAGACTCAAAGAGATAGGAACGTGCGAAGTTCGCACTCTGGACATGTTAATGCCTTTAAAATCATTTAAAATCGGAAATGTTAGTGACTACATTGCTCCTTAAAAATGTTCAATATCTTCAAAGCTTTCCGCTAGGATGATTCAACGATCAGTATAAAAAAAATCATTGTTTCCGCAATTTGCTTTACTTCATTAATTGTGATTTATTTTTTCTTTTATTTTCTTCTCTTATCAATCTTTAATTTACCTCAAAGACGACTCTTTCCATTGTCGTTTATTACGTTTCCGAGACATTTTGTAAGGAGACATCAAAGAACCAACATATTTCGAAATGGTGCAGGGGGTGGTTGGAGAATATGCTGTGTTTAGGAGTAGAAAAATATACTCCAACCACCACCTAACCTATATTTGCATTCTTCTAATTATTTCTTTGTTCACTTTCATCATCAGATAATAATTTTGATGACATCAATGCTACTTCATTCAATGACACTGAAATGGACAAGACTGACTCTACGATGGTAACCAATGCCAATGATTGCTATGGTTTGTCCGCAGCCTGTTGTCCCTCTTCTCTACTGTGTAGTATTGCAGGGTCTACTTCTGGTGCGTGTAATATTTTGTCTTATTCCTTTGAATTCTCTTCTATCGTCTCTATGTGAATTGTCAATTGTGGAATGCAATTTTATGACTTGAAATCAATAATTAATTATGGTATTCATTATTAATTGCCTGACATCATTTTTGCTGCTGTTACTGTGTACCCTTTTTAATGGTTCAATTGATTTGTTGTCAGCAACTGCAAAGGGAGCACACACACATTCACATTTATCAGATGGTTTGATAACCATTTGGTTTTTGTGGTTAATGGAAGTTATTTTGTATATATCACTGTACGGAATTATTTCCTGTATTTTAGGGGGAGTTACTTTCATGTAATGTTTGAGATAGTAGGTTTCGATGGAACCCTAGAAGCTTGTAAAGACAAATTTCTAAATCGTCGCAGTATTCAAAATCGAGATTTTGTATTGATATGTACAATAGGTCTAATAGTAATATAAACATTTAATGTGGCTATGATCATTTAATTCATGGACTCAAATTGAATCGATTGGTGGAATGCTGCAAATTAATATCATCAAATTATCCGGTGGAGTCTCGCAAGGAAAACTGTCCCATTCTGCATATGATATTTCATTATAATAATTTTTGAAACATCATTTCTTAATTAACAGAAAATGGAACCAATTTGTCTATATTTTCATTTTAATTAAAAAACGAAATTAATTTCATATATTTGCCAAAATGGCCTGCAGTGTAAACCACAAAACTATGAACTATGGGAACTGTCATCTCAAATAATAATTATGGTAGATAATGGAAACTGCGCAACAGCAACAAATTGCATTATTTATTGTTTTAACAGAATGGAAAAAATAATATTTACATTGCAATATGAAATTCTCTACAAACTGAAAAGGAGTTGACGATAACCCAGCCATTATCAACCCAACAACCGCCAGTCATTACATTGTATTAACAGAAGCGAATAGGCAAGCTGCTGAGAGTGGAAATCATACAAAAATAAAAGCTTATCAATTTCGTGGTTTTAAAAATATTCTACGACAAGTACATATCGGGAGCTTAAAGAGCTATTGAAGAATACGACTTGGAAAATATGTGGTGCCACATGCCACAAAACTGGAGCGAATATGACTTTATTTCAAGAGAAATTTCCTAGCTGCCTATTTTTTTGTCGTGGCGATATCAACTGAACACCAAGATCATATAATTTGACACTATTAGACTAATTTTTATAGAGCCTTAGGTTAGGTTAGGGATGTACGGTTGTTAGTAACAATCATTCACTCGGAGACTATTGTCCATTGTGATCATCCTTCATACTTAAAAAGAAAAGCGAAGGGAAACGAAGAGAGAATGGAAGAGAGAAAATAGTAGGAGAGCCTAGAAGATGGTTATTTTAGCCATGCGGATTTTCGACAAAGCCTAGGATCTGATTGGGGTTTATTTTGGAGAAGAAAGCTAGATTATCAATTTAATATCTTTCAAACTATTTGTGTCTTCTGCCACTCAGCGATGGACATCTACAGAGGATATGTTCAATTGTTTCTAGCTCCTCTTCGTCCTCACATAGTCAACAGGAATCCTCTCCGCTGGAGTCCCATTTCGAAGTGAGAGTGAGAGGAGGAGAGAAGGAGGTGAGAGGAAGTGAGAGGAGGTGATGTAAATGTGGTATAGGTTGGTAATGTGGTATAGTCACTTTTTTGTATACTGAACATTTTAGAATAACTGAAACATGTACTATAGTTTGCTGTTCTCAAAAAAATAAAATAGCAATGATCTGTTTAATTTATTTAAATCACGTTGAGAATCAGTAAATATTAAATTTTCAATGAAAATGACTTTTTTCGGTTCAAGTTTAAAAATAATTTTTTGTTTTACGGATGTAATTTAATCGTTATTACTAAAGCATTAAAATAATTAGTATGAACTAAAAATCAAATAATATGTGTGATTGCACCACATAATCACCAATTTAGGAAAAAACTAAATATTTCTTCAGTAAACACAAGTGCAGGTAATGTGGTATACCTTGAGTCTGCATGAAAAAAGCCAGCACTAGACAAAATCTCATTACTATTTGAAACATTTGTACTCTACGAGAGTCTACCACGAACCACAAGGATGAAAAACAAAGGCTATAAGTTTTAACGACTTCTCCATACAAAAATTTAATATTGCCATGTGTAGACATTATTACATATTAAACCTATCCGTTCAAAATCTTAACAGACATAAATCTCGAGCTAATTCGCATTCATTAAAAACAATAAATTATATAATATATCAATTGGACGTGAAAATTATACTATACCACATCAACATCATGTGGTATACCACATTACCTTCACTTTTTTTAAAATCACTTTTAATGGAATTTCAAATATTTTCTCAAATATCTCTTAAATTGTTAGAATAATTTTATTTTCAAATTGATACATGGAAAGACACACATGTAGCATGTTATGTGCAAAATTTCAATTTAACCGGATAAAAAATAAAAATTTGACAATCTAAAAACAAATGGTATACCACATTTGAATCACTTCCTATAATCTTGCAGTGACCTGTTAGGATTCCCACAACGATTTTGATCTGTCTCTTTCTTTCTCTCTCTCTTTCCTTCTTTTTATGTGACAACAGCGAAGAAGTTCTTAGGCGAGAGAATTCAGCCCAGATAGCTTTTGAGATTCTGCAAACATGTTCTCTCGACCATTTGTTACCGACTACCTCGCCGTAGAACAAGCGGATTTTGCCAATGAAATAGGCAATGGGTGGTTGCACAGATCTCTCAATCGGAAGATTGGACGACTATAAACCCCCTCGAGCAAGCTCGTGGCCTAAATCGTTCCTTCTATGTTGCTATATAGTCACCGGTACCGTATTATCGGCAGTAAGTGTTTTGACTATGTCGGCCGCTTTCGTGATTGCAAGGATTTCGGCTTGAAAAACGCTACGTTTTATTTACGTTTACTTTTGAAACCACGAAATGAATAACCCCGTATATTGTAACATGCAATATTAAAACTATAGAAGTACTGCTCATTCATCTAAATATTGAAGTAGTTGACATTTTTTAACCAAAATTGCCAGACCGATGTTCTCAATCCTCGAACTTGATCATGATTACGCGGTGTGCAAAATATGACCCAAATCCGTTTCTTCTTTCGAGAGTTGTCGTCGTGTGCACCACGTAATATAAATATTAAATATATAATCTTTAAATTACATATCATGATAATTCCATTTAATACAATACAAACACAAAAATCTCAATTCGCTCACTTTGTTTCGAATTGCATTTAACAGCCGCGGCAATTTCGCATTTCCCTTAAAACCTCTTCAGTATCCAATTAAATGCAATGTGTATTCATTTCAAATTTTTTTGTAAATTGAAATTGTTGATATTTTACAATTTCCTGGTAATTTGATCAATTTGGTAGTGGAAACAAATATACATGAGGGATGGATGGATGCATGAAACGTGACATTTGTTATTAATTCTCGATAAAATGATTTTAGACGTGCCAATTTTTGCTGATTATTAACTGCAATGAGAATGAAATTGTCGATTCTATTCCAAAAAAAACCAATAAGACTATCAATAGAAAAAATGTTTGAATGTATTTGAGAGGTTTTTCTTTACACAATGGTTCATCTACCCAAAAAGATTAAGATATGGCGTAAGATATTGTGAAGTTTTTTTAGAATATGTATAAAAATCCTTATGAATCAATATGAACTATTGCATTTACTTTTCAATATCAATAAATTCGATATTAATTTGCCACAGACAATGGGGTATTGTATGGTGGCGGTGGTGGCATTTAATAAGAAATTTAAAGCATTAACCGTAAACAACAACAGCAACAATTTTATGTTAATATCAACTACACAAAAGGGCGCTTTGTATAAATGTGGCTTTTGTTGTGGCAAATTTTAAAGTCAAGCAAAAATATATTTTAGGTAATTTAATATCATTTAGTAGAAAATGTCATATTTAATCAGCTGATTCTTCGTTCGAAAAAATTCCCTGACAGACAGCTGTCGATAAGTGGTGGTGGCAATGCACCGGCCGCCAACCAATCCCTCATTTCATAACCCATAATAATAAATAGATAAGAAGACAGGATGATGTAGAAGTGTTTATTAAACTGAGCTATGTATGCACACATACATATGTGTATAACAAAAAACGAGGTTAGGTTAGCGAGAACAATTTATGGCCGACAAATATGAACTCGGGGAAGATCATAGAAATTTTCATTTTAATTAAAAAACGAAATTAATTTCATATATTTGCCAAAATGGCCTGCAGTGTAAACCACAAAACTATGAACTATGGGAACTGTCATCTCAAATAATAATTATGGTAGATAATGGAAACTGCGCAACAGCAACAAATTGCATTATTTATTGTTTTAACAGAATGGAAAAAATAATATTTACATTGCAATATGAAATTCTCTACAAACTGAAAAGGAGTTGACGATAACCCAGCCATTATCAACCCAACAACCGCCAGTCATTACATTGTATTAACAGAAGCGAATAGGCAAGCTGCTGAGAGTGGAAATCATACAAAAATAAAAGCTTATCAATTTCGTGGTTTTAAAAATATTCTACGACAAGTACATATCGGGAGCTTAAAGAGCTATTGAAGAATACGACTTGGAAAATATGTGGTGCCACATGCCACAAAACTGGAGCGAATATGACTTTATTTCAAGAGAAATTTCCTAGCTGCCTATTTTTTTGTCGTGGCGATATCAACTGAACACCAAGATCATATAATTTGACACTATTAGACTAATTTTTATAGAGCCTTAGGTTAGGTTAGGGATGTACGGTTGTTAGTAACAATCATTCACTCGGAGACTATTGTCCATTGTGATCATCCTTCATACTTAAAAAGAAAAGCGAAGGGAAACGAAGAGAGAATGGAAGAGAGAAAATAGTAGGAGAGCCTAGAAGATGGTTATTTTAGCCATGCGGATTTTCGACAAAGCCTAGGATCTGATTGGGGTTTATTTTGGAGAAGAAAGCTAGATTATCAATTTAATATCTTTCAAACTATTTGTGTCTTCTGCCACTCAGCGATGGACATCTACAGAGGATATGTTCAATTGTTTCTAGCTCCTCTTCGTCCTCACATAGTCAACAGGAATCCTCTCCGCTGGAGTCCCATTTCGAAGTGAGAGTGAGAGGAGGAGAGAAGGAGGTGAGAGGAAGTGAGAGGAGGTGATGTAAATGTGGTATAGGTTGGTAATGTGGTATAGTCACTTTTTTTGTATACTGAAAATTTTAGAATAACTGAAACATGTACTATAGTTTGCTGTTCTCAAAAAAATAAAATAGCAATGATCTGTTTAATTTATTTAAATCACGTTGAGAATCAGTAAATATTAAATTTTCAATGAAAATGACTTTTTTCGGTTCAAGTTTAAAAATAATTTTTTGTTTTACGGATGTAATTTAATCGTTATTACTAAAGCATTAAAATAATTAGTATGAACTAAAAATCAAATAATATGTGTGATTGCACCACATAATCACCAATTTAGGAAAAAACTAAATATTTCTTCAGTAAACACAAGTGCAGGTAATGTGGTATACCTTGAGTCTGCATGAAAAAAGCCAGCACTAGACAAAATCTCATTACTATTTGAAACATTTGTACTCTACGAGAGTCTACCACGAACCACAAGGATGAAAAACAAAGGCTATAAGTTTTAACGACTTCTCCATACAAAAATTTAATATTGCCATGTGTAGACATTATTACATATTAAACCTATCCGTTCAAAATCTTAACAGACATAAATCTCGAGCTAATTCGCATTCATTAAAAACAATAAATTATATAATATATCAATTGGACGTGAAAATTATACTATACCACATCAACATCATGTGGTATACCACATTACCTTCACTTTTTTTAAAATCACTTTTAATGGAATTTCAAATATTTTCTCAAATATCTCTTAAATTGTTAGAATAATTTTATTTTCAAATTGATACATGGAAAGACACACATGTAGCATGTTATGTGCAAAATTTCAATTTAACCGGATAAAAAATAAAAATTTGACAATCTAAAAACAAATGGTATACCACATTTGAATCACTTCCTATAATCTTGCAGTGACCTGTTAGGATTCCCACAACGATTTTGATCTGTCTCTTTCTTTCTCTCTCTCTTTCCTTCTTTTTATGTGACAACAGCGAAGAAGTTCTTAGGCGAGAGAATTCAGCCCAGATAGCTTTTGAGATTCTGCAAACATGTTCTCTCGACCATTTGTTACCGACTACCTCGCCGTAGAACAAGCGGATTTTGCCAATGAAATAGGCAATGGGTGGTTGCACAGATCTCTCAATCGGAAGATTGGACGACTATAAACCCCCTCGAGCAAGCTCGTGGCCTAAATCGTTCCTTCTATGTTGGTATGTTGCTATATAGTCACCGGTACCGTATTATCGGCAGTAAGTGTTTTGACTATGTCGGCCGCTTTCGTGATTGCAAGGATTTCGGCTTGAAAAACGCTACGTTTTATTTACGTTTACTTTTGAAACCACGAAATGAATAACCCCGTATATTGTAACATGCAATATTAAAACTATAGAAGTACTGCTCATTCATCTAAATATTGAAGTAGTTGACATTTTTTAACCAAAATTGCCAGACCGATGTTCTCAATCCTCGAACTTGATCATGATTACGCGGTGTGCAAAATATGACCCAAATCCGTTTCTTCTTTCGAGAGTTGTCGTCGTGTGCACCACGTAATATAAATATTAAATATATAATCTTTAAATTACATATCATGATAATTCCATTTAATACAATACAAACACAAAAATCTCAATTCGCTCACTTTGTTTCGAATTGCATTTAACAGCCGCGGCAATTTCGCATTTCCCTTAAAACCTCTTCAGTATCCAATTAAATGCAATGTGTATTCATTTCAAATTTTTTTGTAAATTGAAATTGTTGATATTTTACAATTTCCTGGTAATTTGATCAATTTGGTAGTGGAAACAAATATACATGAGGGATGGATGGATGCATGAAACGTGACATTTGTCATTAATTCTCGATAAAATGATTTTAGACGTGCCAATTTTTGTTGATTATTAACTGCAATGAGAATGAAATTGTCGATTCTATTCCAAAAAAAAAAAACCAATAAGACTATCAATAGAAAAAATGTTTGAATGTATTTGAGAGGTTTTTCTTTACACAATGGTTCATCTACCCAAAAAGATTAAGATATGGCGTAAGATATTGTGAAGTTTTTTTAGAATATGTATAAAAATCCTTATGAATCAATATGAACTATTGCATTTACTTTTCAATATCAATAAATTCGATATTAATTTGCCACAGACAATGGGGTATTGTATGGTGGCGGTGGTGGCATTTAATAAGAAATTTAAAGCATTAACCGTAAACAACAACAGCAACAATTTTATGTTAATATCAACTACACAAAAGGGCGCTTTGTATAAATGTGGCTTTTGTTGTGGCAAATTTTAAAGTCAAGCAAAAATATATTTTAGGTAATTTAATATCATTTAGTAGAAAATGTCATATTTAATCAGCTGATTCTTCGTTCGAAAAAATTCCCTGACAGACAGCTGTCGATAAGTGGTGGTGGCAATGCACCGGCCGCCAACCAATCCCTCATTTCATAACCCATAATAATAAATAGATAAGAAGACAGGATGATGTAGAAGTGTTTATTAAACTGAGCTATGTATGCACACATACATATGTGTATAACAAAAAACGAGGTTAGGTTAGCGAGAACAATTTATGGCCGACAAATATGAACTCGGGGAAGATCATAGAAATTTCTCTTATAGCACACTGCTTATCGTCCAAGCACATTCGATGTTTTATTCTAAGAAAAACGGAACATGAATATCTGTGGATTCCAAAAACTTCGCCGAGAATCCGAGAGATTGGGCAAATCTCTGATGAAGATGCGGCGATTCATTGAAACCTTACAGACTTTCTATCGTGCAGGAAATAATGACTTTAAATTTCTGAAAACTATTAAGAGAAATTTCGACATTTATCAGCCAGTCCTGTATGACAAAATTCTGGCAAAGTCCCCTATTTTTTATGGAACCATTCACATTCAATGTAAAATACATGGATCAATATACAGGCTTACCTCTTGTTTAGTAAAATTATTTTTATTTTTTTTTTTGAAATTGTTTCCAGAGGAAATTATTTTTACCTTAATTATGGGGATATATTTATTTCTTTGGGAACCTAACCGGTTACCCGGTTGTTTGACCCGGAAGTTCGAATAGACTACATTGTAGACTGGTTCCCTATTATATTCTACTACATTTGCTAGATTTAAATAACGTTGATGCCGCAGATATTGGATACAAGCTAGGAGTGGTTCTCGGTTAAGCCAGTAAGAGAGGACAATGTTATGACCATCTGTAAAATTGATCCTCGTCAGTATCTGCTGTCGGCAGGCACACCTGCCTTGTTTATATCTTTATGAACAATGATAATCAAATCAGTCCAATATAAAATTGGCAGTTATAAAAATTCCTATCAAGGCAATAAAATGACCGACACTTCAAAAAACTTCGTTTTTGTTTTTTTTTTTTCGACCCACTTTGAACATTTAGTGCAAGTGAAATATCAGAACAGATAATTGGTTATATGGCGGCAATTATTGGTGGTTTGGCAAACGACTTAATCAAACGTAAAGGAACGAAACCGAACCAGTTGAATGTGGCATTGACTCTCCTTTCTGGAAGTAAAAAAAACGACACAACTCAACACAACTAAAAAAACAGAGAATGTGAAATGTTGTCCTCCTAACAACATATCAAATTACCAATCAATCATAAGCCATTAATCCAATTTGAATAACTAGCCGAGGTGGAGTGGTGAGAGGCAAAGAGTTGACAGGGTTCTTAGTTACAGCAATCATTTACAGGCGAACGATTTTTTGTTTGTGTTAAGGCGACGACAATGAACTAACTCTTCATGGAACACGTACATATTTAGCAGTAGCAGCAATGGCCTGCCAACAAGTAGGTAGCCGAATAGTAGAATATCCACAGACAGTGAAGTGCGATGAGTGTAAAGTGTAAATGTGTGCTCAATATGGTCAACGATTGTCAAGGACAATTAAGGAATTAATTGGAAGAGGAGGTGGAGGGTGCATTTCAGAATTGGATATCATTTAATTTTTGTATAGACATTTTTCAAGTAAGCAATTTGAAGGCAAATCATCACACTACATTTATTGGACTTTTAAGTTAATTTTAATTGTTGCTATAGCCGTTCCGCTTAATTACATAATTTGTAATTTGCTAACAACTGTTAAATATCTCTTGTATTTGTTCGATGGCACGTAATAATAATTGTTTTAAAACACACGTTTGTATGGGTGAAACAATTATTGAATGTGTTTGAATTAAATGTTTCAATTCAAAATTTAAAACTGGGTGTGTCCTAAGTTATCTAGTATTTTTGTTATAACATATGGTATTTTCTAGAACATGCTAGATTATTCTATTAATGGAAATAGTTTTTTTTTTCGATTTTCCTGTCCTCCCATATCCTACCCTCAAATTGAAAATGGGCAAACATATCCAAGGCTGTTATCGGCCCCAAAATTATGGACATAGAACATATCAAGACGTCAATTCATGCTATAACAATTAAAATATCCTCTAACACTGCTCAACCGAAACTCAACAATTTTAGAGAAAATCACATTATTTGTCTGTTTCAGTACTTTTGTAATAGTCATTTTAATAGTAAAGCTAGTAAAAGGGAAACATTTCAATATCGCTCTTAGAGTACAAAATAATTTGAAAAGTTCGGGAACACATATCTAAGAAATGTGTCAAAATTAGATGACAATACTTCAAAATCAATATAATAGCCATTCAGAAGTTGGCATTCCTGTTTACTACTTTTACTCGTTCAAATTTCTCGAGCAAAAAGTTTACAAAGAGAACACCATTTTGTTTTGTGTTCTCTTAAAATTGGTTCAAAGTTTTACTAGTTTTGTAGGTTTGTAAAAATAGTAGATTCTTTTAGGTTCTGGGACGGAACTTATATTACTAATAATTGTAACTTCAATCTACTCACTAGTTTCATCTGTTTGATTGGACGTCATTTCATGTTAATATTTTGACACATGTCAACGATATATGACATTTTTCAGATATAATAGGATCGTTCCTTTACTTTCCTAGTAACATTTAGTCGGTGAGAATTTTCAGAGAGTAAATACGTTTCGTTCTCATAAGAGAAAAAAGAAAATATAGTATCGACACAGTGAATAAAATAACAAACAATTTGGCGCAAATAAGAAAAACAGCATTTTTATTAGAAAAATAGATAGATAACAAGCGGAAAATCTATGTTGGTTTTTCCATCCATTTTTATGTTTAATGATAAAAAATCAATATAATATTCATAAAACAATCAAATTGATTAAGAACAATTTTGTTGTTTGTTTACAAAACAGCTGATTAAAGAGCAGCTGATGGTATAAAAAAATCTTACTGAGTAAATTTTTCCTTGTAAGAATTTGCAAATACTCAGTAACACATCTGTCAAATCTGCTCTCTCAATTCACACTTTTTGAAATCGAGAATATTTTCGAGGTCAACGAGAATAGGTTGTCCTGAAGGTAGCAGATTAATTAAAATATAAACCATGCTCTGCTGTTAAAACATGTTTTTCTTCATGTTGCTGTTTTATTTTTTTTCTAAACTAAACATAAACGACATTCTTGTTTTATTTCTTTTAATGAATACTTTAGATTATCATACGTCACTAGAATTTTTATAGAGTATCAAAGTGTATATTCCCCATATAAACGCCAATAAACATCATTCATTACTTCAAATATCTTCTTCTCCGGACAGATCAAAAGAACCGTTTGGGATCAATTGATCTGATAAAAATATTATTTTCTGCACATCATAATATCGAAGCCTCCGAACCATAGTATGATAAGTCGACTTAGCATGTTTTAAAGTTCTTTACGTTTTTAGATACTACGGTCCTTAATTTAAATTCTCTGAAATTTTGGTAATCATCGGCCAATTCAAACCAAAGTTATAAGCAAAAATGTACTTAGCATGGCACGTAAGATTTAAGAAACTTCCATACTTTGAGAGCTTCTGCTGAAAAACTTACTTTTCAGACTTAGCATACTATTCTTCGGAGGCGTCGATATGAGTCATTTATTTTGAATGTTCTTTAAGTAATGTTTTCTAATAGCGAGATATATAAAGTTTTGGATTTGTTTCAAAAAGTATTATTAAGTGGTATTAATTTTGTTTGTATCTTTGTGTCCTTAAACATGATAGAATATATAACGTAATATGTTTTGTAAACCAATACTTTTATCAGAACTTAAAAATGGACTTAAAGCACTATCAAAATAAACGACTCATATAATCATTATTTATTTTTTTATGATACTTTTAATCTATTTGTCAAAGAAAAAAAAAACGCATTTTTTCATCGGCAACCCAATGAAGTACGAGCATGCAAAAAAAAAAAAAAATTATAAATATGTACACATGTAGATGTCTAACACAAACAACAATTTGTTGTTGATATTTTTAATTATCAACTGTATATCAAACTTCAACCAAAAAAAAAAAAAAAAAAAAACGTAAACAAATCGAAGTGAAAAATTAATGATATGGCAACAAAACAATAACCAAATGCAAATAAACAAATAAATATGTATGGACATATGTGACTTCTTCGTAATAAATAAGCCGTATAAATAAATAAATACGACAAACAAAATTTGCAAATGAAGTTGTGGTGACAACAAACTCTTCAATCATTTCGAAAAATCGCCGCACATGTGATCTCTTATTTTGGCACTGTTTTTTTTTTAATCCATTTTATATAAAAAATTAATTGTTTACCTTATTTATACCCTACCCTACCAAATCGTTAGGTATAGAGAATGCTGTAGATGTGAGTTTGTCACAATAACATCTTGCAATGTATAATTTTAATCGATTTAGTATCTATTGTGAAGTTTTGAAGAATATACAGTGACTGCAAAAAATAGTAAGTTAAGTATTTGCTAAACTTTTAAAATAAGCAACATTGATGATGATCAGATGTACACCGTCACCGATTGAATTGTACACTGGCTTCCAATAATACAAATTTAGTAAGCTACAAGAAAAAAAAAATGGATCATATAATTTTTAACACCAAGATTTTTTCTGCAAATCAGCATCATGGCTAAAATAAACACCTTCTAGGCTCTCCAACTCAAACTATTTTTTCCTCTCTTCCATTCTCTTTTTCCTTTCCCTTTTCTTTTCAGGTATCAAGGATGATCACAATGGATTGAATGGTCAACCTAACCTAAAAGGTATAGTTTCGACCGAATTAAATATAGAAAATACTTTTGGGATGGGGAAAGTGAAACCAATTCGAAAAATTAATGCATTATGAGCCAGATATTCCATTTTTAGGTCATAATTTTATTTATGAAACAAATAAATAGGGTGTATCGAAAAAGGGGGTAAACTTTTTTTATGAAATTTATATTAAACACATTTTGTAGAGCTATGGCATCGATTACACATAAAAAAATCAGATTTTGAAAATCAAATAAAGCAAATAAAAATAACGGATCACACACAAGAAAATATTCAATATTTCATTTCTTAGCAGATTAAAACTATGGCAAAAATTAATTAAAATTGAAATATAGCTAATTTGGTTGAAAAACATACCCAAAATACAGAATAATGCGGATTCGAAACCTTATGCAATATTAAACATTTTTGGTACGAATATTTCTTACCCAAAATAAAAACTTTGAAGGAATTTGCTTGGAAACGAGAATAAAATCGTTAAAATATCGAAATTAGTGGTTACCGTTTTATGAACCTACCCCAAATAGTAGACCAAAATTGATCATTTTTGGTAATTACAACCAATATGGTTAAAGGTTTGACTAATATCTTCAATTTTATCATCAACATGCTATGTTTGCAAAAGTAAATGAATGATCCTTCGCCCTAAAAAGGCATAAAAACAGAACTCAAGTAAATTTTAATTGTTTTAAATGCAATTTTCAACGACTATTTTTTATTATTGGCAATTACTTTTAAGTTTATGAATTCTCGCAGACGGTCGCCAAATTCTGGACAAAGACTCTGTCAGGGCTATAACCACTGAAATATCCTCTGGCACGTGTAACTCAAAAAAAGTTGAAAATACGTGTTTTAAATTACTATAATTTCATATAAATATTTTGTCATATATTATTTATATATAAAAATTTTGAAATAGCAGAACTTTTGTCGGAACTTCCGAATATTGTAACTGGTATAATATTAAAAACAATGGTGCTATACCGACGATGTCGCTTGTATTCAAATTACAATTGATAATGACTGTCAAGGAACTGGCAAAATTGATTGCTATAAGCTATAGCCGTTGTAATCAAAATCATATAAATACACAACGTTTTTTTAGCTGGATACTTGTTTGATGCCGTCGTTATTATAGCGGCATGTCGTTGAAAAGTGTGTAATTTCAATACGATATATAGGTCAATCGTACTTGGAATTACAATATTAACATACTACTGTAATATTAACATACTACTTTCCCATACAAATAGAACACAGAAACGGACATGGAAACTTATTTCGTATATATAGTCAACAACAATCCCTTTTCACAGATAGCTATAGCCGGTGGTGCTTTGATTTATGTACTGCAAATCGTTTTCATCAGATATTTACGTTGCACAGAAAACCGTGTTGTGGCCGCCCTCTTTCACTAAGGCAACCCCCTGTGTCAGACAATTTTTGACGTTTAATCTTATCAGTGCGTCCAGGCGCTGATAACAAATATTCCAAAAAAGAAGAAGGCAAATGAATACATTGCGCGGCAATATAACAACAAACAGATAGACAGACACTTTTTTACACATTTCTATTTGTTTATTTACTCGACTGCAACTATAAATCTATAAATGTAAACATCAGAGAGTGAGTATGGAGTACAATATATTGTTGCTGTAGCGTGGGATATATGAAGCTGTCAGCTTGTTTTGTCACTTCCACATCAGATGAAATATGAACTCTCGTGTTTTTTTGAGAGAGAAAAACAAAACAAATAAATGAATAACAAAATGACAACAGTCTGCCCCTAGGCAACAAAATTTAATTAGGGAAAAATATGGAATATGCAACTTTTTTTCTGTTCGCAATAGAGAAAAAAGAGTTTTTTCTAGAAAATTAAATAAATAATTATAATTGAGTATGGAAATATGATATATTTGGATGGATTAATTACAATGATTGGGAATGAAAAATAATGGGTATTTTACACAATTAATGACATATTTTAGGTTTGCCAAAACTAAATCAAGGAAAAATTCACCTTTGGAATTTTCAATTTCAATATAGGCTACGTATTTTTTGATCAAAACTGAAATCCAATTTCATAAAATAAAATATAGTTTTGATTAATGTAATAATAATGAAAAATTGTATCCATTACGAAATTTTGCCTTTTCGTTTTAAATAAGCTAGCGGACATCTTCAACAATCCACTCTAATCCATGTTCCAATTACTGGTCTGTAGATATTACCAAAGATAAACAACTTTAGAGTTTCCACCTAACCAAACCTCGACTTGCTAGTGTGTTCCTCTTCTATATCAGCGAATTTAACAATAGAGTATTGATATAATAATTAGTAAAGTCATGAAATATATCGTGGGCCTATATATCCCATCTTCGAACTTGTCCTGCCTGCGAACAAAAGACAACCCTATGCAAAATTTCAGCACCCTATCTCAATTCCTTCAGAAGATAGCGTGATTACAACAGACGTACGGACAGACGGACGGACAGGGCTAAATCGTCTTAGAATTTTACCCTGATTAAGTATATATATAATTTATAGGGGCGAAAATGAATAGAAAATGAATATTTCGATGTATGTATTAAAAATTTTGTTACCATATACGACCAAAAAATACTAATTTACAGCGAATTCGGTTGAAAAACACACGAAGAAACCCCAATTTACCGAAAATTAGGGGTACCCTTATATGGGGGCTATCCGAAAAATGGACCAGTATTTATAATTTTAATATACTTAATATACTGAATTACAGCCAATTCGGTGGACAAATACGATCAATACCCCAAAAAACTGAAAATTAGGGGGTACCCTTTAATTGGGCCTACAAGAATTTTTTATATGCCGTTTAAACATTTCAAATTACAACACTGTAGGTGGTTGTAAAAGCGGCCTTCACACCAGTCAAGCCAATCTATTACGAGGATATGAATTCCTTACTCTGGTAATGTCTAGTTGTAGATTTCGAATTTGGTTCTATTTTAATAGGTATTCTTCAAAATTGTAAAAATTAAAGTATAAAACGGCATATACATTATAGCTTTTTACCGGGTTAACCTACTTTATGAGGATTTATTTGACATATACGCAAAGGAATTGACAATTGAAACCCACTGGGTTAACGAAATCCGGTTAAATGTAAACGTGCTATAAATTCCCTAATTATTATTTTTACTTTCCCTCCTTACTTGTCGATACGATTTCAATTCATTGTAAAATTGTACTTTTTTATTTAGTAAAAAAAAATAAACACTGACAATTGAATAACAATCCCGATTGTCTTATCAGTGTTGTTATAACAACAAAAAGGTCACACGAATATTCACACTTTTGGTTGAAGAGACTATAATATTTTGAAATGTAAACGAACCCAAGTATGTTGAACTTCTCGATTTCATTATGATGAGACTTGGCGTTATGGACAGGCGGTAGATAATGACATTTACATTTGATATATGTACGTATGTATGTATGAGCAGAGCTTAATAGGTGGTATGCTTAATAATATGTCCCAACTTAAAATGCAACGACCTACAAGTAAGTAAGTACATAATGCTATTGAAAACATGAGACACAAATATTTTTGCTAAACATTTTCAATGGTGAAACGTCGAAAAAATGCCAGAGGTGATTCCGTATGCCAAGAAAAAAAAAGAAAACATCAAGGCTTTTCAGAAGAATAAGGAGAGAAGTAACAATTATTATCCGATCACTGAAACCATTTTGAACTTACATTTTGGACATTTGTAATGAATTTTTTAACAAACTGAGAGTATCAGTACTAACTTCATTTTTATAACTATGAATCTAAAATTAGATTTCAACCCATGAAATCTTAAGTTCAGTCGTTCAATCAAAACGGTTATTCTATTTGAAATTCTAGGTTCCAACATTGTATCATATAGTTCGGTGTCAAAGGATTAAGATTACAATCAGACCCAAAGAACAGTTTCGCGATTTGGTCGTCCTATGGTCCACGGTTGAGAATAATATAATCTGATCAAAATTAACAAAATTCGATCGTCTTGTCTCCATAGACTTTAAATTTCGAAATGTAATAAAATCGTCATGGAATTTTATAATTGAAAATAGAATGTCATTGTTTTCCATTTCACTTTAAATATTTTCCGTTTTTATCGTCATTTTTAAATATATATCTTTGAATATTTATAATATCTTGAAATAAACAAGTAATCCACATTATAAAAATACCTTTTTTTAGTGGGACTGTTATCGCAAACACCGTATTTGGCATTGCATTTTTTTATTTTAATTTTATTATTACAATATTGCCATAAATTATTGATTTGTGCTTAACAAATATCATCCTTTAATTTAGAATTTTGCCAATATTTACGATATGGCTATAAAAATATATGTAAGTACTACATACTAAGATATATACAAATATTTATGTCTATATATTATAATCGTGACTTACATTCCAACAAAACACTTATGAAACTTGAATACACGTTATTTTCATATATGAGCACGTATATTCAATAAATATATACTCGTCTCAATATATATGTTTGTATGCATGTTCGTATTGATGTACTCCAAACTACAATTATATATTTTCCATTACTTTTCCCATTCCATTCCAGCCAGCAATGGCGTTGGAGGTGGAGGTGCTGGTAGTGGTCGCCGTAATTTAATGCGATACTTTAATGACTTTTATTGTAAATGCATGGAATATATTCAGTGACAAACCGTTAATACCGGTATAGACAATTAAATTACACGTAAGTATGTGACATTTCATATTGTGGTCGATATTATCCGCTGACCGACCATACGACGGAGGTAATTCAAATGTCAAAGTTAATATTTACGTAAAAGTTTTTTCACAACAGAGCGACTGGCAATTTGAGTCAATTATTTTGAAATTAGTTCTACTGGAAATATGTAGGGATTTCCATAAATTATGTACCAAAAATATTTTTGGTAGATTGGTATTATTCTCCTGGCTAAATTGCTATTCTGAAGAATACAATAATAATATGGCGTTTCAAGATTGGTAAGTACATACTAAGAAAAGTAAATGAATCGATTCTGCTATGTGGCAGTGTGGTTTGTGTCTAAAACCATAACGCAAAAGCTACAAAAGCTAAACAAAAGCATCAGGATCAAATGCAGGAGATTCTAGCTGAACACCATAGGAAATAAATAGATTTATTGGCCACACATTAAGAATGAATGAGCATAGCCTAACCAGAATGGCGTTTGAATGGAAACCAAGAGAATTGTGAAATCGACAAAATAACCTTAAATGAGAAGAAAACAAAACAGCGGCCACTAAAAGATTAAGATGGTGTTTATCACAGGAAGAGTAACAGAAAAAAAATTAAGTAGTGATATAGGAATCCCAATAAAGACTAGGTGACCAAATATAGAGACTGACGGGGCCGACTATATAATACCCTTCACCACTTAGGGTATATACAAAAAATGCTACTAAGATTTTTATTGTAACGGGCGTAGTATTTTTGATGCACCATGAAATCGGTCAAAAACGTATTTTATCTGCAGGCAGATCAAGTTCGAAGATGGGATATATAGGTCCACGTTTAGGTATAGGTCCCTTATAAGGGCATCCCCAAATTTTCGATATTTTGGGGTTCTTGAGCGCGTTTTTCAAAAGAATTCGCTGAAATTTGTACTTTGGACATTTTATTGGGTACTAAATTTCTCCACTATAATATAGATCGACTTTTTCTGGTAGCCCCCATATAACGGTATCGTACAAGGTATGAAATTCTAAGACGATATAGCCATCTGTTGTAATAATTTCGCCTTCGTGATAAAAAAAACTCGAACCTAACTATAATGAGATATATCGGCCAGCATTTAGGCATCTTCCCCATATAATGATACCTCCTGAGATATTAAACTAAAATATTGGGTTCGAAACTGACCTATATAGGTCAATTCTTACACTATGTAATCATAGCCTCATATAACTTTACATTCTCAAATGCAGTAGTTTAAGAATTTTATTTTGCATTTTAAGTACCTGTCAGTATACATATGGCCTGTCCAATTTTTTTTACTTCTTTTTTTAATTTTTAATTTAATTAATAAGTACAGATGGAGGTTTTTTGCGGAAAACTCCAAATGTAATAATTTTTAAGGTATTACTTATTAAGCCTTACGACTGGTCCGTGTTCAAAGAACCCCTACGAACATTCCATATGAATTATTACGAGGATTTACTTCCGTATACTTTCGACTTATGTTGATCAAACATTCGGAAATAGTTTTCAATTACATTCCTTGACAAAATTAAAAAATGCCATGATATGCCAACATTTCATTTTATTTAGCGTGCGAATTTGTGCAGTTCGAAATTGTATGAGGGATTTTCGGGCAGAATTTCTGCCTGTCGTATGTCCTACTTTTCAGATATTATTACTTCAATGACGTAGTTCTATTTTGTTTTCTGGTAAATCACATCAATTGTAATCGAGTTATAATTAATTACCTGCAGGTAATTCTAGAGCAATAATCACAAAAAATCGAAGGACGACACTTTACTCTATTGTAGGCTATGGGCTATAGTATGTGGTCTTACCTAACATGGTATGGCTGACTTGTGCCAGTACTCCAATCGGCGTGTTCAATGTCCGAAGAGTTCTTTGTTGTGTTGTCGCAGGGCATTTCTTTGCTGTTGTTTTGCTCTTTTCTTTCTTTACCCTGTTGTTCGTTCGTTCGTGTGGTCCGGGTGGGCTAGTTGGGCGGCGACGGTCTCTGTCGGTCAATGGTGTGGTGGTGACCAACTTTTTGTTGTGGCTGCCTGCCTGCCTGGCTGCTACTAGTGTTTTGTTGAGTCAAATATTTCTTTGTCTTTTTGTTGCTGCAATTTTTTGTTGTTTAAAGAAAACAAATTGTAAAATAATTAAAACAAAACACCAATTCGCACAATGATGCGGCTACGATGATGATTGGGGGTTATTCAGCATTCATTCATGATTATTTTTATTTATTTTTTTTTCAAATACTTTGCAGATTATTTTGTATTATAATTATTGGTGTTTACTCTTTTGTTTGATTTCACTTTATTCTGCCGATGACTGGTTTCATCCTGCATTTCAACGATTGTTTAGCACTGTTTGTGATTCACTGAAAATTTTGAAAATTTTATTTCTTGATAAGAGACATAGCATAATTTCTTGGAATTTTGTCTCAATGATTTTTTTTTTTTTTTTAATTTTTAATACTTGTACTCCTTTCGCTTGATTAAATTTGTTATAGTTTGTTTTCTTCTTTCTGTACTATTGTTTGTTTGACTTTCGCGTTTTGGTGTTACGCCTTGCACATGTCACAATTTGTTTTCCACATTTTTCTCACATGGGTTTTCCAATATTTTCTCCCATTTACATTACTGGTTCGCAATCATCGATTGCTATTGATTTTGATGTTGACAATGCCGCAGCATTAAGCCAAGCAAATTTTATCTGGCACAGCCAAGCCAACAAGAACAAAATCTGTTGTGCTTTGTTATTGTTTGTTTTTTCCTCGACATTTGACAGAGGAAATTCTTTTGTGTTTGCTGATTTGCTTGTTATTTCATAGACATTTTTCTATTTGCACTTTATGTGGCCAATTTTGTTTGTTTCACCATTTATTGTATGCGTGTGCGTAAACATTTGTCGATGAGTGTGTGTGTGCGTCCGATTTCGTGCCCCATCGATGTTGCGAAGAATAGAAGCCAACTAGACCCCAATATAAAAGAAACCAAAAAACAAAGCAAGAAACATAACAACAAATATGAAGAAGAAAAGGAAAAAAGAAGTTGAAGTTGCACTTTCGACTATTCAAGAAATAATAAAGAAGATGGTTAGGGAGGGCGGATTATTTGGCTTAAACATTTGCAAAAAGGCAACAACTTTATTATTTTGAATTAGTTATGAGAAAAATAATAATTACAAATTTAATTATCGTAAACATTAAGTTTTGGGGACATTGACAAAATTAATATGGGCATAGGGCGTAAAAGGATCCAATAAAAAAACAAGAAACACACACATACATATATATACATAATATAACATTTAAGTATACTTCTTATTCAAATAAAATTTACTAGATTTAAAGACAAACAACTTTTTCTCAAATGTACAACAAATATATTAAATATTTATTTTTTTCTTTCTTCTGTTATTGTCATTATAGAAACCCATCAACTAGAAAGAAATATGGCATATACTACGCACGCACACACACTCAGCTCTCAGAAATCATCTTCACTTTCGTAAAGTTCTCCCCTTTTTGGCAAGTTAATTTAATTACTTAAGAACTTATTTTCATATTTTTGTATACGAAAAGAAATATGAATTTCACATTATCGTTGTTTAACGTATAAACAAAAACATAAACACACACACGCACATATTTATACATATGCACACTTATAATATTTCATATCAATATGTACTTTTTTCTTTATTCTGATGATAGATTTCTCGCCTGCTATCTGTTTTTGCGACCGCACGACAATACGAACGACAAATCATTGACAGACGATGAACGTTCGTACTCTGAACCGATTAAAATTAAAAAACGTTCCACCTGCTACGAATAGCAGAGCAAGGAGAGAATGCCAAATAAAAAGGAACTCTAAGCAAAATGACCGAGAACGAACATTGATTACGAATGAGGTGTGATGGATACTATCGAGGAATGAATTGTTTAGAAGCAGAAATTGAGAGACGAAACGTTAACGAAACGAAATAAAAAAGAAATACTATGTTGAATACATTGTCAAATGTGGCAACATATCACACAAAGTTCACACTGCGTTTACAAGCGACAGAACGAGTTCAAGCTCAAACTTTTCAAAAAATAAATGAAATTGTAAGGTTGTTGTGGTTATTATATGTAGTAATTCAGAAGTTATTTAAAGGCTATCGTTAATTAATAATTTTTGAGTAGCAACTATTTTCTTTTAATTTTAAGTGGTGTACTACTATAATTTTTGAATGACAGTTTGGCCCAAATTTTGCTTGTTTGATGGTGTCCACGAAAATATTCATGGTAGTCAGTAATCGATAAAAAAAGTGAGAATTCAAACTGATAGTATGTATCCGTTTTAATGTATTTCGAATTTTAAAGTAAAGGGGCTTTAAACAATACCTTCTAAAATGGAAATTACCAAAATTGCACATAATTGCCTGTTGCAGTATCGGAACCATAAACACCATTCAAAATTTTAGCCGCTTGGCTTGCATTTTCGCCTTTGTCGACGAAAAATTGAAATTGAAATTATTGTGAATAAATAAATTAAATTAATATGTACAAACTGTAAAATGTGCCAATTTTTTACTGCGAAATGTCACCAAAGAGCATAAATCTGAAATTGTTTGATCGATACTTTACGAGATACCTATCAATACTGTCATCTGCCGAAAAAATAATGGATTTCTTTTCCTTCATCCCTAATATAAAGTCGAAATCGTTTATGAAGGTACATAGATTATTGAATGATACAATAAAACATGGTAGCACAAATTAACGTGAATAACAAAAAAAGTCTGAAGGTAAAGTCTTCTTCGTCAAATATAAAATAGATATACGCACAAGGTTGTTGTGTTTATATCACATTTCTTCAACACATAAGAAGCGAAAAAATTAATAAAACGTCAAGATTTATGTCCTAAATCGAGTAGGGAATACATCCATAACCTAATAAATTATTCCACACGAATGGTGTAAATATAGATTTTATTTTAATTCAAATATAATTTTAATTTCTTTTACATATGTTATGTTCCCGTACTGCAAGACAACTTTTTACTGCGATAACGAATTTCCTTTATGATATCGAAGAAAATAGTAAAATCTAGTAGATTCTTTCAGTATGAGAACAGACCAATAGTATTCAAAAAAGTGAACACACATACACAAAATATATATTTTGATTTTATAGAACAGGCCACGTTGAGAAAAAAATTGTAATCAGTTGGTAGCTATGTATGCTTTACCATGTAATTATTATACTATGGCACATATTGCAATAATAAAGGTGATGTATGAAAACAAAAACCTTTGTTTTTGTCTCGACCATCTGTCAAATTTTTCCGAATTCAAGTAGAAATTACGCCTTTGACAGTTAATCGAGACATCAGATGTGCTGTAACGACTACCTATTTATTGTGCCATGAACACAATTATAAAAGGTTACATCAGAAACCAGCTGTTTTGATTTCAATATAATACCAATTTGACAAATTATGTTTATAAAAATGGCTCAACAGGCAAATTTGGTACGCATAAAATTCAAAATTGTTCCTTATTAAAAGTTCTCCCGTATTCTATTTACATAACCTGCCTACTGGGAAAGTTTCTTCTTTATTCTTTCTTCATAGTGTAAAAAATAAATAACAGACAATGGCTCAATTAAGGGCTAAGCAGAACGTTCGCGTTGAGCGTTTTTTGTTATCGCGTTAACGCACGCAAAAAGTTAAAATATATTTAACTCCGAAGTGTAAAAAATAAATAACAGACAATGGCTCAATTAAGGGCTAAGCAGAACGTTCGCGTTGAGCGTTTTTTGTTATCGCGTTAACGCACGCAAAAAGTTAAAATATATTTAACTCCGAAGTGCAGCGCACATCAACTTCGAGCGTTTGTCTTGTCGTTTCCTTGTGGTTGTTGTATTTTCGATAACACATAACGCAACGGATGACTCAACGCGAGCATTCTGCTTAGCCCTTTAAACTATAGATTCTTACATTCAATTTTATTGAAATAGTAAACGAATGTACCTAATAAAACTAACAAATGAATAAACCATGGTATAATAATAGAAGGTAACAGCAAGTGTTGTTGTACAAAAAACGATACAACAACCACATGGAAATTTGTTTTTGTAAGTTCTACTAGTGTCAACTCATTTGACTCATTTTTTTGAAAAGGAAATATTTTCGAATCCTCAAAATAAAAATTGAAAAACATGAATGAAAATCTATCAAATTTATATTTCTATCTATTCCACATCTTTCCTATAATTGAGCCATTGCCATATATATGTGTAACACATATGACAATGCTGGGAAGAAAGATTTGCTTCCTCAAACTTTCCCAGCAGGCAGATTGAGTAAATTGAATACAGGAGCACATTTAATAAAGAACAATTTGAAATTGTATGCGTTCCCAATTTTCCTGTTGGGTGATTTTTAAAAACATAATTTGTCAGATTCATATTGACACTAGTATAACGTTGGAATCAAATCAGCTGGGATTTGCTGTTACCTTTTATAATTGTACCATGTAAATAAACAAACCGATGACAGTAGTTAATCGAAATCTTTTAGTTCTATTTTGATCTCTCTTCTTTTTTTTTTTTTTTTGATCCGTTTTAACTTCTTGTTCCCGATAAAAACAACAGATCTTGGGGACACTTCATCTGTATGGATTCATTGGCTAGAGGAACAAAAAGCTGTGGTTCAACATATTTTAAATATTCCAATATAGTTTTAAAATCGTGTCAATAATATGGCGCAGCACTGGTCTTATGACATATTAAAGCATATTGCCATCAATGACAAGAATGCTCAAGACAATTTGGAGGATTTAAAGTCGATCCTACAAGAAGATATTGGGTCGGCAAGGAATATGTGTCGTATTAAAAATATGGCGGATCTAATCGACTGCTTGGAAAGACACGACGCCTTGTCGGAATACAATATTGAACCACTGCGGGAAATTGCCGATCAATTCGAAAACAAAGAGCTCGAAGAGGCGGTTGCAAATTATTTCCCACCAAAGGACTCTGTGGCCTACACTGAACCCTATAATCAATATAAGGAACAAAGATTGGCCGATGAAGTTCAAAATCGCTTGAACATCAACGATGAAACCCAAGCAACCTCTAGACAAGTGTATAATGGTCAGCAATGGCAAAATCCTTCACCGGGTAGACCACCAATTCCAAATGGATTTGGCCAAGGTCAGCAATGGCCAAATCCTCCACCGTCGAGACCTCCAGCACCAAGTGTTTATCCTCAAGAGTTGACCGATAAAAAACGTGCGGCAATTCATAAACTAGTTGCTAATGATATTGGAAAATTCTGGAGAGCCTTGGGCCGAGCATTAGAACTTTCACAAGGTCAAATGGACGCAATAGAAATGGAGTATCCACGAGATTTAGTCTCACGTGTCCACAAGATGTTGCAGGTGTTTGAGGAAGATGAATGTCATGATCCCAGACAAAATGTTTTGCTGCTGTGCAGAGCTTTGGAAAGTTGTCGACGAAAAGATTTGCGCCGCAAGGTGGAGGATATAATGTCACACTAAATACAAATATTATAATCCTGACTATATTTCTTTATGGGCTGCATCATCGAATGCAGTGTGATATGATAAATATGTACTATTTATATTGGCAGTCTTATCAATCTATAATGTTATCTCTATCTCTCTTTTTTTACAAAAACCAATACTATTTTTTAAAGCAATTACAATTAAGAATTGTACTCTAATCCCACAGACGGATTGCATGTATATATCTATTAACCTTCATTCTGTTAACAAATAAATGAGGAGAGCTTGACATCAACTTTTGTTTTGTCTTTTGGATTTAGGTCACATATATTGAATTTAGGTAATTTTTAATAATTAAAATAGGTGATTTAGAGGATCCGTCTAAAGTATGCTGATGGAAGTAATATCCACGGCTGCCTATGTCACTTGACGATGTTGAACTATCAGCTCACGCAAGTTTTGAATGTTCTGTGGCTCAGCGGCCGTTTTTAAACAACTTCCGTCTACGAACAAGCGTCGATAGCATTCATTACAACAATTTTCCCAGTGCTGTTAATGTTGTTGGTGCTACACTGTCATACAAATATCGATGCACAATTGTCATGATATTCAAGGTAGAGATCGCATGAAAATATTTAACACTTAATTCCATTTTTATACCCTCAGCCTTATGAGGTAAAAATACGGTAAAGATGTGCCCCATCGAAATATTGGCTTTAGAAGCCATGTTTCTTTGGACCAAATCCGTTTCAGACAAATCGGAGTCGATTTAAAAATGTCCGTCTGTCCATCTAATTGTCTGGTCAGCTGGTGCGCACGACAATTCTCGAATGGAGTAACCGATTTCATCCAAACTTTGCACGCCCATCGTAATATTTTTACCAAACTGAGTTCAAGTTCGAAGATAGGGAATCTCGGTCCACCCCTTCTGGTAACTCCGCCAGAAAATAGTCAAAATTGTGCTAAAAACTAATTTTATAATATCATGTGAACGGACTATCCGATTTGAACACAATAAATATTCTTGTTCAAAATATTTATTCGATTATCCCGTGTTCATCTGAATGTGTGTAGAAATCACGATAGTCACGTTTTCAGGGCAGCCCCCTGAAAACTGCAGCAATTTTGCATCCATATAAATGTTTCGATCGGTTTTAGATATTTTGAAAGTTCAGCACAGCCGAAATTAAAGACGTTTCTACTTGTTTATTTTTATTTTTTTTGTTGAAATAGGGGATTTATATTCGAAGTTGAGATAAATATTATTGGAGCAGGTGTCAGAGTCAAATATATATATATATATATATTTCTACTCCGAACTCCGGCTACTGATGGTACACAGTGTCAAGACCCGCCATTTAATTTCAACCATCATATATTTGACATTTCTACAGGTGTTTTGCCGTATAAATATGAAAAAATATGAAAAAAAAACACACACACACAAAAACACCATAACCTTTGTATTAATTTCAATTTTTTAATGTGTAATTTATTTAAATAATTCCAGACATTAGTTTACATGAATTATTTGATTCTATATATAGTATTATTAATTATTATGAATACAAAACACAAAACTTAAAATTTCAAAAATTCATATAATAAACAAAAAACGACTGGTTCACAGAAGTATTTATGTTTCCTCGATTTAAAAAAAAATAACTTAGAACTGTTAAATTTCTTCTGATGATAAATTGTGTTAATTTTTAAGTCCAGCTTGTTTTTTTTTGCGTGCGGAAATATATAATGAAAAATATAATGACTAATGCTTAGGTTATTTCTCCATTATATTGTTTTCTAGGCTTTTGTTGTTGTTCTTTAACGAGGATCGGTGATGAAGATAACGATGATGATGAGTTTACAAAGTATAAATGGATTTAACATTTGAACCCGTTTTCACCATGGTATCCTTATGTAGTTGATAGTGCAAATGTTGACGGCCCAAACGCAAAGATTCTCTCAGCTTGTGGCCAATTTCAATGGCGGCTTCTTCATTGTTGCCATTGGCAGTCCAAATTGCTAAAATAAAGAGGGGAAGAAAAGCATAGGGTGGGGTGGTAAAGAAATCGGTTTTATGAAATTTATAAAAATCAACAACTTACAAATTTTGTTTGCCTTTTGACGGACATTAACAACGGCACCACAAATTTGATCTGAGTGATCGAATGCTTCACCAATCAAGCATAAAATCTAATAAATAAACAAATGAGAATATTAATATTTCTTAATCACAAAATACACACACACATAATCGTGTATGCGAATGTGTAATAATGATATGATTCTTACCACATCAAGCCACAGATTATCCAATTCAGCTTTGGGACCACGAGTCAATGTTATAACCCAACGACCACCTTGTTTGTTGGCAGCATCTTCCCACATTGGTCGGATTCCCTTTTTGAAAAGTGAATAATCGCTGCCCATTTTAATATCAGATGGAGGTTTGATGTGGTTGTATAGGCTGTAAATAAGAATTGGATAGGTTCAATTGTTAAAAGTCCTCTTATTGTCTTAATGGGAGGGGGCATTTTCTAATTAAGTAAATTTTCGTTGTCGATAAATTGAATAATATCGCAAGTTCTACAGTAATACTGAAATAAGGTCACTTGATTTTGATTTGGATAAAAGTTAAAGCATACTTTGATAAGTTTGTGGATTATTTTATCATGCGAGTATATGTGGAACTATCCGCAACGAAGTCCGATGGACCAGGTCATTCTAACCTATGCCGGAATGAAATAACTTTAAATCCTGTCAGAATGACGGTCCGAAAAATGGGAAACGTACGACCATGTGTTGTGTTTATTATTTACTGAGGCATAAACTTGAAAAATCAATAAAATCATTGAATAAACTCCTTAACATTTTTTGTGATAAGTTTTCAAGAGCACACCAAAGAAATTAACACCTTTGTCCTATCCTATTGCACGGTTTACTGATTATATTCGCTTAAAGACTATGGTCGTCAAGAAGCAGTTATTGTGCCCAAAATATTGGCATACCGTGTGACATACCGTAGTGCAAATGTCCAACTAGCATACATTCCATCTTGCATGAACAGGCAGCCGTCATGCCCTGTTCCTCTTAATTCAGACAAAAAGCAATCGACGATGTAGGTCTTTGGAAACGAGCCACGAAAGTGGATTGTAAAAAAAACTCTTCAAGAAATATATGTCTGTTTGTTTATGTGGCGCTTCAGCAACGTAGGAGGTCAATTTTTAATGGTACACTACAATTTGTTCTCCTGAAAGCCATAATTATTACTCTCAGAAGATTTAAAGTGTTCATAATAATTTAGGACAGGCTTCACAAGGAGAACATACTACATTATTTTTATGAGAGCTTAAACAACAACATAGCTGATCTTTTAAACTTCTTTAATCTGAGGAATATGAAAATATCCGCCACAAAATCAACACCCACACTGTTCACCACATGGACGGCTGAAATAAAGCTTCCACTGAACGTAATGGTTGATGGAGAACTGATTCCCACCACTAACTTCCCCAAGATAGTGGGAGTAACGTTCGACAGTCTTTCCAAGTCGTCTGTGCAAGCCACTGCTTTATGCGATAAGCTGAGAAGTAGGAACACGGTGCTCAAGTCACTAGCCGCCAGCACTTGGGGCGCTGACAAAGAAACCTTGTTGACCTCTTATGAAGTATAAGACCGGTTAGTGGTAAGCTATGCGGCACCAGCGTAGTTTGCGAATGTAAGTGATACGCAGTGAAAGAATATCAAGACCTGCCGGAATGCTGCCCTGAGAACAGCAACAGGGTGTCTTCTCATTACCCCAGGGACCATCTTCATGAGACGAAGATCTTACCCGTCCTTGTTTGGGTGTAATTGTCGGGAACACCTCTGTCATAGTCTTATGGACAGAACTCAACCGCGCAGACACTTCAGGAACCCCAGGGTCGCCCTCTAGTTACTTCGCTGGTCAGGAGAGATATTCATCACCTAGAGAGAGTGGTCCAAAGTTTTTACTAAAGCAGGTCTGAATGGTATTCTCACAGACGCAGTCGCTCTGGCAGTAGAGCAATATTTTGTGAATACCATAATCGGAGACCACTCCGTCCATCGCAGTAGAGGAGAAGCAGCTGCTCCGACAAACAAGAGTAGTCTTAGCCCAACTAAGATCACGATGGTGCAACCGCCTCAATTCCTATTTAGCAAGAATTGGCGGCTCGATACCTAACACATGTCCTCTGTATCATATAAAGTGTGAGTAAATCGGCAACTTAAACCGCATATTCTGCAAAATCCATTTTTTTATTTATGCCGGTCTTGCAGCAATGAGCGATATGTTTGCTAACGCCTTCAATAAACCATACGAATTATGACCAAGTTTTAAAGATCGTTGCAACACACATCATGTTAAGTAGTTTTAATGTTATCGTCGTATTATTGTGGATAACATTTCAGTTGGAAAACACAACATGGCTAGTGTGGTGAAAGTGAATTCTTTTTTCTCTTTCAGTAATTAAAAATAAATATTAACTTTCTTTTCTTCTTCTTCCTCCCTTTGCAAAAAATATTAAATATTATTAAATGTCTTAAAAGTTCTTTGTCAATTTTAACAGAAACTAACCTCCAGAAATCTTCTACTGTATCGAAGCTGGTAATTTCGTTTTGCATATCTTCCCATGATTTTGAACGATCCGTTTCCAAATACCACAATGTCCAGGTATTCTGCAGGGGATGTTTGATCAAATGTTCTGTGCGAACTTCTTCAGTTTCTTTGTTATTCTCCTCCTTGGCTTCTGGCCTTCCAGCAGCGGGTGTTGGCTGTGCAGCAGGAGCAGGGGAGTTTTCCTTTGGTGTTGCTGAACTCTATAAACAAAGACAAAAAACACAAAAAAATAGAATTAAAAATTGTGCAAATGTCACCACCATCAACAACACAAAATTAATAAAGGCTTCTCAAAACATGACAATCACACAACACAGCACCACAGGTGTGGTCGGTCGTTCGGGCGGATGGTCATCGATGGAAGATATGTCATATGTAAAGATACATTTAAATGATATCAATGCGTTTTCTTCTTACTTTGAAAAAATGTGGATTTGCAAAATTTTTCTTTCTATGAAAGTCGCTTTGGAACATCATGACACAGATATTAAACCAAATATGCCGTCTGGGAGAATATTCAGTTGCTGTTGTTCACTTTGTTAGGCTACTAAATTCTTCAATGCAAATGAATGCTGCTCGCTCTCCAATACCGCAATTCAAGGTGGGGTGGTTGGTTGTGTTTGTATTTTGAGTTCCAATTAACAAATAATATACCCAAGAGAACGCAAACACTCAGTGGATAGTTGCTCTTCGATTGTCGGCGCAAACAATTTATTTATTTAGAACTGATGAAGAGGGGTGGCCAGCAAACTGAACATGAAATGGCAGTAAAGTTACATCAATACACAGGCAAGCAATTCACCCAAATACAGAGAGATGAGAGAGACAATCGACATAAACAACTGGAGCAAGTGAGAGCGAAAGATTAGGATTGTCTTCAAGAGAATTTTAGTGAGGGTGATTATTCACAAAAAACACAGTGTACTTATTTTTGTGTCTGTACGAATGTGTGGTTGCTTGATTTGCAGCGGATAAATAGTGCTTGTCGGTAGCTTCTCTTATTTATACACACACAATATTTTATGTGGGGATATCCTGCAATCTGAGATCGATGAAGTCACTCTTATCTCCTTTCCTTTTTTGTTTTTGATGTTGCAATTACTTTTTGATCTTGGTTTTGTTCTCTCGGTTTCTTTGCTGGTCTACTTTATGTGATGGGCAATATAACGGATGGACGAGACAATTTTTTTTTTGTTTTTGAGAATATGTGGGCAGAGTGTTACACGGTTTAGGCTTTGTTTTTTTTTCGCAAAATGTAGGAGAAAGAGAAACAGTTTCTTTCGTTTCGTTTTTTTTTTGGTTATGAAGAATATTTATTTTTTGGAAAACACGACTGAAGTTTAGATAAAATTTTAAATAACTGAAAATACAAAATTTTCGTTTTTGAAATATTATTTTTTGTTTCTATCACATTTGGTTACACAGTTTTCCAAGGTAGACTTGATTCGAACCGACGACAACAAGTGTTGTTGTTTATTTTTATTTTTGCTCAAAATGAACGAGAAAGTGGCAAACGTTTATCTTGTTTCGACATATAACAAGAATACTGAATAGTAAATTAAAAAAAAAAATAAAAGTACAGAAAATTACAAATCTGCTGATTCGTTTAAACTCAACAACTCGACAAAACACACAAAACTGTCGTCACCGTTCGACGATGTGGAAAGTCTGATGTGTGTTTCCCAACTGAGATTGAGTCGGTGAGTGAGCGCGCAAACCGAATACAGACAGATTTGGCAATACACAACAATGAGTAAAGAACGTACGCAGCGGCACTAGCCCATAACAACCACAAAGACGACGACTGCCAGCCACCACACAGTGACTACAGTAAATGGCAAACAACAACAGCAAAAACATAGAAACTCAAAACAGCACCAGAAGAAGAATTACAAATATAAATAAAATGCTAACAAACAAAATGAAAGAGCGAGGTTCAATCCAACAACAAGAATGGAGTTTGCATGAAAAGTCCATTGGATTGTTTTCTTACAGTCGGGTTGGACAGTCTGCCATGTTGGTTTGTTGACTACTCTCTGTTACTTAGTCTTTCACCACCGTCTGTCTCTGGTTAGTAGTATTCTCGTTGTTGTTGTTGTTTTCCAATTGAGAGTTGTTCGACTGGAGTAGAAATGAAAGTAAGTCGCGGTGCCGTTGTTGTTATTCCTCCTTTTGATTTTACTGTTAGTGGTAACCGTTGGTTTTTTTTCGCAGTTTTGTAAACAGATCTGTCATGTCCAATATTATATACAACTAACTGATGGTAATCGAAATGGGTGAGCTATTAAAAAGAATATGTGGTTTGCTCATATATGTAGGTTCACAAAATTTCATTTAAATTAATATTTCTTACAGTGGTGAGTATAGCTTCCAGGTTACCAATAACGTTTGTACCACACAAAGTAGAGATGTAAAGAAATTTTGCGATACCCCAACCCATTGCAATATTTCAATCATTACAGACAATTTGGACACATTAATTTTGATATATGTGGGAGCTGTACTATCAGTGGACCAATACTAACAATCCTTTCCCATTGTTAACCAGGAATGCCGTATTACAACCAATCTGATTAGAAGATGTGGATACCACCACCTTCAAAATGCGAAAGGTAGTTCAGCTCCGTTATATGTAGGCCATAGTGTTGACCTTTATTGAATATAAATTTAGCTGCACCGTTATATATAATGAGCATATGTAGTTCATTTTCGAATATAAATATTATAAATATAGATCTAAGCTAAGTTGACATATAACTCAGTTCAGTATTAAAATCTTGAACCAATCGGGATCGTCAAAATCTGAAAGCTTATGATGATAGAAGAAAACCCCTAGCTGGGTTTTGAAATATTAGCTAAAACGGCATTTACATTAGAACTTTTTAGCGGGCTAACCTACTTCATGATGGTTTATTTGACATATCTATAATGGAATTGACAATTTAAACCAACTGGGTTAACGAAATCCGGTACAATGTAAACGTACTTTGTGTGTTTTTAAATCAGGCGACAGGAAGATATTCAACGGAAGCATACAATTTTCTATGAGCATACATTTGGTTCATTTTGACAACTTTTTGAGACTATAACCACGTGAAAAAGTCATCCAATACAAAGGAGGGTCCAAGAAAAGTTCTGGTTTTCCTGTCATATATTGTTGGTCGAATTAATAGCATTTTCTAAACCCAGTGCTTCGATTTATGTTTTTTTCCTTTTTTTTGACAGATGTGCCCTTTTGAGTATAAGGTTGTTCTTTTTGGATTTCATCTCAAAGCAAAATTTGCAGATCTTATTAAAGTGCAAAACAACTGGAGAGTGAAAAGCAATATTTCGAATAGATTTGAAAATCCAAACACACAGAAAGGGGTCTTCTTCTAACATTATAAGCTTCCGATTTTGGCGGCCCCGTTTGGTTCAAGATTTTTAATTAGAAAAAAGTGGTCGGGACTGCCATGAGTACAAAGTACAGTCATGTCCAAAATCCTCAAAATAAAAAGTAGACTTAGAGCCTTTACATGATGTTAAGCCAGAGATATGTGGTGAATTGGATTTAGCGCCTTTACTCATCAATACAAAACAACAATAACAAACGAGATAACTGTATTTTTATTTTTTTAGATCCATGTATTTTGTCTTATTATGCATATCTGTATCAAAATCTCAATTTCTAGAAAATTGGACTTGTTGCCTTTACAAATTAAGCCAGCGATATTCATTTTTCTTGGAAAGCCTATAGGTCTTTTAGAAGTTTCACAAGCATTCTAATCATTTCAACAGTAAGCATTGAGAACTTATAATGTTTTTTTATGCAAATCCAGAACCTTGCAGCGATAATACTTTATTTAACAAACCAAATTATTTGTTTGATTAACATATGGGGTCAATGTACCTTAAAATAGGGTGTCGTATATCTTAGGCATATCATCGAAAATATTACTCCATCATAAATTGTTGCACTTTGGGTTTCTATTGTTGGAGCTTTTGTTGCTTTCGTTTTTTATTACAGTATTTAAACTTCCAATTTGGTGATCTGCATCAAATTTTCTTTGTTTTCTTTTCGATGAGAATAGATTTTATTGTTTTTATCGTTCGCCTATATATGAGATGCACACACATACTCTTTGTTCTCTCTGCTAATTCGAATTTGCTTTGTTTGTATTATTCGCATGGCCAAGTACAATGCACTTACTTAGTCATTTCAGGAGTACAAATGAGCATACAAACAAATGAAAGCGTAGACGATTGATATATTTGTTAATACTGCGATCTTTGAGAATGTAATTTACAAATAATTAAATAAGAGTTTTTTATTCTCTTATTTTTTTTAATATTTATAAATGAGCGATTAATATGATTTTGTGAGGTGAATTGTCGTATTGTGGTAAATGTGTGTGTTATTCATTGCTTGTGCATTAAGCTATGATGGAGACAATATAGATTTAGGTCAACAGCATTTGCTGATAGAAGTTATTTAAGTTGCTATGAAAGCAAAGGAAGCGAAGGGATTTAAAAAATCTTCATCTCCGACTAGATTTTTACGTAAGCCAGCAGAGGCAAAATTGAAGCTCTAATATTTTACCTCCAAATAGGATAATTTTTGCTTTCCATTCGAAAGACCGACATCAATCGACTCACAACTTACAAGGAAAAAAGGAACTTCAACATCTTCTCAATAAGAGTTTGAAAGAGTTATTCATCTGATTTTTTTACACGACATGATGCCTGATATAGCAACCAATTATGCATCATTAAATGTGTGATATGTAGATTCGATCGAACGTCTATTTTGCAGTTATTCCAATCAAGTAAGAGACAAGTATTCCGCAGACAAATCCACCACAGCTTTTCCAAAATCGAATGGGGCTAAGAAGTCATATCAATTCAATTTATTTTTCATGAATGGGAATCTAGGCCACAAGGCCAAGATCGGTTCAAAAAAACACTATACATCTCCTACTCTAAAATCTTAAACCTAACAATAGATATAGATATATTTTTCATGAATGGGAATCTAGGCCACAAGGCCAAGATCGGTTCAAAAAAACACTATACATCTCCTACTCTAAAATCTTAAACCTAACAATAGATATATTTTAACATAGAATCTTAAAAAGCATGAATAATTATAACATTAAATCACAGTAGATGAGCAAAAAAAAAAAAGGTGATCAGGTATGCAGCAACAATATCAGGGCAAGTAATACAAAAGAAAATACATCAAAATCCATGGAAATTAGAATATTCAAGCAGAGATTTCTTATAACATTTAATGGAGCCACTGAAGATCTTGAGACCCTGTGGTATACCATTGACTACTCGAGCAATTTTTACATGAAAGGATTTCTCCAACAGAGGGGTCAAACGAGGAACATGAATTTGTGTATTCCTTACAGACATACTAATTGAGAACAACTGTAATACGGAGGGTGCACAAAAAGTGATCAAATGAACTACCCAGAAATAGTTTAACATACGGAGAAACGTGATCACGCAGCTTCAACACAGACACATAATACAAAAGTGTTCCTATATATAGCAATCACAATACAATACAAAAAGTTTTCCTATATATAGCAGTCACAATCACAGTAATATATTCAAATGACGCACGCATTACTTTCTACTTCACAGATAATCCCTTTTACATAATGGACTTCCACCTAAAGGACTTCATTATGACCTGCTAGTCCAAGTGACATTTTTATCTCTGTTTCATCAAAGCCCGTTCAGCACTAAAGCCGAGAAATATATGTATAACAAGAATTACACTGGCGCTGGTGTTCCCTGGTGTATATCAGTTAGGTACTGATATTTCATATGATGAAACAACCCCTGTGCTATAGATATTCGATCCGACTCAAACTGTCTTACTCCCTCTCATTATTAATCTCATGTTATTAATTTCTATCGATTAGTTCTATTTATATAACTTTGTGAGTATTGAAGCCATTACAGCTCTCAATAATCCTAAATTGCATTCGTTATTGACTATTGAGGAAAATGGATTTTCGTTTTTCTTTTTTTAATTTATGTCAACACCCTGAAATCGGATTTAAATCCTACACCTCGGTTAAGGTACTCAAGAATTTATATGGTAGTTCGTGCCATTTTCCAAAACTCTCAATGGAATAAATAATTTATTACAAAATGTGGCTTAAGTATGTTTTAGGAATGTGTGCTTGGCAATTTTTTGTTAATTGTATTTGTGGAAGACCTTAGAGCGATGGTTACATTATTTTAATAGAGACAAAACGTATGTCGTATTACTACATAAGTGTCACACATGGTCTGTCCAGTACTAAGTAAAAAGTAGTAGATAGTAGAAACCAACAGTGATTGCTTCTAAAGAACACAATCGTTTAATAAACTACTGCTGCTGATAATTGAAATTCCGAAATACGACCTTCTGTAACGTACGCTTTGGGATTCAAAAAAGTGGCTATAACTCGGGATTCGAATGTGTCCAAGGTATAGCGTCATGGTTCCGTCAAATTTAACAATATCTGTCAATACTTATCTCAGTAATTAATGGTCAATGTGTGAAGCGGCTACAATGATAACTAACTGCTACTGATACTAAGAGGAGAGTAATATATATAGTAAATCGATGCACACTGTAAAATAATCATGCTCAGGAATAACGCCTTTTTATTCGATATATCAATTTTGTTTTTACTCCAAATATATTTCAGACACTATTGATTGAGACATCTGCTTTGTCTGTAAGTAACCAATGTCATTAAACAATTCCATGACCTTTTCAAGAAACGTGGCGTTTTGGTCTAAATACTTTTAAAGCGACTTATTTACTCCACCACTACGATAGTAGGTGGTGTTTTGAAATGTGTTTGGTGGAATGCCACATTGTTGCATTTTTAAATATATTCCAATTAGATCTCCCTTTTGTAAAGTGGATGTATCTATCCTTGGACATGAAATGTAATCATATTTATCTTGGCTTTTTCCCATATATGTATATATAACACACATACACACATATATGATTCATAGACAGACTTTTAATAACAAAAATATGTAAATCAATATCCAAACCAACACGATGTCATTTCCAGTTCTAATCTATGAGGAAGTAACCAATAGAAGTTTACGTTGGGCACATATCGATGGTGCAACATTCATAGATGATGCTTTGCAACACTATTTTTAAATAAAACAACAAATTTGTCATTCTTCATGGTGAACTGAAGCAGATAATAAGAAAATTACAATTCTAGGCAAGATCCAAGGGGCAAGGCGAACCCAGCCACACACACACGCATTGCTTATGTATAGAAAGAAAATTCCACGACGTCTAGGTTTTTTTTGTAGGGCAGACAGAACACCACAGCCCATTTAACACATTTTTTCCAAATCACATCTTACCTTTTCGCTTTCGGTTACGACCATTTTGTCAACGGGATTTGTCGCTTTGATTTAGTCTGGAATTATTTAATATCGTTAAACACAATAATCGTAATTATTGTATAAATTTTTCAAAAAATTAGCTTCTTGCTATTAACAAATTTAATAGACGACAGTTTGACACATGGTAATTAGGGATAAGTAAGTCGACTTTCGACTAATCGAATAATCGAATTTTTGTATTGAATAGTCAAAATCGACTTTGGAATTTTGATGAAATCGCAAAGTCGACTTTTCAAAATTGGATGTCAATTCCACGTGAATATACTCCCCTTCGACTTATTCTGAACAATTTTCCCAGTGAATTTTTTTCGCATTCTCACTTTCGCCTTAAGGTGGAAACACATAAGGATTGGATTTATTGTAAAAGAATAAAGGAGAACGGCGTCCAAATTCAAGTTTGACTCTGTTATTCGACTGTAAACTGACATTTCATACAAAGCTAACATAAAGGGCTAAACAGAATGTTCGCGTTGAGCGTTTTTTGTTATCGCGTTAACGCACGCAAAAAGTTAAAATATATTTAACTCCGAAGCGCAGCGCACAACAACTTCGAGCGTTTGTGTTATCGTTTCCTTGTGGTTGTTGTATTTTCGATAACACATAACGCAACGGATGGCTCAACGCGAGAATTCTGCTTAGCCCTTAATAGGCCTAAATCCTCGTGTCTGTTTACCACTTTATTCTGAATGAAGTTCGAAAGCTTAAAAATGCGTTTTCGGGAAAAATTAGTTATTCTTGATTATAGGGAGTGGAAGAATTAGATGACATTTTGTACGAAATTTTTCGCTAATAAATTTGAAGGGAGCTGCCTACAAAATCGTAAGTAATAAATATTTTTATGAATATTATAAATGATTGTATGCAAATTTATCTCGAAAACAACAAATAAAATGCCATTGATAACGCATGCATGCTCAACCAAATATTGCCACGAAATGTATAAAGGCAAAAAGGAATATTGACAAAGACATAAAAGTATAAAGATACGACAATTGATACGTCGACAAATACCAATATATGGCTTTTCCTCTGTTGTTACGATATCAAAACAATAGAGCGAACAATAGTTGTGTCTGGTTACTTTTCCAGTAACATTTATTCAGTATGTTCTAGTTCAGAGAGTAAGCCCTTCTTACTCTCTTTTGCAATAATACTGAAAAAAGTAAACAGACAACATTTAGTAAGATTTAGCAAATAAACAGCTGATTCAAGAAAACATTTGATTTGCGCCAAAATAAACAACAAACAAAGGACGAACACAATTATTTGTATTTCATTTAATATTAAAAATAAAAAGAATAATAAAAGAAAAATTGATCTGGTATGTTCCCCGGGAACATTTGAGCTCCCTGCATCAATACATTGCCCTCTATCTGGAACTTGCCTAAAAATATATAAGGAATTAATTCCTAATTTAATGAAACTTTGCATTACTTACGAATTTTCTTCCATTTTTTGTAATTACCCAGTTGTTCAAAAAATATCCATTGTCTGCTGATATATAGTTATATAACTAGTTACTTGGAGATCTAGTTACTTTATACCCCAAAAAGGGACACAAAATTGACTGTTGGATTTATTTGTCGATTGAAAAAGTTGTCTAGGTATATCATTCCAATTCAGTAGTTACTGGTAATGCAAAGGGTAATGAATCAAGTATGAATACAAAACAAAACAGAACAATTGTTTTGTCATTCTGTTTAGACATTATAGAAATTTTCGGAATTTTAAAAGCAAAAATCGAATAGAAATGTGTTTTCCGCAAAAATATATTTTCAATATTCAAATAAAATACAGATGATAAATCGGAGGTAAGTTTTTTGTAACACAATATAGACCAATGTAATCTTTCTACGGGCTTCATTTCCAGATTTCAGAAGTCTAAAGGAGTATTGACATGCCTTCTGTGAACATTTAATAGCGATACACGAAGATGTGTCGCTCAAGGGGTATACTGCCGATTTTCTATAGGTAAGTTTTCTATAACAAAAAAAGCTTTATGTAGGACTTCTAACTTCAACTGTTTCTAAATCGTCTATTTCAGATAAATCTATTTAGCCAGGGAAACATATTTGAAAAGCCCTCGGCCGTCAAAAGAATCGTGAACTAGGGACTTTGAGATGAATCAAACAATATATATGTATACAATACTATGTTATAACAAATATTTTTGTAGAGAATAAATTGTAATTTTTCAAACTGTTATACATCTAATTTTCTATACATAAGTAACTAGTCAAATATACAACCATTTTTTACTACCGAAATGACTGTATACTGGTAATGCAGGCAGGGGACAATTGACTTCCCCAATGACATACCCATGTTAAATTCACCAGTCTAGGGCATGAAGAGGTAACTAGTGGTAGTTACAGGTAATTAGTAAAATAACCAGTTCATAACCAGTTACTCGAACTACTGGGTAACTTCAAATTGAACTTTGCAAATTAAAAAAAAACTGTTTTAAATAATTTTTGTGTTTGGTCACAATGCACTATAGGTAATTTGCCCTGTTTTTAGGAAAAAAATAATAACAGCGGTTTTAAACGATTTTTTGACTTTTTAAATGATGTATATGTACAAGAAAGAGAAAACGCAGATTTCTACAGTAAAAACCGGATATAACGAACAACGGTTATAAGCAACTACACATATAACGAACAAAGCTAATACTTTTCAGATATTTTCATTAGTTGTTTTATACACAACAAACGATTGAAAACGATTAGAGTAGTAATCTAATAAAATTTCGACCCCGCGATTAAATTTTTAAAGGTATAATTATTACAATGTCGTATGTTTTTGCAGAATGCATTAATAACTATTAATACAGTACCCACTAATACTCCTTAAGGACATTAATATGTAAAAGTGAGATAAAACCATGCTTACTACAGTCGAACACGATTATAGTAAACACTGGATATACTGAACAAATTTTTTTTATATGCCACTTTTTTATTTTTAATCAATCCTGAAAAAAGTAAATGTTTGATGGTTTATATTCTAAGGGGGAACTCAACCCCGCCATTTTCTGTTCTTCACTATTTAGATTTTTTTCTCATAATCTTTCCTTCGACAACTTATTTGCGGATTAAGAGTCCCGTTATTTGTTTTGTAATCAAAATTCGTGCGTATTCGTTTTTTCGCGGAAAAGTTCTATCTTCTTATGTCATTCGGTGCATCTTGACAAATGCATGCAAAATAACCTAATTTCCTATTTTAATTTGACGTATTTTTCGTCCATATTGTTGTTATTGGCAATTTTACTTGCGGGGACGTTGTGAACAACTATATATTTCCTTACTTTTATTTCTTTCATCAAACCAAATATTGAAAATATTATTTTTTTTTTATCCTGAAGTTCCCTACAAAAAACTGGTATATCTTGAAAAACGCAAAAAATCGCAATTTGAGACCTATTGGAATCAATTTAGAAGACTTTCATTTATATATTTCAGTTGTCAAAAGATCAGACAAATTTAAACATTTTAGTAAAAGTCTATCTAAAATGACTTATGTGTAAAAAATAGAAAAATTTCTTTTATTATAGTCAAATATGTAAATTTTGAATCGCTACACAAACGTATTAACAAATATCATGTATTAAATAAATAGCGCACACCACCGTTAATACTCTCCATGTTTAATTTTTATGTTTATGCTTTGAGTTTAGAGGTTTTAAACGGTTTAAAATACGACTTGATTTATTAAATTTTTTTATTTCTTTAATTTTATTTTCAAAGTTTAGAGTTTGGCAACGATTTTCACCGCCTTTAAGACACTTTTACGCAAAAAATCTTACAGATTCATAATATTTGACATGTTTTCTTTTTAATGACATCAAAAAAGATTTTATTTTCCAAAATTGAAAAAATGACTTTTTGCCCAAAAACTGTCCAAATTACCTATAGTGCAATGGCTGAGTTGCAAAATCTTACTGAATAAAATTCTTTCAGTAAACTAAAGCAACTTTGTTGTTGTTCAACTTTCAAACTTGCTCTCTCACTTGACTCTCTTTTACTGGATTTTTGTGTAAACAAATATCGAGTTAACAGACAGAGCAAGCATATTAAATAAAAAAATATATTTTGAGTGCAGATCTCGGATTTTCTTTACATTTTATAAACACATTATCGCGTATTGGCGTTTTTATTGTTAACATGTCTCTGTTATTCCTGATTCCCCCCTGGATATTTATAAACTTTTTTGTCAAAATGCATTTTGTCGCGTCTTCACAGTTTCTATGTCTTTGATATTGAAGCCGAGTTCGATGCATTTTGGAGGTGAAATACATACATTTTAGGTGAGGATCTGTCTCTCAAGAAAAAATATTAGAAATTATGGAAAAAACTAATTTGCCTGATGAGCATAACAGTCAAAAACTCAAATAAAAATTATGAAAGAACAATAATAAAGCTACAAATATATGTATATATTTTTTTTTCTTTCCAAGATTATCGTGTGCATGGTTTGAAGCATGGCATAATTATGCAAGGTAGTCTCATTTGAGAAATTTATAATGGTAACCCTTTTTAATATGGAATTCATGGATAAATTTCAAATAAAATGAAAAATAAATTCCATAAAATTTTATGTATGTCGATTGACATTTTTTCAATATATTAAACAAAATATATTCCCTAAATCTGAACGTTGCTCTCAAGATTTAACCATGGTTTTTACAACATATATTTAGAAATGTTAGTGGCAGAGAACTTCAAAATATTTATAAATATAAATAAGTTAGCAATTTTTGCTATTAAACACGTACAATCCGTATAATTTATGAAAAAATTGGAAACATATGACTGCATGAGACTACCTTGTATAATTATGCCATGGATTTGAAGGAAGAAATAAAGGTGTAGGAGCAAATCGTAAAATAACTAGCCACTTTATGAATTTGGGGAGATAAAATATCGAAATTAAATAAAAAGGCACACAATTATGTAGTGAAATAATAAACAGCGAATACATTTAATCCACTCGCAGATTTCTTCTCATTATTCGTTGTTTCTTTGACATAGTTTATTGCGGTTTTTGCCATCATAAATAAATGTTCTTTTATATGTAATCTGTTGTAGTTGCACCAAATTGCATCAAAACAATAAACAGCTGTTTCACATGCCATATTGTAGGTTGCCATATTTTTAAACTTTAATTTATTTTCTTTTAATTACAAAGCAGTTATACACTGACCAAAAAGTCGATTTTTAGACTATTCGATTTTTGCCGTTGACTACAAAGTCGACTTTTCGATCTTTTGATTTCGTCAAACCTGTTCAAAATCGATTTTCGACTTTTAACAACTAATGAAAAATCGCCTAAAAATTCAATTATCTACAGGAATAGTTGTCAACAGAGTATTTTCAAATTTTGGAACGTGTAATTTTTGGACAATTTGGGCCTTGTGATAATAAAAAAATTAATTATGAAGAAAATCAAAAGTCGATCTTGAAAAGTCGCCATTATGCATTCTGAATTCATATTATTCAAGGAATTTAAAAAACAGCATATATCATATATAGTTTTCATGTTATGGATTTTACTCGACGTTAACGATGGCAATATTAGACCAGTTCGTCGTGGATTTTGCAGAATTTTATCAATAGATGGAGCTTTTAGTGTTGAATTAATGTTTATCATTCACAATAGTATATGTGAATATGAATGCATTGATGTGAATTTATCTCCTAATTATATATAGAGTACGAAATCAGTTCATATATAATTTTTTAAAATGTTTGTTGTGTTCCAAAACTTGCAATAATATTATATTAACAGTAAAAACATCAAATTCGCCGAATGGGCATTTGAGGGGGCACATTCGGCACCATAGTAATAGCCTGGCAATTATCATTGCTATCAGTCTAATACCATAGACAGACGATAACCTAAATTTGCATTAAAAATTTCTTAATTTGAATTAATATTTACCCCTGACAGACGAGAGTTTCTGCATTTACGAAACAGTTTTTTGTTTCAAAACAATTGTTTGTCTGTGTGTAGGAAGAAAATATTTACATTTGTTTCGATATTTTTAGGAAATAGATACGTGACATAAAGGAGGAATATCAGCTATGGTTTTAGCAAAACAGCTCCCAATTTGAAAAAAAAAAAAATGAAATTTGCCTTTATTTATTATTTTTATTTATAAATATCAACAAATTTGACAAGAAACAATTAATTTTCGACAGCATTGCCATATTGAAATTTCCTAATTCAGTATAAATTCAGTTTGATTTTGTGCATTAACAACACTTAAAAATGAGGATAATGTACAAGTTAATTTGAATTAAGGCTGTAATAGTACGTTTACATTGTACCGGATTTAGTTAACCCAGTAGGTTGCAATTGTCAATTCCATTGCCTACTTGTCAAATAAATCCTCATAAGGTAGGTTAACCCTGCAAAAAGTTATAATGTAAATGCCGTTTAAATGCAAATTAAGTTTGACTTTAAAGGCTTATAGTACGTTTACATTTAACCGGATTTCGTTAACCCAGTGGGTTTCAATTGTCAATTCCTTTGCATATATGTCAAATAAATCCTCATAAAGTGGGTTAACCGGGTAAAAAGTTCTAATGTAAATGTCGTATTAATATTCTAGCTGCGGTCGTTAAAGTTTCAAAGCCAAACACACCAACAGAAATACATTTTTTCTATCGCATTTTCGTCAATACAAGCACGTTTGGTCATATATTGGTCTGTTCCCGTATTGCAAGAATCTACTCGATTTTACTATTTTCTTCGATAGCATAAAGGAAAATTCGTTATCGTAGTAAAAAGTAGTAGATTTTTGCAGTACGGGAACAGGCCATATATGTAATATCTAGAGGTGGTATTTACCGGTTAAATACCGAAGGGGTGGGTAAATACCCATTTGCGGGTATTTACTATATTGATTGAATAAAAAGTTTGTAATCCAGATATGAATAAGATACAACAATGTTTAATTTTTTTAAAGTTTCCTCCTGAGGATTGATGTAGGTGAATATATTGAGCTTCGAGTCAATATGTACAAGAGTCAACTCAACTAGATTCGTTTTTTTTTAATACAATAAAAAATGTTTTACCCAAAGTTATATATGGTTATAATGGCTTATATTTAAGCGTTTCCATTGTTGATCTTTTAAAAATGTTGAATATATTTTGTTGCTCGACCAACGACTTTACATTCCTTATAGTGAGCACAGCAAATCTGAAGAATAATCATTCCTGGCATTTCATTATTGAAGTAACAGCTATGACACATCTTTATATATGATTTCAAACTGCATTTATTTACTCCTACCATTGCAGCATTTATTAAGACTGTGCTCCAGTCAGTACAAATACGTTTGGAAATTGGCCAACGAATCCCTTATACCTTGTAAAATCTTTTCAGTGGCATTAAAACTGGCAGCATTATTTGCATAATGACTAATCAAAAATGCTTTCGCAATAGGTAATATTGTCCCTTTTTATACCCTTCACCACACTGTGGTACAGGGAAACGAGATAGACATATGGTTCCTTTTGAGAATATGCATAGAATCTCTTTCTAAGTCGATTTATGCATGTCCGTCCGTCCGTCTGTCCATGTTAAATTGTAAACAAAAGTACAGGTCGCATTTATGATCCGAATTGGATGAAATTTGACATAGGTCACTTATTCGGCCCAAGGACGAACCCTATTGAAATTGGGAAAAATCGGTTCAGATTTAGATATAGCTCCCATATATATATTTAACCGATTTAATGTAAATGGTCCCTATATATGTTTCGATTTGCACGAAATTTGGTACAGCCTAATCATTTAGGTCTAGAATGATGTCTAACAAGTTTGGAGAAAATCGGTCCAGATTTAGATATAGCTCCGATATATAGTTTCGTCCGATTTCATGTAAATGGTGCCCCAAAGTCCCTATATATCCTTCGATTTGCACGAAATTTGGCATAACGTACTTAATTGAGCCTAGAATGATGTCTGCCAAGTTTCGTGAAAATCGGTCCAGATTTAGATATAGCTCCCATATATAGTTTCGTCCGATTTCATGTAAATGGTGTACCAAAGACCCTATATATCCTTCGATTAGCACGAAATTTGGCATAACGTACTGAATTTATCCTAGACTGATGTCTGGTATGTTTCGTGAAAATCGGTCCAGATTTAGATATAGCTCCCATATATAGTTTCGTCCGATTTCATGTAAATGGTGCACCAAAGTCCCATATATCTTTCGATTTGCACGAAATTTGGCATAACGTACTGAATTGATGATGGAATGATGTGTGCTGAGTTTCGTGAAAATCGATTCAGATTATGATATATATATATATATATATATATATTTTGATTTTTGTTTGAAGTCGATTTACATACTTTTGTTCCATTGTAACAAACGAATGACATGTTTATGGATAGATCTAGGTCGTTTCACATGTAGATAAATATCACATATTTTATTTCATACAATTTCATGATAATAGTCCTGTTTAATAAACTCATAGTGGTGAAGGGTATCATATAGTCGGCCCCGTACGACTTTACTACTTTCCTTATTGGTTTCTTATGGTAAAATCGTACAACTAACGAGTTAAGGTACTCTTTTGGTTCCATATAATATTTTTTGAGAATTCTTCCAGTTGAATCGAAACATATTCAAAATTAAATGTTTATTTATGGGTCGATTATGGAAAGCAGTCAAACTCCAGTTGCGAGTTCAACTGGCAACGCAATTGAAGTAAAACTTATCATTATGAATATCAACTTTTCTCAGTTGCTGCACGGTAAAAAATTTTAGTTTAATTTTAATGCCGAGCCGGTGTGTATATATAACAAATCCAAAAAAGTATTAAATCTATTCCATTATGGAATACTTTTAAGGAAATTGAAAGAGAGTGAATGAGAGAGAGAGAGAGAGAGAGAGTTGTTTATTATTTTTAGAGCATTAAAATAACACCAATGTGTATCACGGCTTAAACCTTTTTGTGTTAAAATAAAACCAAAATATTTATATTGAATACCTAACTAGGAATTAATTTAATGCCCTGTGGAATAGGTTATACACCGAACTCAGTGTTATTTTTATGCTTAATAAGAATTTGATTAATAATATTCGGAATGTTTTATATTCTCGAATTGGTGTTATTTTGTATGCTAAATGTGTTGCTTTTAATATAGTTAGGTGCATAAATAAAATAAATTTAATGGTTAGTTTTTTAATATATATTTCATCTATTGTATAATAACATAAATTAAGTAATACAATTTCTTATTGAGGTAGAACATCGGGTCTTAATAAGTATTGCTTTGAGTTAATCATATAATATTCATATGGCCTTAAAAAAATCTCCATAACACTAAGTTCCTTAAACTAAGTTCAAAAGTCGGACGGAGCCGACTAAATGATACCACCGCTTTGGGTACACACAAGAGATGTTAATATTGAGATGAAATCGAGCGAAATTAAATGTGCTATCTAGATAGTTATTTGAACCAATTGAAAAAACCTCATACATATACCATGTTAAACGGGCTAACTTGGATTCTTTGGTGTACCATTTGTATGAAATCGAGTAAAATTAGGCAAATCTATCTGAACCGATTTTCACGACACTTGACAGACATCACTGTGGGCTCAATTCAGTACAATATGCCAAATTTCATGCAAATCGAATGATATATAGGGATTTTGGTGCACCATTTACATTAAATCGGACAAAACTATATATGGGAGCTATATTTAAATCTGACCCGATTTTCACGACACTTGACAGACATCACTCTAGACTCCATTCACTACATTATGCCAAATTTCATGCAAATCGAATGATATATAGGGACTTTGGTGCACCATTTACATTCTCTCGTTTCCTTTCGCAGTACAGTTCCTGTAGTTGTTTGTAACAGGCAAAAGGAACCATGTGTTTATCTCGTTTCCTTTTGCCTGCTACAATCATATGTACAATGACATAATACCCTGTACCACAGTGTGGTCAAAGAAATCAAATAGATTTCTACTTAACTTCTTAAAATGTGTGCTGCTGGTTGTTAACGTGGGTTCTTCAAAGCAAAACTCTACAAAAAACAACAACAGGAACTGTACTGCGATATTATTCCTGCCAGCACCTCAAAATCAATGTCGGCACCGTCGCGATCTTTCAACACAAATGCTCTGCCTTCTACATTAAGATTCAGCAGGTTTACAACATTGAAAAACATTAATTAGCAAAGTATTTCATTGGTTAACGCTTTTAGGCATTACTCACTTGAAAGTAGTATTCCTTTCGGAGTGAAATCCTCACTTTCTGGATCAGAAGTCTTAATTATGTAAAATTTTCCACCACTTTTAACTTTTTAACATTGCAATGGTTTTTTCTTACTTTTCTTCTTCTTCTTCTATTTGTAAACACGTGAGAGACACGCAACTTAACAGCTGTTTTTAATACCTTACAAGGTGTTGTTTTTAAACTTTAAGCAATAACATTTTTCTATGTAAACAAAACAAGAAAATCATGAGAGAGAGACACAACTGTTGGTGTTTTTTTAAACATTAAGGAATAAAATTTTTCTATGAGAGAAATTTATTTCTTTGTTGGTGTTAAAATTAAACTTAAAGTAATAAACTAAAGAGAAACACATTTTTAATTCCTTTTTTGGTGTTATATTTAAACCAAATTGAACTGTTTTTTCTTTTATAGAAATAGTTAAATCAAATTTTGGTGTTATTTTTATACCCAGTAAGCATTAAATAACTCAAATTTCTCATGGCGTTAAAATAATTCCCTGAAGTATTTAAATTTGTACCATATGGTTTAAAATATAAACTATTTTGGAATTAATTTTATGATTAATTCCAAAGAAGTTTAAATTTAACTCCGCTATGTTCAAGGTGTATTTAATAAGGTGTAAGTGACATTCATATGGTTTCAAACTTTTTCCTTTTTTGTTTGTAAAGTAAATTGTCAAAAACATTTTCAATAACATTTCAATTTCAAAAATGGTCTTTAAATTTACGCTTTTTTTATAATAAAAATTCAAGAAAACTACATTCATAGAGATGGACGGAAAGGAAACCTAGGATTAAATCAGTTATAACCCCGTTCGCCGATTGGTCCACATATCTTATGTTATGTGTGGGAATCTGTCCATAAATCCCAGCTACTCATAAAATCGAGGAGATTATGTTAGCCTATATTGGAATCGGCCCCTTGGTGCTTGTCACAATCCTCGGCGGAGGTTAAATACACCTACGGTCAACACAATTTCCATGATTTAGTCTTTGACCGGGGATTTATGTTCTTCAATTTGAAGCCACTCCATAGAAAAAAAGATTGTAATTCACAATATAAACAACATCACATGGAGCCATGGGCTGCATGTGGGAAACTTAAAATTAATCGCGACCAGGTCTTAAACTTTATTCTTCACTAACCTAAAACCACTAATAACCCAAGAATACACAAATTCATTAATTATTCCTCAAAGAATAGTTCTTGACAAAAATAAATTTTTAATTATTTTTGTTTAGTTTTGTCAAAAACTTATTGTCAGCATGACAATTTAATTTCTATAACAACAATGTTGTTTTTGTAAAATATTTGTTGCTGTATCTGATGCATACACCTTGGCTATGTTTAAAATTTAATCCAAAACTTTTTACTGTGTGTCGATAATACTGTTTTGACATTTCTACAACTAGAAAAGTGAATAAAATATTTCAGAAAAACTATTTATATGTGATGATAAGTTCAGTGGAACTATTTTTTGATGATGAAAATTATGTTGAAAGTGTGTCATTTATTAGAAGGCATTTAAGAGATAAATCTATTAGAACTACCATCAGTTCTGTGAGTAGATGCTGACGTTTAGAGAAATGTTCAATCAAGTGCTCATATTAGCTTGAAGGCGTATTTTCGACTACCAAAGATGCCGTTGTGTACATTGATGAAGCCTGTGGAGGGAAGTTTTCAAAAGTCCCATAGCAATGACTTCAACCTTGGCATGGCTCAGCCGACAATGTCGGTGGTTTTCGCCTAAGTTATCCGGCTAATAGAGGAAAAACTGTGTAAAATTTTGATTGTATCCAAAATAACGGAGGAGGAAAAAAGAAGGATAAAATTTTTTTATTCGAAAACTAAGTTCCAGGGTGTTGTCGGATGTATTGATGATACACACGTACATATCATGGACCCAAAAGAAGATGTTCGCCACGTTCTGCCATTCATTTGGAATGCGTGTTGGTGGGCCATAGCAGTTAAGGTCTTCTGAAATGGCCTTCCACACATCATCGATAGTGGCTTTAGTTTGACCAAAAGCTCACCCAAATGTAGCCGCGTGCTACATTTGGGTGAGCTTCCATCCGGGCAATAAGGACCTCAAATTGTTCTTTTGTAGTAATATTAACCATTATGGGAAGCCTACAAAGTTCAGTTATTATATACAGCAACAAGAAATAAATGGTTGCCGAAAAATTCTATTTGAAGCAACTGAAGTTGACAACAGTTGCCATCCATGGTTGCCATCCGTAATCGACCCATTAGTTGTAAAACTCGGATTGGTCCTTCAGAAATTAAATATATTTTATAAATTAAATCTTTCCAATTTTTATCACACAACATTTAAACAGATTAAAATTTATATATTTACCCCAGTCTAACCTTCGTATACATTCGTGCTTTATAGGTATATGAACGTTGGTTGTTGGTACATCTTGATCGTTACCTGAAATTTTTAATTCTCTAGACTGAGCAACGAGATTTTTGTCTCTCCAATTTCTTGGGTTAATATTTTTTAATTCAATTTTTTCTATGTACCTCCGAAATTTGAAAAGTTTAGTCGCTTCAAGTGATTTGTTGCCTCGAAAACTTGCCATTGAGTCCATAGTGCGATGTAGGGAACTTCAGATTTTTTTAATTGTCACGACTTATGTTCAAGCTACTAGCCCAATTTTCCAACCCGGAGTGTCTGTCAAAGTAAATTTTTTTTTTCATTAAAAGGTGCAGTTTTAGAAAATCATAGACATCCACAAGCAAATCTACTACATACTTAAATATATAAATAAAAATACAATTTCAATTTTTTTTTACATTAATTTTATTTAAATATTTCTCTCGTTTACGAAAATAGTACACTGACATTTTTAATTTGTTGAATTTAGTTTAAACAATAATGGCGTATAATTAGAAAAAAAAATAATAGTAATAAAAATAAAATATATTTACATACACCCACTAAATTTAGATGTATGTGTGTATTCAAGTATTTAACAATTTCAAAAATATTGTGCATTGGTTGTTGTAGTTGTTTTCTTTTTGTTTAAAGGTACTTCTAAATTCAATTGTTTGAATTATTAATAACAATATTTATTGAAAATATCTAGTGTTGTTGTTATTTTAGGTAATGTTGTTAATTAGAAAAAATAGGTTTAAATAAATATTTATTTAGTGGCTGGTTTTGTTGTTATTAATTAAATAAATTTTTAAATTAGGATATATAATGGTTGTTGTTGTTGGACTGGAAAACAAGGAACACTTATTCTCTTCAAAACAATTCAATTGTTAAGAGCCAGTTTATCTGTTATGATAGACTTACGAAACAAATAATTATAAAATGGAGGAGGTATTAACACCAAAATAAGGAAATTATTAAAAAAATATTATGTATATCAAATAAATATTAAATAGAAACTATACAATTAAATAATAGTTTTATGGAGAAGAAGAGGAGAAACAGCTATAACCCAGGATTAGAAATTAAAGAGATGATTTTTTTATTTTAGTTTTGTTTAAATACAATATTAATAATAAAAAATAAAAATTAAAAAAAGAGAAAATAAAAAAAATGTTTCAATTTTTTTTTTTCATTATAAACAAATACATAGACTTGGTCATACAATATCGGTAACTGTGTACATATGTATGTGTATTTTATAAATTAATTAATTTATTAATTTTTCTTCATATATATATTTTTTTGTAATGCAATGCAATTTATAATTTGTTGCTTGGTTGGCTGCGGCGGCATCATCGACTTTGCATGGATTTCATTTTGCATTTTTATGGAAATATTTTTTTTTCGTTTTTAAGAAATGCAATCTATTTGAAAGGGAAATAAATAATTAATTTATTTGTGTGTGTGTGTGTTTTTCGTGGAGGTGTTTCTAATTGTTGTTGCTTGTGTATGGTTTTCTTAATTGATTTTGTAGTTTTTTTTCTCTTGTTTTACAATATTGCTCCAATAGTTGCTGTTGTATTTCCTTAATATATTTTACAATTTAATTTTTTGTTTTGTTTTTGTTATTGGCTGACTTGTTCGTAGCGTATAATTCAAGATGATGTGGCCCAATTTACATGAGCTTTTGCTTGGCACATTCGGGGCAAATAATATCGGGTCCATCGGTGATGAAACCACGTCCGACTAGACTAGTCCTGCAGCTGGCACAGACGAAACAGTCATGATGCCAGTGACGATTTTCAAATGAAATGAAACGAGTGCCACCAATACCTAAATGGAAAGAGATAACAAATAAACATTATTAAAATAAATTATAAATAGAAGGTTTTTATCTCCACTTACCGGTTATGGGTTTGACACAAGAAGTGCAGCGTTTGGCAAATAGTTCACCGAAACATTCAGCACAATAAGGCTTCTCGTCGCGACTAGTGAAACGTTGACCAGCCAACGTAATGTTGCAGTGGGTGCAAGTGAAGCATTCACGATGCCAGGGTTCGTTCTTGTAGGTCACACCACCAGAAGTGATAACCTAGAATACCAAAAAATATTATATTATAATTTCATTCATTTGATGATTTAATTTCAAAAATATATCATTTTTATATCCATATTTATCACGCTTATCATTTTGAAAATTTCAAACTCAATTAAGGAAAAAAACTTCCTAACATTTTCTCTGACCAATTACTAAATATAGTGCAATGTAAATGTACTATAACCTAGTGAGATTGTTAAAGTACTGTATGCCCCACGATGCGATAATAAAGTGATGTATCCAAACAAACCCCTTTGTTTTTGTCTCTACCATCTGTCAAAATTTTCCTTATAATATTTCACTTTGACAGTTAATCGAGACATCAAATGCGCTAAATGGACTACCTATTTATTGTGCCATGGAATGTACCTGAAATTAATGACATAATAATAAGGTGATATATCAAAACAAAAACATCTGTTTTTTATTCGACCATCTGTCAAATTTTATCTAGTAACATTTATCATGGTTGGCAACATTGCATGTCGAATTCAAGTAGAAGCTATGCACATTGACAGTTAATCGGATAGTCAGCTGCGTTAAATGAAGTACCTATTTATTGTGTCATATACCAGTTTAAATCGGCTCGATAAACGATTAACCATTAACGACGATTTAAATGATAGTCAGCTGATGTTTGTATACATACTAAATTATTAATTTGTGCAATTTTTTTTTTTTGGAATTTGAAAATGGAATGAAGTATTAAACATTTAATATATTCTCTTCTAATGAAAAGTTAACGGTATGGAGAAAACCCAATAAAGGGATGGATATAGCAAATTTGTGATCCACAGTAAAGCATGGTGGCGGCTCGCAAATGGTTTGGGGTGTATGTCATCTGCTGGAGTGGGGCATATAGTGTTTGTTGATGGAAAAATTGATAAATATGCAAATTTTGGAATTTTTAAAAACAATTTAAAACAATCCGGTGAAAAGGGGAACTTAAACTGTTTTAAGTTAAGTTTCAATTAAGTTATTTTTCAATTACAACTGTTCCAAAGTATTCGAAACAGTGATATGAACGAAGTCTTATGTCAAAAATTTTGATTTTGTTTACGTTTTGTTTTATAGACCTTGGTTTGGGATTTGAGGATTTTGACAGCAAGCTTGAGAGGCTGCTAAGCTTTTCCTTCTGGATCTTGGTCTTATTAGTGTCACTAATTAGACACTTGATCTCTGTCATATTTTTTCTTATACGTTTGGTACTCTTATTTTTGAGCTGCCATGGTGAAAACATAAACAAACATCAGCTGATAGCCATATTAAATGATCTCAGAGAAGTTGTAAACAATTTGTTTTAATTTTTCAAAAAAAAAAAAAAAAAAAAAATTGGTATAAACATCAACTAACCTTGTTGCATTTAATGCATCGAGTAGCAAACTTCTCCTCATAACAGCCAGCACAGTAGATCTCCTGTTCCCTGGGGATGAATGACTTGGTGCCAATGGCCGTTTTGCAGACACAGCAGCAGAAACAATTTTCATGCCATTGCCGGGTCTTGTATTCCATTTTCTTTGTGCCTGAAAGTTACGTGAAAAAGAAAAAACTTATTAACAACAATTGTTTAAATCATTTATATAGAGTGTACTTAAAGATAAGAAATTTTAAGCATTTTTCATTATGCGAAAATGTAACTTTTTAATCGCATTCTCTGCATATTTCTTTGTGTATTATCGTGTGATTTTCGCAATGTGATGAGTGATTTTTATATTGCAAATTTTCGCAATTGCTTCGAATTGCATGTCAGACCAAATTCATTTGAGTCTCTTTATTGCAGCTGTTTTTTTTTTGTTGGTATTTCTCAAAGAATACAATTCCTCCACTTGGATGGCGTGGCATGACAAAAAGGCAAAAATTGACATTTGTCACGCAACCTTTTTTTGCAGTCGAATATAAAAGGCAATCAACGGAATATTGGGTTTTTGACATTGTGCCATTGACACAATAATAGTTAATGAAATCGAAATTTGTATATTTGTTATCTCTGCAAACCCTTAAACTATTTTGTCTATATTTTTGGAGCAAACATTTTCTATACTGCAATATTATTACAAAAGTTAGAAAAATATTTTATATAATTTAATTCTTAAGGTCATAGAGTTAATAAAATCAGTTAAAAGTACGTTCAGATTTACGAAATCCACTCGACAAATTTGTGAACATGATTAAGGTGACGTATACGCTATCGAATTGACATTTGAGATCGAGTTGATTTAGTACTCTAAACGTGCTCTAAGATCTGTATTTGAGAAAAATGGATCACTTCATTTCAGTATCCGAATCTGAATTTAAGGCACGTTTAGACTATAGTTTTTTATCATGATATTGTGCATTCTCTCGATTTACCAATCAAACCGATTCAATCCGATTAATGCAATCCATGGCACAATGAATAGGTAGTCCATTTAGATCAGCTGATGTCTTGATTAATTGTCAAAGTTCGTAATTTCTACTTGCATTCGATGTGCAATGTTGCCAACCATGTGAAATATTATATGAAAAAAATTGACAGAAGGTCAAGACAAAAACAAAGGTATTTGTTGTGATACATCACCTTATTATTGCTTATTTAAAATACAACATCCAAAAAAATAAATAATACATTAAAATTATTAAATATTCAAAATAATTAACAAAAATATGCGGCTGGAAAAAATTTTTTTGCATTCATAATAAATATATGGAAATGACATATATGGAATGGAATTGACAATTTTAATCCAGTGGATTTACTAAATCCAGTACAATGGAAGTGTACTATTACATATACGATTTTAAATTAATTGGGTTAATGAAATACACTACACTACAAATACCAGAAATACACTCAACTGTTTACATATAATGTCTGTTCCAGAGCCTACAAGAATATACAAATTTTTACTATAATAAAAATGTTTCTTTTATTTTATCGAAAAAATTCGTAGATTCTTGTACGGGAACAAACTAATACCTTTCATAATAATCTAAATGACAATCATCTGATGTTTGTACAAATACTAAATATACTACGTTGCTTTTAATTTCGTTTACAAATTGAAAAAGACCCTGCCGTATGACCACTTACATTTGTATAATAGATCATGAATCGGACCTTCAACCAATATCTAAAGTTTTATGTAAGCCTTCATTGAAATATTTTTTTCAAATAAATACCATGGTAGGTACTCAATTTAGCGCAGCTGACTATCCGATTAACTGTCGGAGTGCATAGATTTTGAGAAATATTACTAAATACACTTTGACAGATGTTTGAATAAAAAACAGATGTTTTTTTCTTTTATACATCACATTAATACCGTTGCATCATGCTTAATACTGTTATTATTAATTAACGGAATATATCAGTTTTTTTCAAATTTAATGGATGTTGTTTACGTTTTCTTAATGGAAGTCAATTCACAATAATGGATTTTGACAGCAAACTTGAGAAACAGCTGGTCTTCCTGGATGACCTTGGTTTTCGACATGGTACAATAAATAGGTTCTCCAAGATCTATTAATAAGGTCGCACAGGCAGCAATCGAAGTCGGAAAACAGCTGTTTTTCTGAAGTCTAATGTCAAATATCTCGACTTTGTTTACGTTTTCATAATGGAAGCCAATTCACAATAATGCATTTTGACAGCAAACTTGATTGGCAGCTGATATCCAGCTGGTCTCCCTGGATAGCCTTATTTAAAGGCCATGAGTTTCTCCAATTAACGCAGCAGACCATTCTTCTTAAATTCGACGTCCAATGTTGCCAAACATGAGTAATATTTCTAGGCAAAATTTGCCTTTACTTCAAGAATTTGGTTTATTTTGTTTAATGTAAACATGCTATAAGTCAACGACACACAAAGGTGACATTTATATTTTATGTTTACATTAAGAATTGTTCCAGTTTCTTTGTAATATTTTTTTTTGCGCAAATGAAAAACTTTTTCTTCATATTTTATGTTCTGCGTTTGTTTATATGTCAATTTGAAAATTAAGTTCAATGGCCTCTTGTGTGCGTGCAAGAAAATAATTACTAAAAAATAGTAACATAATAATTTTAAATATTTCTACAAAGTTTGACAACAGGAAAATATGACAATATTTCTTAAAATGTTTGACCCATTTTCCCTCCCAAAGAAAAGACAACAGAACAGACAGTAAATTATGCGATCGCATAAATCATGGTGGGAAAATTATTTTACTAGGAAAAACGCTCAATAACGCAACAGTTTAGAACTTTGTTGATTCAGACGCTTCCTCTCTCCCTTTTTCTTTCTTTTAATGACAACAATATAAAAATAGCAAACAACTTGTATATTTATATAAATATACAAGTCAAATAAATTAATAATAAAAAATCCCGTCTAGTCATAAACAATTTTCATAATTTTCCAATAAAAATGTCAATCGGAAAGTAAACAGGTTAACGACATCTATAAATAATGTATCAGAAAAGGAGGTGGGACAGCAAATAATCAATTTATGGAATTGTGTTTGTTTTATGTCTTGGATTAAATAGGGTATATTCAAATATTACACAAAAGAAAAACTCATCCTTGATTTTCATATTATAAAGTTTAAAATTACTGGTTGCCAACTGAATCAATCAATTGTCATTGTTGTCTAACAATTTTGACAAATAAATGACAAGATTTTACTCATAACCTTAATTACCAAGCTAATTGGACTAAACTTTGGCAGCATCGTTTCGTTAGAATTTATAATATAAACCGTTGATCGTCATATTTCATCGAGTGAATCACTTGAACATTTTTCATATACATACTATACATTTAAATAAAAAAAATTTAATTTTTGGTGACATAGGGATTAGAATGACGTGAGCAAAAACATAATGTTGCTGTGTTTTGTTTTCTTTTCGTTTTCATTCTTTTTTTTTTTGCTTTCTTATTTAAATGTTGCCCAAAAGCATTTTGTTAATCCCATAAAACAAAAACAAATAAAAAAATTTATATAAATTTATATAAAACCAAATGAACGCCCACTACCAATTATGATGCATCATAATAAGCGTCTAGATTTAATAATGAATATATAGTTTTTTTTTGAATTTTGCCAAAATTTAAAGAAGATTGTAGTTTTTTTGTTTTCTCTTCTTTTGTTATTGTTAATTGGTAAAAAAAAAACTGTGATGATATCATAAAACTGCAAAATTAACTTCAACATCTGGTTTTTGCCGAACTAGTCCCATGAGTAACAACAATAATACGGCATAAGACGCATAGAAAGAACTAGAGATTGTTTTTATTGAAAAAAATCTATATCGACACATTTGACCATGAAAATCCTAGAAAATCTGCATTTGATCAATTTATTATTTATTAATTTTTATGTTATTAATAAAAACCGATCTAATAAAATTTTAATATAAAATGTATTTTACATATGTGCTGTCACTTTTTTACATATGGAAATCGAACTCGTCATGTGAAACATACGGAAATTTCAATGTGTCAAAACGAATGCAATTACATTGTATAGGGCTATTTTCGTATGTGAAACATAAGGAAATCAGCTGTTTGAATGAAACACATTGTTGGGAGAAAATATTTCAATTGCAATTCAAAGAAAAGAATGAAAAGGCAACAATTACAAATTATTATTTCGTTTGTAGGTGTTTAATAAAAAAATTATGTTGATTTAAGAAAAAATAAAAGTGTTTTTTTGTTTATAGGTTATGTCATATGTAAAATACATATGTATTTGAACACAAAAATAAATGTTTTGTGTACACTGCTAATTTTGACACACATAAGGAATTACATATGGATGAAATAAGTGACAGCACATATGTAAAATACATATCGTGTAAAAACACCATTATACGTCAAATAAAATCCACTGGATTTGTGAACAGGATTAACGTGAAGTATACGCAATGGATTTGACATTTACTTACACCAGTATTATCCCAGGATAACGCCAGAGATTTTTTCTTCAAAATCTTAATTTGAAAACTTAAATATTTTATTTATAAATAATAACTTTTGGATAAAATTTAGTTCCAGCATGAAGCTTGGAGAGTATAGAACAAGATACATCAATAAAATAAAATAATTTGTAGAAATTCGCTGAGATAACGGTTGATATCTAGCAGTGGGTCTGTAGTTTTTGGCGTTCTTTTAAAACGAAGGTGGCGCCAAATGACTTAATAAAATATAAAGTTGTAAGTCAGCTGATATTGGCTTACGTATGCATACACATTGCTTTCATATTTTGCAAGGCCTATTAACAAGGTCATCCAGGCAGACCAGTTGGATATCAGCTGACTCTCATGTTTGCTGTCAAAATCCATTATTGTGAATTGACTTTTATTATGAAAACGTAAAGTCTCATTTTTTGACATTAGACTTGAAAAAAAACAGCTGACTTTCGCTTGCAGGGGAAAAATAATATAGACATGTGTTGTTACAAAATACTATTTAATTTAAACAATTTTATTATTTAAACAATTTTATATTTTTCAAGGCTGCTGACATTTTATTAGTGTTGTATTTGAAATTATTTCAATTTCGCATAGGATTTCGAGCAAATCAGGGAAATAAATGGACTTAAATATAATATAAATAAATTTAATACTAAATCGAGTTAAATGCAGCTCGATTTATGCATATTATCATGATAAATAGTCTGAGATGATGTAAATTTAGTTGACATTCTACTAAAATATGTTCTCAACTTTTTCACTTGTATTAAAAAACACAAAGGAAATGGTAATTTTAAAGGCACTATGCCAGATTTAATGTAAACATATGATAATATACTAAAAAGTGCTGCCAATTTAATATATTGAAAAAAAAAACATGGCACAATAAATAGTTAGTACCATGATGCAATAATAAGGTGATGTATCAAAACAAAAACATTTTTTTTGTCTCGATAATCTGTCAAATTTTTCCTTATAATATTTCAAAAATTTTGGCAGCATTGCACATCGTATTCAAGTAAATTTTACCACTTTGACAGTACACATGGCACAATGAATAGGTAGCCCATTTAGCGCAGCTGATGTGTTGATTAACTGTCGAAAGTGGGTAATTTCTACCTGAATTCGATGTGCAGTGTTGCCAACCATGTAAAATATTATATGGAAAAATTTGACAGACAAAAACAAAGATTTTGTTTTGATACATCACCTTATTATTGCATCATGGTAGTACATTTAGCGCAGCTGACTATCTGATTCGACGTACAATGTTGCCAACCATGAGATATGTTTTTTGATACATCACCTTATGCATCAGCTGATCTGTAGATGTACGAACTGCTAAAAATGTTGTTGTAATTCAGAAAAACTAAATATAATACTCTGAATTTGTTAACCAACAAATTTAATCAATTTCAGAATTAAGTAGACTTAAATTAATGTGTCAATAGCGCAATTTCGTTTCGACATGTCAGTGTTGTTGAAACAAATTGCTGATGCATTTACATTGCTTCGAAAAAATATATTCAAAATATTATTTTATATAAAACATATTTTTCTATTACGAACATTATTCACGATTCCCTTTTTTAAAATTTTCATTTGTTTATTTTTTTTTTCATTTTAAATAGCAATATTTTAGAATGTTTTCCCAATCCTCTTTTAACTCCAAAATACTTTACCTGCTTTTGTTAATTTTGGATCACCCAGGCGACAAAAATCGCCGAGGGCACAATAGAAATTTCGATTTTCTTCGCGGGCAGATGCATTTGGCAGGAACATACTCAATACGGCTATGTCTTCATTATTTTCCTTGGCTTTTTTGATGCGATCGGCTCCGATTGTTTTGGTTTGTAGGTGTAAACGCGATTTCATGCGCGACGATAAAACATCAACATCGGTCATATTGGATAGTTTATTTTATATATATACTTTATGCACTATTTCAATAATTTAAAAATATTATTAAGACTTTTTGGATTACTTTCAGAAAGAAACTGTATTTGGAAAATTACTATAGTAAAATAAAAATGTGCTGTCATGGAAATATCAAGATTTTTTCTTTTCTAATTAATTTTACAACAAAGTTTAGTTGTTGTTATTGTCGATTTGACCATTTTTGTTGATCAAAAACAAAATACATAAAATTGAAAACATTTAATTAAATATTCTAGGCATGTTCGAAAAAACGTAACATCATTTAAGAACTTAATTAAAATAATTCGAAAACACATAAAAAATGTTGCCAAGTATGGTATAGATTTCCTTAGACAACGTTTAAAACGAATTCACTAAATTCTCTGATAAAATTAATTTCCTCTTTGCAACAGTTATAATTAAACATTTAAAATGCGTATGATGGTGTGTGTGTGTGTTGGCAACGAACATGTATGAAGTAAAGTTTGCCCGACAAACCATGAAATCAACACAAAATTGTATTTAATTCTAACATATAATTTATTATCTGCTTGTGTTTTTCTTGTTCTTCAAATTGTTGAAGAAAAACAATAATGAAGAATGATTAAAATCTTCTTAGTGCAGCTTAACAAAAGGTGAATAGTCTCCATTTGTTTTTGGTATATGACATCATATGTCAAAAAAGTATCAGTATATCAGTGAACAGGTTTTTTTATTTTTCGCTAGACTCGATGACTCCACAAATGTTATAAAAAATAATTTATTTGTAATAAATTTTTATAAGCGTAATTTCAAGTATTTGAAATTTTATTTTGCAAATTTAGGCCAATTTCAAAACGAAATTGTAGAGCTAGTTGTCAAATATTATTTATCGACCTGATACTAATTAATATTTTATAGACCAATTAGTATTGACCATATTTACCAGGTTAGTTATTGGTTGTTTTTGCGATATTTTATTGGAAGATCAAGTGTTAAGATAAACATAATTCGAGATTATCTCAAATCCAGTATGTGTGAACACTTCATCATATGAAATCGGAGGTGATTATTTTCATGATAATTACGGATTAACAAAATTTTATGCATTAAGGAAAACAGAAAGTTGAGAGTTTCGAAACCCAAAGCCATGTTTAATCTACGCCTTCTAAATCGATGTATTAAATACTGCTGACAGTCAGCTGCTATTTGTTTACTGGTTTCATAATTTCTGTGTCAATTTTTCTTGCCCAATATTTTCATAATTCTAATAGATATTGTTATCCAATGGAAGAATAGTGCATAATAAACTATATTGTTTTTAAATATAGTAATGTTCGTAATTATTTTGAAAAATTGTTTCTGTCATTGTCATATTTCTGTTAGGCAACTATTTTGAATTTTAAAGTAAACAAATTTTGGTACTTTTAGGAAAAGTGGTGCATTTTTTGTCGCGAAAACAGTGTTGTATTTGAAATGTTCTCTATTAAGGCTACGTTTAGATCTCAAACATAAATTCCATTGCGTATACGTCGCGTTAATCCTGTTCACAAATCGAGTGGGTTATATTTGACGTATACGCTATGGAATTGACATTTGAGAACGAGTGGATTTCGTAAATCTAAACGTACCTTACGCATAGGATTCTGATCTGATTTTTTCGACAGTGATACCAAGTTCATACTACAGTATTTACAATTAATTATTATTAATAAGGTCATCCAGGGAAACAGCTGTATATTGGCTGCTTCTCATATTTCTCTCAGAACAGCTGTTCGTGCAATGAACTGTCAAAAAGTTTCTCTCATTTGAAACAAAAGACAAAAACATAATTTTGAACGAAAATCTCTCAATTTTCGGTGGAGCAAAACTTTTATCAATACATTCTGAATTAAAATTTTTGAAAATATGTTTAAAATATCAAATCTTAAATATAGTGGTATACAGATCATCAATTCGGACTGTCAGTTTTTTTTATCGATTACTGACTGTGCAACAACCATGAATATTTTCGTGGTTGCCGGATGAGTGACGAAAGTGATTGTGTGTACACCTCTTTCGTCGTTATTGGACAATCAGCAGTCTATGAAAAAACTGTCATGCAAAACTGATAGTGGGTACTCGTCTTAAAACATCAACAGAAAGGCGTTGCTATTTTTGAAGAAACCAAATAAATTTTCTTAGTTTACTAATCCAATTTTTTTTTCTCAACGATTTTTTCCACTTATGAAAATTGTGTTACCCATTAATAACTCAGATATTAAATAGATCATCATGACTATTAATCACTTGCACTGGTTTGATATTTTGGGTGGGATATCTTGTTTTTCTTAAAAAAAAAACATAATTTGAAAGTCATTGGTTGGGTTTGGATTTCTCACGAATCCCTGCTTGTCAGTCAGTTATGCTGTTTATTCAACAGGCCAGACACAATTACGCCTCTGCGTTTTTATTATAACACGACGACAGATAAAAAAACACACCAAAAAAATTACGCTGATGACCGGCATTATTTTTTGTTTGTTTCTAAAATACCTGTTTTGATTTGAAGTATTATAGCCGGAAATGTAATTATTTTCAAAATTAATCATTGCTAAATTTTTTTTATTCCGCTTGTATGAAATAATCTGAAGAAATTGAAAAAGAAATATTAACTTATGTCATGTTCAAATGAAGGCGGTGTAGAGAACTAATAAATAACCAAAAATGGTTTGATTATTCATCGAGTGATTTAATTTCTATTTACAAAAGTTGATGAGCAAATTTTTGAAATTCAAATATATTTCCTTGAATAAATTGTGGAGACAAATGTCACATTATAAGCCACAATATATGACATTTGGCCTGAGCAATTGAGTCAAATGTCAATTCATTTTTCCATCGTTGCTTCTTTTAATTTGACATTTGATAAAGTATTCGTCACAACTATTGTACATGTGAAATATGTACAAAACATATTTGTTTACTATTTCACTTTAGAAAAAAATTAAGTTAACACAATTTACCATAAAATGCCGGTACTTTCACGCCGCCTTTCCATTTTCAAAGCGTATTAAAATTTTCACATTTTCTCTCTCTCACACACACATGTTTATATGCCACTTGAGAATTTAATAAAGTCGACGGTTGGCTACTGGCTTAACCACTAAGCCACCATTGACACCAATACTTCATTTACCGCGGAGGAAATAACAAACGGAAGTTCTTACCAGCATTTGCTGTAAATGTAAACAGTTAATTGTTTTGTTGTCTGCATTAAAATATTGTAATAAACCACACAATTGTTCTTTTAATTGTGAAATTTGCAAATATAACACTTATTTCCGATTTAGAAAAAATATATATATGTCTCTCATTTATTTTATAGTAAGAAGCGTATTTACATTACAGCTTAAGCTGCTGCTTAAATCGAGTGAGTTATGAAGACGCACAAAGCGTTGATTGTTCCCATGACACAATAAATAGGTAGTCCATTTAGCGCAGCTGACGATTCGATTAACTGTCAAAGTGCGTAGTATTTACTTGAATTCGATGTGCAATGTTTCCAACCATGTGAAATATTACTAGAAAAAAATTGATCGCAATGTTCACACAAAAAAGATCTATTAATAACGTCACCCAGCCAGCGAAAGTCAGCTGCTTTCTTTTCTCAAGTCTAATATAAAAATTTGGACTTTGTTTACGTTTTCGTAATGTAAATCAATTCACAATAATGAATTTTGACAACAAACTTGAGAGGCAGCATATATCAACATGGTCTCCCTGGATGACCTTTTTAATCATACACCCCTTTCAGTGAATCATTCATAATATCTGGTTCTTCTGTGAACTCTCTCTTTGTATAAAATATAATTTCGCAGCTGATTCTTTAGCATTTATCTGGATTCCTAACACATAAAAATATTTTATTTTTTTACCAAACAAATGTTCGGTCCATAAGGACACCCTGGAAGATAACCCGCAAATCAGCTATTCTCAAGATTGCTATTATTGTGAATCCATTAAGGGGGAAACACATACAGGGATTTAGGTCTGGCATGTTAAGTTGGTTTTGTATGAAATATCAATTTATAAAGGAATATCAGAGTCAAAGTCATCTTATGTGTTTCCCCTTTTATTGTGAGTCATATGTCCTGTCAGTTATTATTTATGTATGTCATAATTGGTACTTTACATACATATTTTACTACTTATTTAATTTTTGTGTAATTGTTTCCTTCCACCAATTTTACTTAACTTCTTCAAGCTATTTTCTACCAAAAATGTTTCTTCATTTCCCAAACAAACAAAACAATACTGTTCAACATTACGTGTACAGTATTCACATATGTAAAATTTGGCAGTACATATGACTTTGATGGCTCGTGTGACAACCACACAACTGACAAAAAACAGCTGATTTCAACCTTTTTAACAGGTCTTTGTAAAATTGGGCTTCAAATAGGGGTATAACTCTAAATTATTTTTTATTCCACTCCATGTACATAAAAGTTTTGCACGATTTCCACATTTTTTAGTTCGATTTTATTATTTACTTCAATTCACAAATCTATTAACATGCAATAATTATGTAACAATTGTTATCTAACAATAAAATTTTATAGATATTCAATTATTATTTTTTTAATAATTCAAATGTAGGCTTAACGACAATTTGGTGTCTTTCAAAATGTCTGGTTTTAAGCGCCTTAGTAAACGAATCTGTGCACGTACACAATAAGTATGTAAGAAAGTATGGACATTAGAGTGGGTCGTTGTAGATTATAGTTGTATACATGCTATGGACAAAATTTATTAATAATAATGTAATGAAGAAACCATTTGTAATGGAATGCAGTTATTTATGTATGTAAATGAATGACCTACTCATTTTGTGTGTGTGTGCGTGCGTGGGATAATTTCTATTAAGTTTTATATTTATTTGTTCGTTATTACATATTGATACCTTTATTTGTTTATTACTGTGAAGGTAATATTTAAAATGTTTACGAATGTGGGCATACCAGACCACAACGATTCGCTTCACAATGCAGTGCATTTAACGTTCAAAAAATGTAACCTACAATGTAACCTATCATTTCATTTCAGTTGTTGTGGTATTCATTATTAATTACAACATGACCATAACTAATATTTGAATGAAAAAAAAACAAAAATAACAACAAAATCCATAACCACAATAAAGAAGTACAAATTATTTTATTTCTAGCATGGGTTGTAAAATTTATAATTGAAATTGTTCTGGTGTAAAACTCGATTGCAACTTAATTGTGAGGCTGTGGTTGTTGGTTCTTAAAGCGTTTGAAGTGGAAACCTGCTGTTATTGCCAATATTTAATTTGTGCGTTTTAAATGTTGGCGTTACAAATCAATGAATTTCAGTTGTTCGGTTCTTTAGGGGCGGGGTAGAAATTTGATTGGCTTGTGTAACATCAAAAATATTTTAAGATATTTCAACATAGAACAGATAAATTATATTGTTCGTAGTAAAGGGGGTGACAAATAAAAGGATTTTAGGCAAGCTTCATAAATTTACTTGTTCTTAAATGGGTATATTATGTGTCACATCAAAAAAATTTCAAATACAACCCTGTTTTTTTGCACTAAAAATGCATCACTTCTCCTAAAAGAACAAAAAATGCAAATATAGCAAAAATTTTAAGAAAATGGGTTTATATGATCCTTTATTCTCCTAAAACATTCACACCAGAAATTATTACATGGGAAGATTTATTTGACATACATACATATATGCAATGAAATTGACTATTTAAACCCACTGGATTTACAAAATTGCCAAGGATAACTAGATAAAAAAAGAATTAACGATTGCGCTTCTATTGATGACATACAAACATATGAACACAATTTTATAATTTTTTTATGAGAGACGTAATAAAAAACGAGTAAAGGGCGATACACATAAAACGATTTAAGCATACTTCTTGAAGTTACATTTTATGTTGCTTTTGTCAAATGTAAGTAACAATCATAAACAATTAATAGAAGTTAAATTGGTGATAGGAAAACATTCAAATAAAATTACATATATAGGTGTGAACACAAATGTAAAATATGCATGTAAATTACCAATTTTAACATACATACAAAATAACGTGTGTATAGAAAAACTGACAGCACATATGACATTGATAGCTCGTGTATAACAGCATTAATGAAACATGCCGAAATCCGTTCATGTGTATCCCCCTTAAATCTTATAAATGCCAGGGATAACTAGATCGAAATTAAAACTACAACGTTTGACCCATTAGCACAACTGACTATCTGATTAACTGTCAAAGCGCATAGTTTCTACTTGAATTCGACGTGTAATGCTGCCAACCATAATAAATATTACTGGATAAAATTTGACAGAAGGTCGAATAGAAAACAGTTGTTTTTGTTTTGATCAAGGCCTATTAATAAGGTTATCCAGGGAGAACATCTGTATATCAGCTGCTTCTCAAATTTTCTGCAAAAATCCATTATTGTGAATTAACTTTCATTATGAAAATGTAAACAAAGTTCAAATTTTTGACATTAGACTTGAGAATAAACAGCTGACTTTTGCTTGCTGGGTGACCTTATTAATAGATCTTTATTTTTATATAACACCTTGTTATTGCATCATGATCCGATTAAACAACGAGGCACACAAATATTTTATTAATTCGTTTTTAATAAATAAAAAAGCCTAACAAACAAATTAAGTTTGTCAATACCATCTTACATTTAATGCAATCCAATATAAAGGAGCATGTCCGAAATCTTCGTATATATCTCCACTTTTAAAGAAGCATGCAGAATCCTTTCAGGTTTCTCTCCCTTAAACCTTTAATTTTAGGTGTCTGATATTTTTGTAGTAGTCTGTTTTTTTTTTGTTTTTCGATTTTCATGAATTTCTATTTTATAATGCTTCATATAGTATTTGCCAGTCTCTTGTTATTGATCCATGGATGTATCTAATTGAATTAATGCTAATCGGTTAATTTATAAATATTAACTCTCATCGTTTTCATGTCAATTTTTGGGTATTTATTTAAAAGGGTGGAAAAGTATTGTTAATTTGATATAAAACAAAAAAAAAAAAAAAAAACGGGCTCCTTCTTAGAAATTACACTCAAAGAAAAAATTTAGGCATATCAATAAAAACATATATTTGAAAAAAATAACATATTTCAATTTATCTCATTAATAATTTAAGTAATATAGCCAAAAATCAATATTGTTTACTTCCTTTTCGGCATTTTTTAAAAACGTTTATAAAAATTATTTACCGAACTTTGATGGTTTTTTATGGAGTATGACATGATTATCGCCAGAGGCTAAAATCAACAAATCACTGTCAACGATTCTGAATTTCGAGTGTGTATAGTCCGGATTACACATTTATATAATAATGACAGCTGTAATAAATAAAACGCTTCAAAACACGCTCAAAAGAAGAGTCAAAACATGCTCATATTACCACCAAAAAACAATACAACAAATAAATGACAACAACAACAACGAAAAAACAGACTGAATAGAAAACAAAAGTAATTTGGAATTGTTGGCTATATTACCACACCACAATAGAATCTGTCCACTGGATAAATATGTGGCTATGGTTGTTCGTCTTTTTTAGGTTCATATGACAAATTGTTGGTATAAATGTTACATAGACACATACATATGTACATTCGTGTTGTTGTATGATAACAATCATGCGATTGTTTTCATCTCCAACAACAACAACAACAGAAATGAGTGAAATGTGTGATTTTGGCTATGTAAACGATAGTTTATATTGATATAAAACAATGTAAGTTGATTGGGGTGCTCTTTTAGAATTTATATGTACATACATTATATATTTAAAAAAAAATTAGAAAAAATTTATAGGTGTTAATTCGCGTTTTGCACCAAATGTCATGTATAGATTTCCAAACAATCGTTTCTAATAATGTCAACACTTTTTTATTCAAAAATTTTAAAGTACTAACGCTAACACTTTTTATATTTCTTTAAAATTTAAAAAAATACTTAAACCACCTAATTTTGTTTTCCTATTCTTGAAAAAGTTTCGATTCACATTTCTAAAGAATAATTCAAATTTATCACGCTAAGCTTAAAAATAAACTTGAAACCTATTTTAAATCTTTTAATGACAGGAAAAAAAATAAAACCTTAGAAGAATGAAACCACCCTGAACTTATCAAAAACCACAGTACATGTTTTGTAAAACATGTTAAACTATCGGCATGCGAACATTTATGCGGTAAAATTTCAATCAATGAAAACAAATATTTTTTTTAGCTGTAGACAATTGGTCGTTATAAGGGAAATGTAGCCTAAGTTCCAATATAAAATATTAATGACATTTCAATAACAGCCGATTCTTCGAATAAAATGTAAAATTCACATTTAAAAAGTGTACGGAACATTCAAAAATTCATCCGTAATGTAGCAAAAGATTTAAAAATGCGCCATCTATACTTCAATATTTGTAATATTTTTTTGTAGTGCATGATGCATAATTTTAGGAGATAAAATTTACAATCTTGTATTATTATTTCTGTGAGGATATCAAAGGATACTACTATATATTTCGTCTTCGACATTTTTTTTAGCATAAACGTACTCAATACGTTTTAATGTTCGACCCTGTGTTGTGCTGTTTACGGTGACTTGGAACATCAATTAGCCAAAAAATTTGATGCCAGAATGCATCCCGGAGCATTCGAACATGTTGTCTCTTTTTGACTCCAATAGACCACTTGCATGAGAAAACAAAGATCCTTCCGCAGCGTCAACAAGACACGTTGTCAATGCAATATGCCAGGAAGAATCTTTATGGCTTGGAGAGGTAAAAAAAAAACACATCTAGAACAACTGACCTATCAAGCACGATAGAATTGTATTCACAATGATGCAATTTAGAAGAATTTAGGTAAATAGAATTCTCGAAGAACGCCCCGAAAAATGGCAAAACTGGTCATATAGTGTCTTTTCCGCTTGAGCAAACACAAAAAAGTCAATTTTGAGTAGTAGACAACACGGCATGATTCGAAAAACGAAAAAGAAAAGTCGAATCGGCTCATCAGTGATCTGGCGCCCAACGTCTTCTTTTGTCCGTACGTCACAAAGAACTCATTGCCCGAAAATGCTGTTGAAGCGTTCAAAATTCTCAATCGAACTTGAAAATGAATGTGATAGCATTCGTAATATGAGTCGTAATATATTCCTGACAGCTTCCTCTATACAAATATTTCTTTACTCTCGCAATTAGTAAATAGTGTTAGGAGCTATAATCAAGACTTAGAGCCTTCGACAAATTAAAAGAAGTTAGCGGTGACTAGAGAATAGCCGATCAATTGGAAGTAAATATACTGTGACACAAAATCGAAACCATTGTCAGGGGGGATGGGAATTTCTTTATGGGGATGAAAAACCTTTGGCGAGTTTATAAAGAATCTTGAGGAACAAATTCGCCATATGACATGTTTTTGAGTTATAACGTCATGAATAACTCTAAAAGCCATGAGGAAAAAGCTTTATATCATTGTTTTTCTGTTAATTGCTAAGAATACCACAATAACATTTCTTATTGGAAAATCCTCTATATATTTTAAAGTATTTCTTTTTTCGAAAATAACAATCTTGATATTTTAATAACTGGATCATAATTAGTGAATCGAAATCTATCTTTCAAAAATTCACAATATAGAAGATTTTCTTTGAAATGTTAAACACTTTTTATCAAAGCCGTTTTCAATCTGCAATATTTTATAAATTTCTGGTACTTGAAATATGTAAAAACTTCATTGCAAGTGAAAATACCGATATTTTCTATAGGCATATTTTTTAAATAAAATTTTGCACATTTTACTTAACTATCGTTTGTCTTGCAAAATTGTCTGTAAAAGATAATTTAATAAATATAAAAACAACAACAACAAAAGCAAACATGCAAATTTTAATTAAAAACTAAACACGCAGCATTTTGTTTATTTATTTATGGCATTGTTTCGGATGGATTGGTTGGCACTGTTGTTGTTGGGTGAAGTTGAAGGTATTGTGTCACCCGGTAGCGGTAAATTAACTAAACTGCCAAGTGATGATATGACAGGTAGATGTCACATATCGTTAGCTAAAATGCAAAAAGGCGTAACTTACAAAAAATTGAAAATTGAAATTGACTTTGTCAACACATGTAGTTTATTGACATTCACAATATTCATTCAAAAAGTCAATTTTCAATTTTTTTTGTTAGTTACGCCTTTTTGCATTTTAGCTAACGATATGTACATACACACACCTACATATATTGACTACACCATATATCTGATCAATATTCGAATAACGTTTACAAGTTCAAAAACTTTCAACGCCAAAAATTTTCAATGTGTAAAATGCACTTTCATTTTTGCTTCAAATAGGAATTGAACCATCATATGAGTGTTGTTATTTAATTTCAAATCGATAGCAATAACAACGACAACAATAATTGCAAATGCAAAAGAACAAATAAACATTGATATGTTATTGTTATTGTTTGGTTTTCATTTGATTTGAAATCTTCAATTGAAATCTATTTAAAACATAAATTCAACAAAAAACGATTGATTTCAAATCTCTCAAATGTCAAATTGATAGGACAGGCAATTAGTATTGTGTTGAGTAAATGTTCTACAACAAAAATAGAAAGAGACAAACAGAGTAGAAGGTATCAAATTGATTGGTTGAAATAATAAACTTGACCTTAAAACAAATTGAAGCAAACATAGAAATTTTGTAACGAAGTTACACGATGACGAACACCCACAAGACAACATCAATTACTCCATCAAATGTAGTTCCCATTCCTTTTCCCCCTCTCTCTCTCACAGTCTGATCAATGTCAATGTTTGTCAAAGGAGTGTGAGAGAGGGAATTGCTTTGTGCAGCATTGTTGTAATAAATGTAACATTGTGTGTTGGTGATCTGTATTCGTATATTGAAACAAAGTAAAGCAAGAAGAAAAACAATTATTTTTTGTTATGCGAATGAAATGATAAATGTCAAATAGATAAGAGAGACATTATTGTTTAGTTTGTTTTTGTTTTTGCTGTATCTCGTGTTAGAAGTACATCAACAGATGTTCTGTTCGGTATTTGTGTAGGTGCATCATATCTGTTGTTTTTGTTATTGATAATGATATGATATCAATAATAATGACAAAGCCAGCCATGGGGGGAGAATAATGGTAATAGGGACTGAACAGTGGATTTGAAAGGAGGTTAACATACATCAGTTTTTTTATTTAGTTGTTGTTGCTCGTCAATTTACTACACTAAAGAATAAAGGAGAACGGCGTCCGAAATCATGTTTGACTGTGATATTCCTTTATAAATTGACATTTCATACAAGGCAATATAACAGGCAAGGAGTGATTGTGTTGCCCCCTTAACTCGCAAATAATTTTTTTGCAATTTTCGACGCGACATGATTGAATTGTAGTCACACTGATGCAGTTGAGATAGAAAATTGAGAATTTAAAGTGAGCAGAATTCTCGGAGAAGAACCAAACAAAAAGGCAAAACTGGTCATATAGCATCTATACCGCTGTTGAGCAAGGCAGGGAGGACAATTCTGAGTAGTAATTTGTTAGCATGAAAAAATTGAACAAGAGAAGTCGAATCATTGTGCACCAAGACAATGCGAAATCTCATAAATCGGCTCAAATCTGGGAAATGATGGGTTATCCCTGAATTGGCGGCCAACTGATTCTTTTTCTCGTACATCATGAAGAAATCATCGGCCCAAAATGCTGTTGAAGAGCTCAAACCCCATGTTGGTGATGGGTGATGGAAATTTCTTTATGGTGATGAAAGCTCTTGGCGAGTTTATTAAGAATCCATAGGATTATCACGATAAAAGTGTATCGATGAACATTTTTTTGTATGAAGCACAGTCCTATCTTAGCACTGTCACCCTTGGACGTGTAAAATTTGTTGAATTAATTCAATCGTAGACAATGCTCGCCGTTCGACACTTGTATGGAAGAGGTAAGCCAAATCCAATGAAACAGAAAAAGCACTTCGAAGTGACGACTGTTTCGCTTAAGCAACGTGATCCTTCAAAATGAACCAAATCCAATGATTCAGAAGAAGTACTTCGAAGTGATGGTTGGTTCGCTTGAGCAACGTAATGCGGTCAATTTTAATTCTTTGGAGTAATTCGAATTTCTAAACAAACAAGAGAAGTCTAATTTTTGTGCAGTGATATCGGCTCAAACCCAGCCCCTTTCTATCAGCCAAACTGAAATTTGGAATTTATCGGCCATTATCCCTACAACCTTGACTTGGCACCCACCCAAATTTGAATTTATTTTATTAGCATATAAAAAAAAATAATAAAAAAAAAATATATATGCTTGGGCCACGATTTTTGTCATCGAGGCGCTTAAAACCAATTTTATGGAGGTGTCTCAATCGAAGTGGAAATTTTGCGTGGACAATTTTTGACCACATGAAAAAATTCGTACATTTAATACCCATAACACAATTTATGATTAAACCCAAAATATATATGGTGGAGGATATACATTTTTCGCACAGTGACAATGCGAGCTCTCACACTTCGGCTCAAACACAACCCTTTTAACTAGACAAACGCGATTTGGAATTTATCCGCCGTAGCTCTGACTTGGCACCAAAAACCATTTCGGTTTAGGTTTAGTGGGCCTTGTAGTTGTCGTGGAAGTATCCTTGCCGTTATTTCCCAATGGATTGAGGAGGAAACACTAGAAATTTTAGTGAGATTCGGGGCAGATCTCAAGTCGTTGAATATAATATATCGAGCTCATAGTTTGAGGTGTGGAAAATCCATTACGGGGATTGAAGCCCTTTGCGTTCATATTACGAATCCAGAAAATGTCAAGATATGGCGTGAAAAATTGTTTGCTGTCCATGACGAAAACCATATCTTTGTTTTCCGGCCATGGCAGGTTAGATTATATGTCCTCAGTAAAATCGAATGAGGAATATTTTTTAAAAAATCATATCCTCCTTCTTGCTCGAGTCCTTGTGCGTTTTTTCTTCTTATTTTCGTAAAGCGCAAACAAAATCCCAAAGGACGAGATTTTTTGACCTCCAAAAAATGTCATAAAAACATTTCAGATAGGAAGATATCGATATTCCTGTGTTTTTAAGGACCGTAACAAAATTAGAAAGTCAACTTAGTTTTCAAAAATTGTCTATTAAAATCCCTACAGAGCCGTGGAGACCCTCTGCCAACCAATACTTAAAACCCTATTTGTCCTGAAAGCACGTAAATTATACAGAAAAAATGTTACGCTTTGTAGTTTTTACTTTCCAGAAAATATACAATATTTCTTAGTATTCAAAATGCCTCATTGCGGGATAATTAGCCTTAACATTGGAATCATTTCAAATTGGATAATAATTACAAGGAAAATGTTGTAATATGTTGATAACTTTTCAAAAGAGGATTTTTCTTTCGTCTCTCTAGTTATTTTTTTTATAAAATGTAGTAAATGCTTTATCCCCAATTTATACGAAAAACAGTGAATAACTTTTTGAGTTTCCATGGAGTATGATTAATATATTATTTGAAAAGTCATTCGCATATCTTAAGGACTAAAAACAGCAATAATCATACGCCCTATTGATCTTGAAAATTAATTAATTTAAAAACTAAAACGTAAAATAGTATTCGCAATTTCAATTTCTTTCATTTCCAAAACGCGCACATATTTCTTTCTGAAAGTAAACAAAATTTCAAAATTTTTCGTTGCATTGCATAAAAATTAATGTTTCTCTTTTCCACTGAAGACAGCAAACAGCACTTGCAGCACATTTTAAATTTCAATTTTCTGTTTAGTTGAAATATTTTTTTTTCTTTTTTTTCGTTTCAAATTCATCATTCACACTCTATATTTCTTTTCAATTCAGTTAAATTTTATAAACAAAGAAATAAAATTCCATTGAGTTTAGCTGTGGTGAATGATGTTCTTGCAGTATATGAGAAAAAAAATACTGTTTCCATATGTTGTTGTTATTTTTTTTAATTAAATTTATTTTTTTACATTTTTGCTATATTTTTTAAAGAACGCCCGAAATGTTTTATTTTTTGATTGCAAATTAAACGCGATCTTTAATTGATTTGTGTGTTTTGCTTTTCTTCGATTTGCAAAGTTTAAGCTTTGAATTTCCGTAAAAACATTCCACGCTCATCGAATGCCGTTCTGTTACTGAATCTAAGTCGCGTGGTAGCCACTGCCTCAACACGGCACAGCACAGCACAACAACGTTTCACCCAAACAAGATTGATTCAATGGTTTTGTGTGTTTTGTTGTCTCGGTTCGGTTCTCTGTTATTGTTTGGTGGTTGGGGCTACATTGTGTAGCGGAGCAGTACTAGTTGCTGTTGTTGTTATGGATTTCATGTGTTTGAAGGTATCGGAAAGAGTAGTAGCTGTGTTTGATGAGCACAAGAAGGGCATCTATACACACACACATATTGAAATGTAATAAAAAACAATTGTTTGTTTATTGTCCGTCCTTGCACACACACCTCAATGCCCATATGCCCTTATCCTGCAATTTAGTCAAGACACAACTATCTGTAGATAGGGTCTCAATTTTAATTTTGATGATTGCGGTTATTATTCGATCACTTCTGTTGTTGTTCGCATTCGTATCATTCACCCAGCTCTGTGCTTAATGAAGAAGCTCTCGAATGTGGCTTGCTCAGCTCTTTTTGTGGTCACCTCGCAGAGAGTAATTCGAGTAAGTCGTGTTCAATTGCACTCTGAGTTGTCAATGCAAGACATACGAATGTGTTGTCTGTGGCAACGTTCGTCAATTGCGGTATGAAATAAAACAATGTTGCCAATTTAGTGTTTTTTTCTGCGAATGCTTTTTGATATAGTGAAAAAAATTACGATTTTCGTGGAAATTTTAAAACTTTGTTATCTCTGCTATTCTATAATCAATAATTGTTGATATGTAATTGAAATACACACAAGAGGCAGAGCTGTAATAACCTCTATTTATAAATATTTAAAAATGATAATCAGTTGATCCATTTAATAATTTCATAACGATACAGGGAAACTCTAAAGAAATTTCGTTTCGAGCCCTCTTACGTGAGAGATAGTCGAATTTGAACAACTGTCGTTAAGCAAGATGGCCAATAAAGTGTTTGTCTAAGTCTATTTGTCAGGTACAACCATTGAAGTTTGATGAAAATATTTTAGTTAACTTCTAAATCAAATTTTACAGCCTGTTTTTGTAAAATTCTAAACGAACGAATTCGAGTGACTTACGACCAAACTCCTTGGTTTTGAAAAATATGTCATTTATTTTTGTTTTGAATCAGAAAACCTTTATAAACATAAATAAAGGTTTGGTCGTAAGTCACTCGAATACGTTCGTTTGGAATTTTACAAAAACAGGCTGTTAGACTCACTTCATATTTTTTAGGGTTTTGACAATTAGTGGTATAATTTAGTGTAAATTTGGGTCCCATCTTTGAGCTTGAGGTAAGCTTGTAAACATATTACTATTGTCAGGGTGGTACCAGGATTGCAGAATCGATAAATCCCATCTTCATTTTAGACCCAAGATTGGTAAGAATATCACGATGTGGATGTGTTTAATAAAATCGAATACTCCATTCGAATTTAAATTTATTTTGCTGCAACATATTGACTGTTGCAGTGTATTTAGCGCCATCTATACTTTAGTTTGCTTCTTGTTATACAACAGTTTATTTTGCTGCCTATTTTTGGACGATAAATACATTGTATTTACCAGAGCTTTTTTGACTGCTCAACACGAAGAAATTGATGGGACATCATCCGTGCATCCATGATCTGACAATCAATGAATGTTTTTTTCTCGCATGTCAAGTGTCAACGAGTTTAGACAATTGAATATGCATTCAAAAATCATTCTTTGAAGGCTCGAAAACGTGCTTCCACAATTGGTTTCAGCGAATGATAATACTATGAATGCCATTACGAATTATTTTTAATGCTAAATATTCGAATTTGTATTATTAGTCCAGAAATATATTTAGTAGCCTTCGTGTATTGCATAATTTTGAGTGTCAAATAATGAACAAAATATAAATCTTGACTGAAATTCGTATTCAGTTTATGTAAAGTTTTCAAATAACGTGAAAACATGGATATTAACACAAATATATATGTGGTACTGTGTTGGGCGCCATCTATACTTCTTTTTTTTAAATTGTAAGTAAACCTTTAGTTGTGCATTTTTCTGAAGCATAAACGGAGGTTTTAGAATGTTTTTCAAGAAAAATGTGTAGAAAACAATTTTAGTCGATTGAATATGCATTCAAAAATCATGTTTCGAAGCTGTCGACTATTCGGAAGACAATACAATTATTTTTTTATGCTAAATATTCAAATACGCATTATTAGTCCAGAGTCCAGAGTAAACACAATAATAACCTCGACTGAAATTCGTATTCAGTGTTTGTAAAGCTTTCAGATGACGTGAAAACTTGATATAGAGTTCGGACATTAATACAAGATGTGGTATTGTGTTGCGCGCCATCTATAATTTAACGTAATTATTATAGTTTTTTTTGCCGTATGTAAATGGTTATCCATTTTGAGTTGAGATATATTTTTTTACATTTTTATATTTTATTTTTTTTATTTTTATTTTTAACTAAACCTTCAGTTGTAAACAGTGTTGCCAAAACTTTGTTGAGGAAAAATGCTAGATTTTGTTGAAAAAAATGCTAGAAAGTGCTAAAAAATTTAAAAAAGTGCGAGGAAAAAGTGCTAAAAATTTCTAGAACAAAATTGTTAATATTTTATAATGAAATATTAATAAGAAACCTCATTTATTCTTAACGGCTATTCGTTGTCGATTTAGGCTTGTCCGTCCGATTGAGGTCGCAATATTGAAGACAGATCTTTGGAATTTTGCACATACGTTGGTACTACTCCTGTGAGATTTGATATTGGAAATGGAATATATCGGTCCTTTTTGGTAAACCATGCCACAATATTTGTTTTTTTTATGCACATTTTTCAACCTAAATTGCTGTATATTTGTATACATATGGATACATATGGTCTGTTCCTGTACTGCAAGAATCTACGAGCTTTTACTATTTTTACACCCTTCAACAAACTGTGGTACAGGGTATTATGTCTTTGTGCAAATGTTTGTAACAGGCAAAAGGAAACGGGATAGACACATGGTTCCTTTTGAGAATATGCATAAAATCACTTTCTGAGTCTATATATGCATGTCCGTCGGTCCGTCTGTAGATGTTAAATTGTAAACAAAGTACAGGTCGCATTTATGATCCAATTTGGATGAAATTTGGCACAAGTCACTTATTTGGCCCAAGGACGAACCCTATTGAAATTGGGAAAAATCGGTTCAGATTTAGATATAGCTCCCATATATAGTTTCGTCCGATTTAAAGTAAATGGTGCACCAAAGTCCTTATATATCATTCGATTTACATGAAATTTGGCATAGAGTACTGAATTGGGTGCAGAATGATGTGTACCAAGTTTCGAGAAAATTGGTTCAGATTTAGATATAGCTCCCATATATAGTTTCGTCCGATTTAAAGTAAATGGTGCACCAAAGTCCCTATATATCGTTCGATTTGCATGAAATTTGGCACAGCGTACTGAATTAAGCCTAGAATGATGTGTGCTAAGTTTCGTGAAAATCGGTCCTATTCATGTTGATTGTAAACCAAATAATCAATGGGTGCTTGATTGATATTACATTTTAACTGTGAAGCATACAAGATAGCATGCGTAGAGTTTGCTTAAAGTCTATTTAAAAAGTATGGAATAGATTGCAGGCAGAATGGCACGTGTAAGGATTGATGTTAGTCGGCTTACTTATAGATAAAGATCCCATTTGTAATTTCGTTCAATTTCATGTCAATGTTCCTTCGAAAAGACTACATCTGTAAAGATATATATATATATAGAAAGTGGTGAAGGGTATCATATAGTCGGCCCAGTCCGACTTTACTAGTTTCCTTACTGGTTTCCGATATCATAAAGGAAAAAAGTGTTATCGTAGTAAAAAGTAGTATATTCTTGCAGTACGGGAACAGACTAATAGTCTTCTTACTAGAACTTATCAATATTGATCCACTTTTAAGGGTAGCCCTCATCAAATGCATTGGTTATAATTTGATTGTTTAAATTTTGTTGAGTAAAAAATCTCCTTATCAAAAATTATTAATATGGGTTCATATTTAGGGGTAGCCCACAGAGAGCGGTACCCTCCCCATTATTTGACATTTTGGGGACCTCGGACACGAATTGAATAAATTATTTCTATTATTTTCATTTGATGGGGTTTGATATCTTCCTACTAAAATATAAATACTAATAATATCCAAATTTGGTTAAGGTAAATAACTGTAATTTCACATTGCGTACAAATATGAAGACAAATATAAATTTTCGTCCCATTTGTGTACTTTTAAGGGTTTATAATCTCATCCCCAACAGCGTCTTTAATATAAAAAGAATTTTTTTTTGCCGGAATTTTTCTTTTTTGGTCCTTATTCTGGCACAATCCCAATATAAAGGGGTACGCTCGCCTTTTCGGGAATCTAAAGTGGTTACAAATCGGCATTCGGGATTCCCGCTGAATAAAAAGCTTGTTTTCAGAAAGTTCCAACATAATTCATGTTCATTATTGTACAACTTAATTTGGTTTTTCATTTTCCCAAATAAACAATCTACCAACAGACAATGTCATAGTCACCACATGAAGTACCCGACCATTTTTTAAGAAATTTGGAATGCACGGCACTTGCTGGATAGCATTGGAAAATCAAATTCATCTCGTGAAACATAGCGAAAATTCAATTCGTCAATATAAAATTTTGTAAAAAAATTCCTAAGAAATTAAAAAATGCTAAAAAAAGTGCTAGGTGCTAGGTCAATTTTTTTGGTGCTAAACGATTTCAAAAAGTGCTAAATCTAGCACTAAAAGTGCTAAATTGGCAACACTGGTTGTAAATTTTCCTGAAGGATAAACGAGATTTTTTGAATGTTTTAACGACTTCTAATTCTGTGTTGCCATTACTACTACTTATAATAAATCCAATTGTAATGTAAAACGGGATTTACATTATAACTTTTTTTGGGGTTAACCTACTTCATAAGGATTTATTTGACATATATACAATGGAATTGACAATTAAAACCCACTGGGTTAACGAAATCCGGTACAATGTAAACGTACTATAAGATACTTTTCATACTTAACATTTTTAGTTTTGGCCTGTCTGTCCTATTGGGGAATTTTCGCAAAAATATAAAAAATTGTATATTCTTTAAATTTGATATATAGGTTGTATAGCTTTTTTTGCTATTTACAAACTCTCTTATAATGGGCTCCATCTGCATTTCAAATATATAAAAAAAAAACTATAGCATTTCTTAATACACAGTGCATGCTTTTAGGCGCCAATAAAGAAAGAACACGATTAAATTCGAACGATCTAAGCGCCAATAAAAGAAGAACTCGATTAAAGTACTCATTCGCGGAACGATCTGGATGGCATATATATGATAAATACACCGGAAGATTTTAAAAATAAATTCCCGTTATGGCTCACTGTATCATTCTGTCTGGAAATTGGGCGCAAAGTTTGTTCTCAATTGGCGATCGACATCGACTGTACACATGTGCAATGGAAATTTTGAATAGGTTTGCGAATTACTACTTCATTCGCCATAGTTTCAGGACAAAGGATGGAATTGTGGACTAATTTTCTAAAAATCTATGTTTGGCCACAGTTATAATTTTTTGTTTCTTTATAAAATGAGTCGAATTTTTAATTTACCTTATATTCATACTCTCTATTTTTAGGACATTCTTATTTGTTTATTAAAGAACATTTATGAAGACAACACATTTCTTAGGATTTTTTTCATTTTAATTTTGAGGACAATCGCAATCTGAATATTACTGACAGTGAATATATTTTGAGATTAGTTCCTTCATTGCAACTGACAACAACAATTATTTCCTTATCCATAAAAGTATCGAAATATGTATATCAGATAAGGTGACTTAATTTACATAGCAGTCATGGACGCGTGAATGGAAAATTTGTAAAATACCGGAAAATTTCAACTGAAAAAATAAAATGACAGAGGGTTTTAGTTTTAAAATATTTGCATTGTGAACATGTTGAGCCAGTCAGCCAACTAAACAGCCAACGCAAATTAAAATCTGCCTCTCACTACGACTTAACAAGTTCATTAATAACCTGAGGCGCAGTTTATGCTACATTTTCAGCAAAAAAAAAAAAAGAGACAACAACAAATTGCGGAATGGATGTCCACCTGATGGGGAAATATAAACCTTCATTGACACCATACACCGTGTTTGAAAGAGGATGCCTAAAGAAGTTGCAACTGCAGTTAGTCAGTCAAAACACAGGCACTCACAAACACTTGTTGCTTAACAACCAGACTGATTATAACGACACACACACACTCACACACTTTTTAATCTAAACAAGAAGACGAAGAAGTTTTCGAATTGATGTAATTGAACTACATTATCCACAAAACTTTACATTAACATGTCATTCACAATGTGGTTGTTGTTGGTGTTGTTCCCATTTTAATTTCATGTGTTGTTGTTATTCTCAATCCCATTGTTGATTGACGCATTCAAGTGCATGGCTGGCTGATCAGATTGTTCGACTTGTTGGAACTGCTGGTGCAGTTGTTGTTGTTACTGCTGCCGCCTGACTATGTAAATTACCAAATTGATGGCCAACACTCACACCTATTTGTTGTTGTTTTGTGTTCGGTTTTTCTTTCCGTAGAGGAGTTAAACCTGTTGTTAAGCGCCGTAAAACATGCAACACAACATAAACGGGCAAGCAAGCAGACGACTGTGGAAGCCACCATGGCAAGGTTGTTATGCTATGTTGTTGTTGTTGGTGTTTGAAGTTTTGAAAATATTCATAAAATGTTGTTTATAAAAATAACAAATACAAAAAAAAATTACAACAACAACGAATAAGTATGCTAATATTCTTCTAAGTTGATGGCGGTGTTGTTGCTGTTGTTGTTTGTGCCGCTACCAACACACTCTTTGCATAGACTTGAGGAAATTGTTGTGCCGGCACTGTTGTTATGTTTGACTTTAGCGGCAAGTGAAGGTAATTGCAGCAGGTTTATGTTGGCGTTGCCGTTATGTTCGGATATAGCCATGCGTGTGCGGCGGCCCGACTGGAATTTGCAAAAGTTTCTTCCATATACCATTTTATTTGTTGGGGCTTATTGAAATTTTAAATAGGGGTAATTATTTCGTTTTGCATTCCCACCAACGATGTGGAATTAAATTAAAAGCAGAGCAACATGGAGCATTGTTTATGAAGAATATATGTTCTTTGATTATGGTGGTTTAATTGTATAATTTGGTTTAATTTAATATTTTTTTAAAAAGTTTTTGCATCCCTTAAAAGACTATTCACATGACGGAGAATTGAAACGTTCGTACGTTTTAAGGAATAAATCCTATAATTTTAAAAGTTTAAACCACAGGAATTTAATTTATGAATACTTTTTAAAATTATTTAAGATCTATTTTTTTTTGTTTTGTCAGACATCTTTGATCAAAAAATGGAAAAATGGAACCTATAGACAGACTAAGACAAGAACAAACGAAGAAATGTGGCCTTTTGAAGAAACAACTTTTGTTTTTTATTTTTTTGAGTAGAGGTACTTTTCTGGGAGAGTCTCCTGATTGTACATGAATGAACTTCATGGTTAAATTTTTGTTTTAATATCGCAGATGATTTGGGCTCATCTTGGACTGTTCCTAAGATTCTTTTTTCATCAAATTGAGAGATTTTTCCATTTCGCCCACCCGTTTATGGTTTGGGAGACCAGAACAGCCAACCAGCCAACAGACATCTTGTATAAATTTGTAAGTTTTTCCTTCGGAAATCAAATTTTGTATCAGCTATTCTCGGACATCGACATTGTTTGACTATTGAGCTGCAGCGACCAGAAGGCATATAAAAGCAGAAGGCATATAAAAGCAAAACTTTTTAACATAAAGTGAAGGTATAATACGCAGTGTATTTTTTTAAATGATTAAAATACCAAAAATATTTTAATATATAAAAAAATATACATTTTAAAACTTATATATATAAATATTGTATATGATATAAAAAGAAATGTTTTAAAATAATTGTAAATTCTTTAATACTTTTTAAGGATTCTATACAAATATTTTTTATAAATTATTAGACTATATTAATGCGCAAAAAATTAAAACTTAAATTTATTTGATTTTTTTTGTTTAATAATTTTTAAAAACAAATTTTCAAAACCATATTTTTTACAAATTCTTAAGATCAATATTTATGCCTTATATTATAAGGCTGACTTATGAGGGTATACAAATTTTGGGCCTTGTCAAAATATTGGTTTTTGATCCTAAGTTTTTGTACCAAATCCGTTTCAGAAAAATTTAAATCGATTTATAAATATCCGCCTGTCCATCTGGTTTGCTTATGCGCACGATAACTTTCGAAGGGAGTTACCAATATCATCCAAAATTTTCCCATCATAAAATTTTTTCCTAACTTAAATTATGTTCGATGAAATAACTTTGGTGATTATATAAAAACCCCAGAAGAATAAATTCTCCATAGGTCAAGGTTCGGAGATATCATGTTTAAGCTGGCAATTCTATAATGCTTGATGATATAGCTTCATATCTTCATTTGTAGCTATTGAAAGCATGTTTTGACATTACATTTTTGCAGTAAAATTGAATGAGGATTTTTTTGTAGAACATTTCGTTATTCTAACCCGATTCTTTGTGTGTCCTTTTCGTCCTTGGAGTCCAAGTAAATTGCTTAATTTTTAGGTAATATTATAAAGCTAGTAATCAAACGTGCTAAATTTAGTGAGCCGGGCTATTATCTGAATATACGCTTAAAAAAATTATTAAACCGGCTGTTTTTTTCTCGAAATTTATTTTGAATTGATGAATTTTCATCCACCATCCTTAGTACCTCCCCCACAAACTATCACAATTTTGAAAAATAAGCCCAGACAGTAATTCCGTAGACCTTCCACAAACCATAGGTTGAGGCTATATATCTGTCGGCAGTTTTTACTCATTTCATTGTAAATTTGATACACCCCACTGTTCGATAATGGTTTACGATAAACTCAGTGGTTTGCTGAATGAATGAAAATCGCTTGCAACTGAACTTCAATTTCTTTCATGTTTGATTTGTTCGTTTTGCAGTTCATTCATTCACTACTGACTGATTCGTTTTTGTTGTTCTTGTAAATATGCACAAATGTTTTTTATGACTGAAATAAATGCCATATAATTGTAATACAAAGATAACAACAACAACAATAAACAATTGTAGACTAATCTTGGTTAATTTTGCCTGTGGTGGATCGGTTTGGATCGGTTACATTGAGAGAAATCTTTTCACACAAAAGGTCAATGTGAAAAGAAGCCAAGTTGTATCTTTTGTTGTTGTTGTATGGATATCAATTGAAAGATTAATATACAATTTGTATGTACTATGTATCAACAATTGTACATCATGATGCTCAATCTAGCAACAAACACAACAACAATTAAACTATGTTTTTGCACGACAGAGGGGTCTACGATCCGAAGCGATTCGAGTCTTACTCGGCGAACGGCTTGCACCTCCTCCCATTGTGTAAACGCAATAGGGCTGTTACAACAACAATTAAACGATGTTAAGGAAAAAATGGATAATTCTAAATTGATCTTTCAATTGATCACAAACGAATGATTGATAAATCAATTTGTTTGGTCAATTGGGAAAATTGAGGCATAATGCCTGGGGTTTTCTTTGTTAAATAAATAAAACAATTAAACAAATTAATTAAACGAATGTCACTACATGTAAAAAACAAAAAATAAAACTTGGCTCAACATTTAATTTTGAATGCGATTTCATGTTTACCGGTCATTGCATGCAGGAAAGGAAAATAAAATGTGTTATTGTCGGAAGTATAATTTGAGTAATTGCTATAAAAGAGAGCATAAGGTCCATTATCATTACGTTAAAAAAATGAGGAGCACTTAATTTTTTTCAGCATTTATCTCAAATTCCCAGCAATCATGAAATGTATACATAAATCACTGTCTGCTGTTGCGTGCCAAATAAAATGAAAACGATATTTTCGTTTAATGTTTATTTCATATATTGGATTTAATACAATTTAAATGAAATTAAAAATGATGTAATATCACATATTAAAAAACAACAAAATCAAAAAATATCTAAAAAATTTTGGAAGCTAAAAAAATATTTTTGAGCTTCTAAAGAAAATATTAGAATATTATTATAAGAAAGTAAGTAAAAATATTATCCCTATCAGCGTCATTTTCCTATACATTAGTTTTTTTATAACAACCTACATTCCGGCATCAGTAAATTTTGTTACCAAAAAGTTCAAAATCAAGCAGCAATCAACCGTTCCCATTGTAAACGATTCGATGAAATATCTATGTTCCAAAATTTTTAGTTGGAATGGAATTTATGTTTTTGTTTATTTATGTTAACCACACAAAATGTTTATACAACCACATCAGCTACAACAATTTGTTGCCATTTGTTTTCGTTTTCCAGTGGGCAGTTTGTCTAAACAACCAATTTTTTTTATTTTCAATACCTGCTGACTTTTTAAATAATTAGTTTATAATTATTTTTTGTAGAAAAGAAAAAAAGGAAATAAATGGCTAGCAAGGTTTTTACGATACCCACCGCCTTCTATATAAACAAAATTATAATTTATGTTCTGGCTGCGTGTTACGGTGTTTATTAGGGTGTTCTAAAAACACAAATTGTTTCAAATTTTATTTTCCGTTTTAAATTTTCAAGTTTTTAAAATGCTATTGAGGTACTAAAAGAAGTGATCTTATAAAATCCCATCTTCAAACATGAATCAAGCTAGGCTTAAATATTAGGCAGTGCAAAATTTAGTTCAAATCGGATGCTTCGTTCACATTATATTATAAAAAAAAACTAGTTTTTAAAAAATTTTGATGATTTTGTGGTGTGAACAGAAGGAGTGAAATGATATCACTGTGCCACAATATTTTGGGGGGTGGAAAATTCCTATTGGTTATGAAAGACCTTTGTGAGTATATGAAAACTCCACAAGGAAAAAATCGCCATTTGAAATCGTTTCCAAATTTGCCTATTTTTCCTAATTTGCGGAAATAAACAAAAAAAAATCATTGCATGTCATGTTAAAAGTCGGATTTGAACTGATTTAAGCCGATGTGTAAGTTTTCACATTGTCATTGTCCATATCACTGAGCCGCATGATTTTGGGGGTGGAAAATTCGTATTGGCGATAGAAGACCATGTTGAGTATATGAAAACCGCAGAAGAAGGTGAATGTTCGGAGATATGGCGAGATCATTTTTTGTTTGCTGTGGACCCAATTATAATTGAAGCGATAGCTTCATATCTTGATCTGTAGCTATTGTATGTACTTTTTTATTGAGATTACATTTCTGCACTAAAATCGAATGAGGAATTTTTTTGTAGAACATTTCGTCCTTCTAACCCGATTCCTTGAGTGTCTTTTTCATTCTTAATTTATTGAACCGGATTCCAATTATCACAAGATGTAATTTTTCATCATCGCAATATTCTGCAAAAAGGTAGGTTCATCAAAGACGTGCAATCGTTATTTTAATGTTTTATTTGTTTATTCTTAATTCTACGCGTTTCTTGTTACCAAAATCATATAGGTATCAAACAAATTTTAAGGCAAAAAGAACCGGGTTTCAAAATTTTTGAACCGGATATTCGGATAATAAACCGGTTTCCATATATTATATGAATATCTTTAGAAAGGTGGAAACAAATTTATTGAAATACATGTCTAAATATAGGGGCTTTGTGATAAAAAACGGATAAATTTGAGAATAGACCATTAAAGCGTATAAATATCGGTTCAAGTCTTTGAGGACCTCGCCTAAAATCTTATGAGCAACTATTTTTGCAAAATACTATAATTAAGAACGAATAGGACTCACAAGGAATCGATATGATCCACAAAGAAAATCTAAATTTCCTCGTACAATAGGGTCGCCAGCAAAAAAAAAAAAAAAAAAAAAAAAGCTTTTAATTTCCTATAGGAATTGTCCACCCCCAAGATCATGAACTCGAATTTGTTGCACATTGTATTCCGCATCTTCGATTTTGTTCTATACTGGGAAGAAATATTTCGACTTGCAATGTGTTGATAGATTGGGTTATACCCATCGATAGTTATTGTGTTCACCAGCCAGTCTGGAAAACAGACGTACATTTGGAAATCAAATCCAAATTTTGTGAAACTGATTTGGTACAAAGAAATATGGGATTTAACGTCAATATTTTGATGAGACACATTTTTGTCGTAGGGTATAAAAATGCATAAAAAGTGTAATAAGGAAGATTTTGAAAACCAGCCTTATGGCTAATGAGGGTATATACACTTTCATACGTCAAAAATTTACCTCATAAAAATATGGATATTTCTTAGGACCAAACCTGTTTCAGACAATTTGGAGTTGATTTAAAATGTCCATCCGTCTCTCTGACTGTCCGGCCGGCTATTGCGCAAGACAACTGCCCGATTTCATCCAAACTTTGTACATCGTAATATTTCTACCAAACTTTGTTAATGTTCGAAGTTGGGAATATCGGTCCACTGCTTCTGGTACCTCCCCCACAAAATGGTCAGAATTGTGCTACAAATTAATTTTATAACAGAACTACCACTGAACTTCAACTGTTTGTGGGGCTGATTCCCGAACACGGTAAAATTTCGAATTATTTACTAATCTCTTTTTAAAAACTGTCACCTTTTCCGTATCATGTATTGACGGACTGAACATCTACAAGGACATTTTTTTCCTTTTCACCCAAAGTAAAAAGTTCATGGTGTTCGGGTTATAATGTTGATTTCTCGAGTGACCAGAAACCCAACATAAATGAAGTTTTTGGTCTATTCTATTCCCTAAGTATTTAGCGATTATTACCAAAAAATATAGGTATAGTCCGAACCGATCTCATGTGACAAATTGCATGACGTTTGCTCCATAACAGCCGTCTATACTTTGATATCAAAGTATAGTTGATTGCTTCAACTAGCGATATACGACGGTATGCTAAAAGGGTTTAGGACCAATACTTCGTGGTTTTACAAAGTCTTGATTACACACACAAACTTATACTAACCTCCCAACATAGGTAGTAGTGTAGGGTATAAATATTATTTATCTCGTTTGCCTACTCATTGTGAAAGTTGCCATAAAACAATAATAATTAATATTAATTATTTTTATATTTCCTGCATCATCAGTTCACTTATTCTCACTCTCTCTCTCCTTCAGAGTTTAAGTTTATTTGCGTTTTTTTGCTGAAAAGGGAAACCACTTTTTGTAAACAAAATCTTGAATTTTAAAATACAAATTATTTAAGTTTTTTTTCTTAAAATGAATTGTGGTGCGCCCACCTTAAATAAAAATACAACAACAAAAATCGAATCTCTTATACCCGCATGTACTTCAATTGACGACGACCCATGAATTGGTAGTGATTGGACAGACAACTGAAGTCAAGTGACAACTATGCAAATAAATTATATTCACAATATGAAGGTAAAAATGTCAAGTGGTGTAGGATTTGGCTATGAATTCGATATTTCAAAATAAAAATTAAAAATAAAAAACAACAACAAACAGACAGACAGTCAGTTAAATATTGCAAAGTATTATGGACGTGGCAATGACTTTGTTGTTTGCTTTGATTGCACTTGACAGGAAAACAAAAAACACCAGCAAACAACAAAATGAATTGTTGTATTTTAGTGTTTATTGTCATGGCTAATCATATTTGGTAATAAATTTTCATAGGAATAACAAAAACAACATACACACTTTGGGCGTACGACTTAACCTAAAGAACGTTACAGGCCCACATTCGAGTTGAAACAAGATCGTGAATATTCCCAAATTGGCCAAGATCATTTAATTAAAAAATGTAAATTATGTGTTTGTTTTTTATTTTCAAAATTAATACATAATTCATAGCAATCCTCTTACTACACATGGAGTTTTTAATTATAATGTAATGAACAATATTTTGTTATAAATATTCTATAGTAAAATCTCAAAAATGAAAAAAAAATCAGAAGAAAAGAGATGAGATAACAAAATACTAATTTTATTGTTGTTGTAGCTATATTACTCTAAACAATGTGCTGAGGTGATAGATGTTGACCGAGTAAGACTCGGGTCGTTTCGGATCGTAGACCCCTCTGTTGTGAAAGCACCCTAATTTTGTGATTATTTTTAAAATTTTCATTGTTAGAAGGGTTCCACTGTACTCATTAAAACTATTTAGTTGGGATTTTGCGAATGATTCAATATTTTTTATTAGTCTCATAAAATAAAGTTCAGGGTTTTTTTTTGTATTCATACATGTGGGTGGCTTCTCATTTAAAACTCTTCAATTTCAGCGAAGTTTTTTGTTTGCGCCATAAAATCAATGAACCTGCAGTAAACAATAATTATGGTCGATTCCAAAAATAAATTCATTTTTTTTTCCAAATTGACAAAAAACTGGTAGCAAATATTTTAATTAACTCAATTAAGACATTTATGGCAGCAGTAATTATCGTTGATATTTGATTGACATTGTAACGACATTTCGTCATTAGATTAAATCAAATTAAAAATCGTATACTCGTATTAAAATTGGTTCTTAATAAAGGAAATTGTGGCGAACAGTTAACTACTAGACATTGTTAAATTTAAACCCCAGGATTTTAGTTTAAATATACTCGATGGAATTATTGGTATATAATAATAGGAAAATTTTAAAATTATATCTTATTAAAATTAAAAAAAATTTCGACTTACCAGCACGGAACACTTCACCGCATCCATCGCAGCGCGATGCAAATTGGGCATCATAACAGTTGCCACAGTAGATCTTATCGGCCTTAGCACCGAATTGTTTGTCCACCAACGACAGATGACACTTGAAGCACAAGAAACAGGCCTCATGCCAATGCTTGTCTTTGTATGACAAATCCTAAAGAAAGAGATAGAGAGAAAATTGAGGCAAACAATTTAAAATATTTTTTGGCATAAATAAAAAAAAAAAAACATTTAAATGAAAATGATTTATGAAATATTTCTATTCACGCCCCATAGATGCCCTAATATTTATTATTTCATATTAATTGTGATTTATATCAGACATTTTGTATGAAAATATTTTTTTTGTATTGCTTAGTCATTTTTTTCTCGAAGTGTTTGTCTTTTGGCTATTCTGGGTAAAAAATCTATAAAATTTATTTCTTGAAATATTTTTTTATGCATAATATTTGAAATATTTTTGATAATTGATCATACTTTGTAATTTTTTTGAAAATAACAAATACTGCTGAATTATAAGGGATTTCATTTGTGCTTAAAGGCCAGCTGAATATTTTTAAATGAATTAAATGAATGAATTTTTAAACGAATGTGTTAAATATATTACATAAATATTATTATTATTATTTTATATTATTTATTAAGGATATTACAGCATTGTGCGGCCTCAACAGTTTGTAACGCCGCAAAATGTTAGCCATAGTGGGTCCAGTTCTGGTCAAAGATTATCCCAATTGTTTTTTATAATAATCGGTTAGTTTTAGGGGATGGAATGAACAAACAACTTTATTTTTATCGGCCCCAGATTTTATGACCCTAACATCATGAAATGTTACACAGAGAAAGAGGTCTGACCATGGAATAAACATGATTATAAGGAGTGGTTGAGGGGACCCCCCATTCTCAGTTTCATAAAATTGATTTATGGGTCGATTATGGATAGCAACCAAACTTCAGTTGCGATTTCTACTGGCAACGCCACTGAAGTAAAATTTAACATTATAGTTCCGTTCCAGAACCTACAAGAATCTTCTAATTTTACATGTTTTGCAACTTTTTACACGAAAACCGTTCCTCAACCCACAAAACTGGTAAAACTTTGAATCAAATTTGAGAGAGCACAAAACAAAATGGCGTTCTCTTTGTAAACTTTTTACTCGAGAACAGTGCTGTCAGTTAAATTTCATGAAAAATCGTCAATTTTTCAGAAAAAATCGGCATAATCGGCATTTGTATTTTTAAAAATCGGCAGCATATAATTTATAAATAAATTCATATTTTTGGTTTATAACAAATCAATATTGTTTATTACATTAATAATTCTATATAAAAAAATAACATAAAAGATTCATTTTTCTACAAAAACAGTAGATTTTTCTAAAATATAGTAATTATTATGTACTCTAGTGAGATCTTTCAGATTTACGTATATCACAGGTCATAAAAATAACTTACAAACTAGTACATATTTTTATTACACATTTTTAGTAATTCATTATCAATTTTGATATTAAAACAATTTGAATTATTTAGTTTGAGGTAATCTTTAGAATAAAGAATCCCGTCAATGAATCATTCTCGAGTGAGCTTCTAATTTTAGTTTTGTTAAGGTTTACCTGACTAAAAATTCGTTCCACATTTGCTGTGGAGTGTGGAAGAACCATAATTCTTTGTACAAATTTAGACAAAATTGGAAAAGCTAAATTGGAGTCCCCACATTTAATTTCGGAAATTTTTTCCAAAAACTTTTTAAATTATATTCTGCATTTTCAAAAATTTCTTCAAAATTCAGAAAGTTTAACTCCCTAAACTCGGAGTCTAAAGATTGCCTCTCATTTTCAAAAATAAAATCGGGGAATTCTTTTAAAATATCTAGAAAAGAATTATTACCCTTCTTCATTACTCTTCCAGGATCAATAAGTTTTAATCATTTAAATGAATTTAAACTAAAATCAAAACGTTTTAATATTTGGTTTTCAATTTCTATATGAAAATTAATGCAAGTGCTAACTATTTTGTCTATGTCATTTTTGGAAAGTTTTGTTTCTGAAACAATATCTTTTGCATATAAACCCAAATATACTTCATCATATTCTAAAAAATTGTTCGTGCCCATGATGTAAAATGTAAACTAGACAGAGTACAATGCTGACAAAAAATGCAGATATCTAAGCCATTGAAAACGGCTGCGGCGTGTCGCCGATAGTTATAAGAGTCTAAACGCAACCATAGAGTCTAGAGTCAGCGACAGTCGTTTGCCGTGTGTTTCTTATAGGCAACGGCAAATCGCGACGGCTGACGTTCGCGTCTAGCGGCATGACGCTAGAATAGATTTTATTCATTTTTGCTCAGCGACATACTCAAAATTTCTCACTTGCTCTCAATTGAGTTGCCGTATTTTAGGTAAAAATCAACAGTGCTGCCAAATTTTAATGATAATTTATATCAAAACATATGGCAGTACTGTTAAAAAAACAAATATTTTCAAAGATTGTGGATGTTTTTTAATGAATTATTAATAAAATGGAAGAAAAATATTTTTTTCAATAATTTTATCCAAATTCCTTGACATTATTGTTTATTAAATAATAAATTGATTTTGGTTTGCACAACGTAAAATTTTCTGTCAGAAAATGAAAACAAATAATTGACATTTTGTGCCGCTAACGCTAACTCATTCGTTTGGTTTTCACGCCGGCGAAAAAGTATAACGTTGACTCGTGACTCTCTGGTTGCGTTTAGACTCTAATGATTTAAAGCTGCCAATTTTATATGTTTGTATGGTAACGCCGTATTAAATTAAAAGGTTAGACAATTTGTGTCGATTGTTGAAATATCGGCAATTCTGGGGCAAAAATCGGAAAATCGGCATTTTCCATTTTTAGAGTGAAAAATCGTCAAAATGACGATAAATCGGCAAATATGGCAGCCCTGCTCGAGAAATTTGGCCGAGTGAAAACAGGTATGCCTACTACTGATTGCCTGTTATGTTGATTTTGAAGTATGACCATCTAATGATGGTATATTTACTAGATTTGCGTTCTGGAACTTTTCAAATTATTTTGTACTCTAGAGCAATTTTGAAATGTTTCCCTTTTACTAGATTTACTATTTAAAGTACTGGAACAGACCGTATGAATATCAACTTTTCTCAGTTGCTGTCGATAATACTGTTTTGGCACTTCTTCAACTAGAAATATTGTAAACAAACAACAAATTGAATAGAATATTTCAGAAAAACTAATTATAAGTGATGAAAAGTCATTGGAACTATTTTTTGATGATGAAAATTATGTGCAAGGCGTATAATCTATTAGAAGGCATTTAAGAGATAAATCCAATCCATTAGAACTACCATCCGTACTGTGAGTAGATGTTTCTGTTTAGAGAAATGTTCAATCAACTGCCCATTTTAGCTTTAAGGCGTATTTTCGGCTACCTAAAAATGCCGTTGTGTACTTATTTGATGCATTAAACCCTGTTTTCCCAAAAACCCGACGGCTACCCCTCTCTTAAAAGTGTGTGAAGCTCTAAGGTTTTTTTGCGGAGGCAATGACTTCAACCTTGGCATGGCTCAATCCACAATGTCGGTGGTTTTGACCGAAGTTGTCCGGCTAATAGAGAAAACAAAGTTCCGGGTGTTGTCGGATGTATAGATGGCATACACGTACATATCATGGTCCTAAAAGAAGATGTTCGCCATTTTGTAGTAATGTTAACCATTATTCCAACCAAATTTCAGTTCTTATTGCTAAACACGACTAAACAGCAACCAGAAATAAATGGTTGCCGAAAAATTCTATTTTAAGCAACTGACAACAGTTGCCATCCATAATTCAAATTTGGCAAGTGGCAAAGCCACTAAACTATGGATACCATCCGTAATCGACCCATAAGTCTTCAAAGACATGTATGAAAAGTTAAAAGCCTTTAACATAATGTATGCTCATTTAGCAGCCGGTTAAAACTCTTCGAAATTTGAAATCGGGATGCGAGAGTTATACAATAAACATAACCGGGTCCTATGTATTCTTATATTTTTAGTATTACCATTAGCACATTAGAGTGGAAAATGTAGAGTTGATGGCTTGGAAATGTTACATGACGTTCAGGACGACGTGTATAATTTTCGATAATGATCAGAAGATATTTCGAATATCACAAATTTTTCATGGAGAAGACGATTAGACCAAGTAATTCGAATGGTTTTCATGATAATGAAGGTCGATATTAAGCTGGTCAAATGATGCCACAGAAGAGCTATTGACATCTAATCGGTCAAGAAAGTGCAAATATCGCGAAATATTTCCCACACTCGGAATATAGATTCGCAGAAACTTAGAAGTCAGTGGTAGTTGTGAAGGATATCATACGGTCGTCCCCATTCTGCTATACTTCTCCGCTCTCTGGTTTATTATAACCAGGGTGCGCATGATTATAACCCTAGCGAATGATTCAAAATACATTCTTTTCGTTTTGTGCTCATTTTACGAATGAATTTACCAAGCGAGCATTCGCCAAAGAATGTTCGCACATACATAACAAACGAGTGAGAGCGCACAACAACGTTCGTTCGTTTCGTTTGGTGGTTGAAATTCTTTCTGACATTCTCTCACGAATGAAAACAAACATTCTCGAATTCTCGCGAATGCTCAAAACAGCAACAACAAACGTTCGTGAACTCACTAGTTCTTGGACATGTGTTTTGTTATTCCACACACTTTCTGCTACACACACATTCATTCGTTGTATGTGTGTGTTTAGTTTTTTTAATGATATTTTTGTTTGTTGTTGTTTTTAACAGTGTTCGCGAGCATTCCCGAATATTTGTTTTTTGAGTTTTTCAAAAGAATGTTCTTCAGCAACAAATGCTCGCGGAAGAATGAATCGACGACGCTCGCAGCGAAATTTTATCGGTCGTGATTTTTTCGTGCAATGCGAACATTTGCGAGAGGTTGCAAATGCTTGTTCATTCATTGTAACTTTTTAATTCGCGATAAATTGAAAATATTCGAATTTTCGCCAGTGAGCATTCGTGAGAAAGAGCGTATTTTAATCATTCTTCGCACCCTTTATAAGTAGTGTTTTTATTTGCATAAAAAATAAATATCCGATATTTTCCCTTATTATGGTAATAAAAAAAATTGAAACAGTTAATTAGTGAAATGATTTTTCTGCACTATTATTATGCTCTCCAGTATAAGTATATTTTGATCAGAATAAAATTATTTGTCGATTTGTACATGTCCGGCTGTCTGGCTCGCAGTATTTAAGATAATGCTTTGAAAATTTGCACATACATTGTTATTATTCGTATGATGTTTATTATTGAAAATGTGATATATTGGTACAAGTAAACCCACCCCATTATTCGAAATTTTGGGGATTTTTGTAAAAATTTTTAATCGAATTGGCTGTAGTTTGGTACTTTGAATCATTTGGTACATTTGGCAAATCTCCCTATCAAAAAAAAAAAAAAAAAAAAATATTGATATAGGCCCACTTTTTAGAACCGTCCCCATATAACGCTACTTTCCATTATTCGGTATTTTGGGAAGTTTGTGTATGATTTTCAATCAAATTGGCAATAATTTATTATTTTATCAATATAGGTCCACGTTTTGATATAGCTATAGCATGGAGGTACCACCGTTATTCTGTATTTTAGTTTGTTTGGGCAAGTTTTTAATCGAATAATCGAATCTTTGATTAAATATTCTGGGGAAAAAACCAAAACCAAAAATACCAATTTGCCAAAAATTTCGAAATAACATTCATTTAACTAATAGTAGTGAGAAGTAAACATTTATTTTAGAAACAATGCATTAATCCAGTCAAGCGAATAACATCATCAACACCGCCACATCTGAAACTAATCCATTCAACCCAAATTGTTTGTTTTTATTTGCGAACGGTGATGTGAGAAATGATTTGTTTAAATTTAGAAGAAAAATAAGAAAAAACGAAATCAACAATGTTTTATAGTTTAAATAAATATCGTATATATTTTCTGTATACCAAACAAATGGTTTCTTTTTGATGAATAAAACAAAATTGAAAAAACAAGAACACACACCAAACGGCAAATAATATTCCAGACTATTTTTGGAAATTTGGTTCAATTCAGAGTGCAAAAACACACAGAAGCAGCAGCAGCAACAAATGCAGTCAGTGCATCGACACTCAAACACACCGAAGAAAATGTGCAGACGATGGCCGCCGACACCGGCCATTAAAAATTGTTAGAATGCAAAAAATATCGTAAAATGAAATGCAACAAAACTGCGTAATTCGAAACGAAAATGGAGAAGAACAAGAAGAAAAAAAATAATAATGAAGACGCGAACATGAAATATAAAATTATATAACCATTTTGTAGTTGTGTTAATAATAATAATAATAAAAACAACAACACAGCCACAGCAACAACATTAACAAATTAGAAATGATGTAATTATGACAAATGTATGTCGGACAAGAGTAGTAAATCAATTTATGGCACAGTGTTCGGATTTATAAACAACTTTGTGTTTATTCAATCTTTTTTTTACATTGTAATTTTATAGAGAAACTTGCAGGTTCTGACAAAATCCGTCCTTGGCAAAGGGAATATTACTTATTCACATATCCTCTATGAATATTCCTTATATGAGGGTTTGTGTACGGCATCCTATATTGAAAGAAAAACGTTTCGGTTTAAAACCTGGTTGTATCACCAATCGACGCCTTGATACGTTCTTTGTCCCGAATTTTGAGATCGTTCATAAACCTAAGAGTTACTGCCGATAACATGAAAATATTCGTTGAAAATTGCATGTAAAACTTTAATAAAAAAAATCAAAATTGACTTTGCCTAACAAAGCAAGCTGGTGCATTGGTATTGTGGTGTAGCAACTCTTCCCACCAAAAATGATGATGATTGATTTTCGTTCACTTTATTTTCGTTCACTTATATATTTTGAAATTTCCGAGGTTTAGGCGTTTAAATTGACTGTAATGTAGTATTTTAATTACCAATGGGTGTGAAATCTTGTACCGAAAACTGTTAATTTTGTCTCAAACACTAATGTATAGAGGTAGACCGCATATAAGCGGACATTGCATTATTCGGTATTTAGGAGATTTTGAGCACGTTTTTCAACTCAAATCGGCTATGTTTCGAATGTAATTAGGGCATCCCATAGTTATGTACCTCTAATACATAAACCAACAATTTCATGCGAGTTTGATATTAAAATCTTCTAAGAAATACAATTTTAAATTTTTCTTATGAACTAGAATAAATGTTTTCTGTCTGCCATTTTGCTAATTTTTGTTCATACCACAGCCAGATATGTAGTCTTTCTAATCCTAATATCACTATAGTGGGTATCAATTAAAAGCTCAACCATTTTTCTTGGATGCACTGGATTATCACAACAGGAGCACATCTGGGAATTAACAAAATTGTATGGCTATGAAGTACCATACTATAAACTGGCGAATGAATCCAAGCATACCCTACACAACTAACTTCAGCATTCTCAGGTTTATGTCCTTTTGGAATAAACATTTTTCACACAAAAGTCTAGCTAAATATTGTCTGATCTTCATATGACTTCGAAAAGAGACAAACAAGAACGTAGACAAAATTAAAGTTTTTGGTTCATTTCATCCTCCAAGTATCAAAAGATCATTACCAAAAACAATTGATGTCGTTTTTGTCTAAAACCGAATTTACATACTAAATTCTGTGACGATTGGTGCATAACTGCGGTCGATACTTTGAATTATAATGGACATACATGGCTAGTTTAGCTAGTCGATTATCCAGCCTAGGACCAATATTTCGTGGCGTTACAAACTCTTGGTCCACACAAACTTAGTTGTGTAGGCCATAAATACGATCACGGTGCTTTAGAATGCCCTCCAAGACCAACCAAATCCAACGAAAGTTCTTCGGGGGAGGTATGCTTCGAAGCAAAATGTCGCCTTTTTTGCTTAAGCAACGTATATCAAAAATAAAAAATAAATAAATAAAATAAAAATTCGAAAAACAATTAATAGAATGCGAATGATTACTCTGTGAGACAAAATCGAGGTCATGGTTTGAATTGTTCATGGTGAACAATTCCTATTGGTGATGAAAGCCCTTGGTGAGAAGGAAGGGAAAATTCGTCATAGGCAAATGTTCGGAGATATGGCGTGATTATTGGCGATCCTATTATACTTGAATATATAGTTTTAAATTTTGATTTGGAGGAAAATAGATCCGGTTTTCTAAATTTTTGAACCGGATATTCAGATAACAAAAAACCGGTTTCAATACCTTATATGCATATCATTAGAAATCTAGTAAAAACCGTGCTAAATTTATTAAACCGTATTATTATCGGTTCTATTATCCGAATATCCGGTTCAAAAAATTTAGAAACCCTGCTCTTTCATCCTCGAAATTTATTTTTTTTGGTTTTTTTATGTTTTTAGAAAATTATTCGGACGAATGCGACAGTTATAGTTTATAATGAATGCGATGTAATGCAATCTCAAAAAATACATACAAAAACTACAAATCAAAATATTAAGCTATTTCTTCAAGTGTAGTAGGATCGCCAGCATATCTCCGAACTTTGACCTATGCCGAATTTTTTCTTCAGGGGTTTTCATATACTCACCAAGGGCTTTCATTCTTAATAGAAATTTTACACCCTCCAAAAATCTTGTAGCATAGGGATATGGACCATGGCAATGTGAGAAGTCACACCTTGCCTTAAATCAATTCGAATACGACTTTTGACATGATATATTTTTTTATTCCCGCACATTAGGAAAAATGCGAATTTCGAAACGATTTAAAATAAACCTTGCAACATTTTATATCAATCGCAGAGGCATGGCGTCTTTTGCAAACGATCTACATATATTATCAAACTTTTTACCATTCATATACATACATAAAATTTAATGTATTGTAGGAAGATAATTTAAATTATCCGAAGCCGATATATGCGCACAGTTGTACTGCATTGTCCAGTTTTTCATATTAAATATATTTAATGTTCTCTTTTAAATATCGAGATAAAACGGATTTTATTCGGCTAATGATAGTATGAGGTGAGATATCATTTGAGCTCTTTAAAATCTAAAGAGTATAAATAAGAATATCTGGCACTTACCTTCGAATCGATACCGATGATCTTGTTGCATTCCTCGCATGTATTGGCGAAGACATTCTCGTAGCATTTAATGCAATAGGGATGGTCGTCACGAATGACGTAACGTTGGCCAGTTAGGCTTTCGTCGCACTGCCAGCAGCAGAAATGGCCGGAATGCCAGTCCTTATCCATGGCCTTTGTATATTCACCACTGAAAATTAACTGTAAAAGAATAAAATAAAGAGACGTTTTTGTTGTTGGTAACCCGTTTACAGATATTGGTTGATATTTGACTTGGGTTTTCACATTCACAATTAAAGACACACAGATACGACTAAACAATACACATATAATAGACAAGATTACAACAATTGACAAAAGGAACAAAGAATGACAAGAACACTAGGGGAAAGGCCAAGTAAATTTAACAAAGTGTTGGTGTTTGTGGTTGTTTGTTTGTTTGTATGTGTAGAGTGGGCATGTATATTCGCAGGGATTTATTTGACAAGTGGATTTGGTTGTTAAATTTGTTGTAGAGATATTTTTGTTTTTGGTTTGTTGTGTTGGGTGTTTGTGTAAGTAAAATTAGTTGGTGGATTTATTAATCACCAGAATATAAATTATTTGGTGTTGTGTATGTGTTTCATTTGTATTTTGTTTGTTTCACTTTAAATTTAATTGCGGTGTATTTGGTTTTTTTAATTTTTTTTGTGTTATTTTTTTTTTGTTTGTGCAATATTTATTTGTGTAGTAAAATTCACTTCTATGGATTTTTTATGTATATAACTATTTTTTATATACTTGTTTTGTATTTATGTAGCTTTTTGTGTGTTATGTGTATTTGTATTTTGTGTACTTGTAATTAGTAGTGGACTGTTATATTAAACACTTATATAATTTATGATTGAAACATGTTGGGAATAATTTGTTGTACCTTTAATTTAGTCAAAGGAGTAACGTGTCGTTTGTAAAATTCATTTTGATATTTGCTTGGCTTTGTTTTTGGTATTTGGAAATAATTGTGTTTTTTGTGTTGGAGTTTGGTTTAGGAGTTTTTCATATAATTAATTTAGAAACTGTTTTTTTATAAACTGTAATAATAATTGTGGATTTATGTAGTTCATAAGATTTTAAATTTACTAAAAATATGAACATTGTGTTTGATATTTTTAAACATGATAAAATTTGATTTAACTCTTTAAAAATAAATGATTGTTTTTATATAATACTATTTTTTGTGAGAAAATGACATAGGAGGCATTTCAAAACCTTATCATTAAAATGGAAAAAATCCCATAGAAGATAGCCGAACGCAAATTCAATTCGAACTCAATTTTCAAAACACTAAACCAAAAGTTTTAAATCGATTAATCGTTCCCTTGAGAAAATAAAAATCCTGAACTGCCAAAAAATAGTATATTTGTGTGGAAATGTGACAACGACTTTCAAAATATGGAAATTGAGTAATAGCTATACACTGAGCACTGTAAAATCAATAGTGGGTCTGCTGTATATATTTCTGACCAAGGTAACACTAAGTTGTACCTGTCGCCATCTCACACTTCCATTGGAAACCTTTACAGCAATGACGTACTACTATGTGTTGTGTTGTTTATAGTGATTTGAAAAATCAATTTGCCAAAAAAATAATGCAATTAAATTGCGAACATTTTCGTGGGATCATTTTCACAACATTCAACGTGGATTATCCCTCTCAAAAATTCGTCGATGAACTTAAATCCGATAGCACTGTGAACAACTCAAACGAAGATTTATAAGATCATAACGGCCGATGTATCAAGGATATATGAAATGTATCACTTAACCAGCGCCTTTTTTATCAGAAAAACGGGAAATTAATGGGTCAACTTTGTTTAAAAATATCGAATTTTCACCAAACGTTGACAGCTAATTTTCTCTCCAAAATTGCTGAATTTTGGCAAAAAAATTGGTTTGTATTTGATATTGCTTAGGATCTGCCATAATTCTTCCAAATGGTAATAACTCAATTAATGCTTGGGCCATCATATTTCGATTTCGAAGATGTCCTTGAAAAGTTTGAGGACATGGAAATTGACTTTGAAGGAGGTGCAGAGCAAGATAAGGAATGCGGCTACTTTGAAAATTACAAAAAAGTTGAATAAATAAAACATCCTTGTGTAATGAAATATCCTTCACGTAGTTGAACAGAATAGATTGAATTTTAATAAAATATATTCAGGATCATTATAAAAATCATTGGTATTATGAATCTTTTATCTTTCTTCAGGATATCTTGTACCACAAAAAGGGGAGGATAGATATTAATATTACACTTTTAATATAATAAAATATAATTTTTTAATCTTTACAGGACGTTTTGGGATGTTTTATAGCATAATGTTCATATAAATTCGATATGCTTTATATTATACTTAAATCTATCCTTTAATCCTTTTGATTTAATCTTATAATTTTGAGTTTCACAAAATTTCTCTTAGTGGGGAATCGCGAATAATTTTTTTTAAATATAAAATAAATATTTTTTAAATTGTATGTAATTCCCGTAGCAGACTCCAGTTAAAAATTAGTCCTTTATATAGGATGTTTTTCATAATTAATAAATGTGTTCAGTTTCAATATTTTACACAATTTTTAATGAAATATGTCCATAAATACTCCATAAACACAAAATCACTTCACATTTCCACAGATTTCCTTTAAAGGAAACTTTTTATTTTATATTTTTCCGCAAGGATATACAAAATGAATTTTTTTCATCATTGGTTTTTATTATCGTTCAAACGACACGTACCCCTTTTCGTCGGCGGTTTGTTCAATTTCGGTTATTTGAACTTCAGACTCGCGACGTTTCGAGGTCTTCTTGACTTTCTTCGTTTTCTTGGAAACTTCCGAAACGCTTTGCATAATTTCAACATCCGCCATTGCTGTTGTTGTTTCTTGTTTTGTTGTACTTGACGCGAAAATTCAACTAAATAAAATTGAAATTTGGAAAATGCTGAGCCTTTATTTCAGATGCTGATCCGTTTAACGTACGTGTACCGCCCGCGTTTGACCGACTGAACTTTTTTCCAATTGGAATTTTCTATTTTGGCCAACGTTGTTAACCTCAGTGCTGTGGCTGTGAATGAGATTGTGGCCGCTGTCACCGTCAACGTGCTCTTCTTCTTCTGCTTTCTTTCTTTCGTTTTGCTTGGCTATTGCTCGGAATTTGATTTTGGTTTTGCTCGTTATTGAAATGCGGTGTTTTTCACGTTCTCAAGAAAAAACAAAATATAGAAACGATCAACAACCGACCGACCCGACCGTATGTTAATTTCAATTTCGAATGGCTTCTGAGATGAAAACTCACAAGACAATAAGACCGACCAGCCGCCAGAGAAACACACCACAATATTTTGCCCGTTTCGTCAGAACAAACTAAAGAATCGAAAAACATTAAAAGTTTCCTCGCCACGATGGGCCATGAGAGAATATTTAACTAGACGGCCAGAGAATAAATGAGTTCATTTTCATTTAATTCTCCCCATTTGGTGGAGGGAAAAATACGCCCAATATCTTTTTTTGGTGGTCTCAACGCCCAATGTAACCCACTGTGTGTGTGTGTTGTTGTTGGTATTGCCTTTTTAAAGTAAAAGTCAAGTGTATTTGAGAGAGAATTGTTAGGAAAATCTGTTGAATACATTTGAGTATTCTTGGCAGAAAGGGGGAGAGAGAGCGCGATTGCAACTGATCAATTTTTAATTTCCTGTGTGGAGTAATGAAGTACACACAAAACCCCTCTCCCTGGCTGCCCGCCACTACTTGAAAGATTTTTCACACACTCTGGTACACAAAAGTAGGAAATGCCTGCAAAACAAATAGCCACCCTGCTTTTTCTTAGTCGGAAGAGAAACATCGAATATGGAACACATTGCCTTCTCTAAAGTCCATGGAAGAAAGAAAATTCTATTTTGATCCAAGCAGCCACCATTAGGCGAGTGGGAATATATTTGTGGCGGCTATGGCTTTTTGTATACGGCATCTGTTACGTCGTAAGCGTATGAATCGCATAAACTGTATAAGGCGTATGGTCGATCGATCGGTCGTCCGTTCGATCGGTCCATAGCCTTAGCTGGTTGTTTTTCTTCATTCTAATTTAAAGTGAAATGTATTTGATATTAGGTGGAATTGAAATTGTTATTTAGAAAACTATATTATGTTTAATGGGGTTTTCAGCGGGATACGAAAACAAACAACACATACACACACACTTCCAACAACCCTCTAACCATTAAGTTGTACTTGTTGGAACTATACTGAACGAAGAAATGGAATAGTTTTTTGTTGTTGTTTTTTTATTGAAATTATTAATATTGTTGTTTTTATTTTTTGATCCATGGGGGGATTGTGTTTTTATAAACAACGTCATCGTAGAAATGACCATAAATCTTTGGTATGGGGGAAAATAATAATTCAAAGGAATGACTTGGTATAAAAATTCCTTAACCCCAAAATATTATTTCATTATTTTGGCATTTAACATTTAAGAAAAATTAAATATAACATATAAATTAAATCGAAACACTGGGTTACAATGATACTTGGGATTTGCAAAAATTTTGTAATAATTCGAAATTTTGAATAACTGAGGGAAGAGGGAAGTGAGAAAAAAATCAATTTAAAAGGATAGGCTGATAAGGAAAATGGAGAAAATTCATAGAAGAGCTAAAGATTTTTGGCAAACGGGACACTGATTTGAATTCACTAAAACTCTGCAGGAATGTAAAATGATAACACTTCTGATATTTAGCTAAACGAATATTTAGCTACCATTGTTTCAGAAATCACGAAAATAAGTAACAAATATTCATCAACGAGGACTATAGTTTTGGTCTAATAATGAAAATTCTAATGTTTATTATAAACCAGTGAGCGAAGCAGTATAGTCGGACGGGATCGACCATATGATACCCTACACAACAACCGCTGAACTAAAACTTTCTACGAATCAATATTCTGAGCCAGAACAATATTTCACGATATTCTTGACATAATAGAGGCCAACAACTCATCTTTATTACTCTAAACATTTAAATCATTAGATTAAAATTTTATTATTTTACAAACAAATGACTTATTTGACCTCCTAAATATTGACCGATCAAAACGGACATTATCAATAGTAGACGTTCGCTTATAATTATGTCCTCTAGAAAGACTAGTAAACTTGACAAAAATAAATGTTTCAGTCCTTTTCATCCGCTATATAACATTTGATCTCTACCTTCAACCCATTCGGAACTTTATGTAAAATTACATAGCGATCAGCTAAATATTTCCGACCTCTAGTGTGTTAATGGGTTTCTAAATAATAACAGAATACGTAGACGTCTGTAAATAATTAAGAATAACACCCACATCCGAGAAGATACATCAATATAATTGGTATTATATGTGCCATAGATTGCAAATTTTACACAAAAGTCTGTGCTTATTTTTGGAACGCTAAGTATAAATCGATTATCATGACAAGAGCCACGTTTGTTCCGGGGCTAGGTCAAATGTGTAAAATTTCTAAATGTTCGGGTCATAGTTGTGGCCTATAGAGCGGTCAGAAAAACAGACAAAAATAAAGATTTCGGTTCATTTCATCCCCCATTACAGATTGGTCCACAACCTTGTGTTACAAATTATAATGGACAGACGGACAAACACACATGTCCATAGAGAGTCTATGACCAATATTTCGCGACGTTGTAAACTTTTGGGGCTACACAACATTGTTGTGTAAAGTACAAAAATGTACCTCTTATAAGCTCAAACTAATTGTCGAATCACTTTTTTACTCCGGCCGAGAGATGTCCAAAGCATGGGTTTTTGAACACCTAAACAGCATCTTCTGGCAATAAAATTTGTTATTCAATAATTTTGTAATGCTCAGGAATAAAACGAAGTGATCTGCCGATATGTAAGAGCTCCCATTGTCATAGTGCTCAATAACTCATCTTCTCTGGTTCGCAGAAAGTAAACTATGTGGTAAAACTCAGACCTCTAAGTTGCCCAAGCGGAACAGTCGTGGTTCGGGTTCGAATACCCACACGATCTATTGATGTTTTGTTTCGAGCTAATACACATGCGATGATATAAACTTGTTTGAAGCAACCCGGTTGTATTGTATTATACTCTTGGCCTTATGAGTAATGAATGTCGAAATATTGTTTAAAGTTTGAGAATCACTCATGCCGTCGATTGATGCTGGTACAATAAATCGGCAATATCTTCAAGAGTAGTTGAGACTTTAACTTGAAATTTTAAGGAGACAATGTTGATCAATCAAATTAAATAAAAAAATGATTATTTGAAAATGGTTTGCATTTTGTTGAATAATAATATGCGAACAGAGTTTCCGATTGGAGCCAACATTATTATTATTATTACATTATTACCCAATATTTAAACCAAGCGTGTATGATGTTTGGCGTATATCGGTCTACCCCTTCTAGCACCTTCCCTACAAAGCACTATGAACATTTAAATCACGGATTACAAATGACATGTGGTCAAATTCAAAATTTTGTATTTTTGTGAATATATTTTATATTTGAAAAATGTTTTTTTAACTACGATATGTGTCAAAATATTAATATGAAATGACGGTCAATTAAACAGTTGGAACTGGTGATTATTGTAAAAGTGAAAATTATAAGTAACTTGAAAATAATCATCAAAAATTTCGTACTTAAAAGTGGTAAATATTATTTAAGGGGACCCCCGATTCTCGGTTTCAAAAAATTTAATTTTGTATTTTGATATAATTCGAACCGATTTATTGTGTTAGCATCAAGTGACAGCAACAGGGCTTCTCAAACTTTAAACGCGTTTTTCCGCCAACAGCGTTTTTGCGAATGGTGGGCACGATAACTCAAAAACTAATAACCCAATAGGTTTCAAATCGATTTCCAAAAAAAAAAGAAAATTCAAATTTCCGTCAAAAAAACATATAGTTTCAGAACCTAATGCCAAACAGTGCAAGAGGATATTTTAATAGCACCAATTGATGCATTGATATGTTCATTATCCAACATTGTGCGACCGTCTACCACCGTTCATAAATTTCGGTGTTAATCCTGATAATAAATTTTCGTTGAGAATTGATTAAAACATTAAATTTGCCTTTTAATAACATAGCATGCTGATGACAAAGTTGGAAGATATAAGTCTCAACCAAGTTGGCTGTAATTTGGTATTTGGGTTCGCATTGTGTAGCACATGTTCTTACCAACACAGTGGGCAACATTTTAACAATTTGTAAATCTCATGTGAAGCGGAAGGAATATCCACCAATTTCAAAAAAAAAAAAAAAAAAATGCTCTTCATAATATTCTTACCCCACCTAGTTCAAACCTGAAGATGGGACATATTCAACCACTACTTCTGGTACCTCCACCACAAAGTGTCAACATTTCAAAATATTTTAAATGTAATATCAAGATTCCAGTGTCCGATTTGATCCCAAAATTGCACATCGTAATAATTTTACCGTATCTAGCTCAAGATGGGTCCCATCCGTAATTGGTATGTTATTTTCTTTATGTTTCGGAACCTGCATGCCCAACATAAGAACTCAAACCGACCTGTAGAACCAGATTATCTGATTTTGCATTGATGAAATGTTTTTGTTTATGTTCACCAAAATGTGCAACAGCCAAAAATATATTTTTATTGTACTCTATTTTAATACATTGGCATTATTATTTTCTTCCTGTAAAATTTTTATGACATTCTATATGACTTTATTTATAATTAACTGCATTCATTATAGCTGCAATAAACAGCATTTGTTTTATTTGTTAATATTTACTTTGCATGGCCTGCTGAAAAAAACCTGGTATGACAACGCACACATCAAAATTTTTGACTCAATTCTTGTTAAATTCTAAACGAGACTATTTTCAGACATCTCATCATCTTTTACGGTTGCATTGTTTGCAGCAAATTTTTAGTGATGTCGATGACGGCACTTTTCAATAAATATTTTTTTTTTTTTGAATTTGTTTTCTTGGTTTCAGAAAAGGAAAAGCAAAATATTATCTCATCGGCCTTATGATATGGAATCGGGCAAATTTTCTTGGTGATGATGCTATGAAATTAAAATTGTTAGAATACAGACAAGAAGAAAAAGAGGAAGAAAGTGAAAAATGCACACATGGCCAAAGAAAATGAGGAGTAATCACATACCTACATTTAGATGTGTACATCTTTTCAAAATAGATACATTGTGATGTTACCTCATATGCATGGATACGCCATAACTTTTTGGGAATAGCGAAAGAAATATTAAAGTAATTAAAATATTATTTAATAAAAAAATCGACAAATTTGCCCACAATTTTGTAAACTGTTATTTGGAAATATATCTATCGTGACCTGCAGAGCAGTTCGATTTGCTAAGGACTTTATATTTATTTATTTCATAACCCATGGCCCATAGTGCAGTGGTATTTCCATTTTGGTGTTCTGGGCCAAAGGAGTTAATAGATTTTTTTTATCTAATTTTGGCTAACATTTACTCTAGTTTGGCATAGGAAATGCAAACAATTTTAACGTATCACAGGTTCTGGAACATAACTATTGTATACCAAATATTCCAAATATTCCTTATTTTCTAAATTTAACAAAATAAAATAATAAAACTAAATCAAAATAAATTAAAGAAACAAGCTATTGAAATACGAAACATGAAAATAAAACTGTCCATCTCGTTTTGATGTATTTTCATTTTCAATAAATTGTGGTGGCATGACTTCTTCATGACAAATGTGTGAGAAATGACAAATGTTGTATCCAAAAAACAAAAACAATCTCTGGAGAGATTTTCTTTTTTTTTGTGGATCTCAGACCGATGTCATTCATAAGAAAGTGGCGTTAAAAACGAAACAAGACAAGTGGAAGGAAGATGGGCAAAATGACAAATGTCAACACTAAAAATAATCTCTAGAGATGGAATAAGAGCCGCCGCCATATGTTTATATTTAAGAGAAATGTGAGTTTTGTCTGACACAAGTGACACACATTCGTAAAGAAAATTAAAATGTGAGAAGTGATCCTATTTTGGTTTTGGTTGTTTATTTTACAAAACACTGGAATACTTTTAAAAACTGTTTTTTTCAGAGAGAAATACACTACATGATTATTATTGAAAAAAAAATGGGAAGTAAAATATGTAGATAAATAGAATTACGGTGGGGCACTACAAATACCTGCATTCTGTCAAAAAGGAGGGCTTATTGACAATGCGAGGTTTTAACGAAAATATTTAATTTTTCTCTTAAGAACTGTGGTGTTAAAAATTAATTTAAGGGAACCCCCCCCCATTCTCGGGGTCAACAATTTTGTTGCTATAATTGCTATAAATCGTGCCCGCCATCAAAAATAAGGACTTTTCTTTAATTACAAAAAACAACAACAACATTTTTTTGTAAATTATTTTTCTTCTATTTTAAATCTTCAAATATATATGTGCAAAGTTACAAACCTTAACAAGCATTGGTATTGATTTACCAGCCCATTGAAAATCTTGAAAAATTAAAATCGAGAATGGGGGGGGTTCGCTTAATATAACATTGAATGAAGGGTGACCGAAAAGTCATTTGCATTTCTAAGAAGTCAGACTTTGCCATATTACATAGGCCATTTATGCGAAAGAAAAGTAGCGGCCTAGGAAATGCCGTCTAACATTTCCATCTGTGATCATTTTTAGCATAAACGTACTCAGGCCTGACGTACGGTCATGTGTTGTGTTACTTATAGTGATAAAAACATGCAATTATCTCAGAAACATTTTTGTGCGACCATTTTTCACAACATGGATTCTCGATTTCAATTTTTTTATGATTTAATGGCGGACATATGAATTTTAATTTTTGATTCCTATTTTCGACTAAAAATCGAGTTAGAAAATAAGGAACCGATAGCATCTAAAAATATTATTCGCTCAGAATAACGTGTTAAAATTTGGTACGAATTGGATTCTTAGTTTTTGAATTATCGTGTCCATCATTTGTAAAAACACTGTTTCGGGAAAAACACCTTTACAGTTTGAGAATCATTGATATGTTCATTTGAAATTTTAAATGAATATACCTGAATTAGTGTGGGCTCGAATTACAATGTAAACTAAAATTCAATTTTCTGAAAATCTGGTCAATTGTGGCCGACGTTCGCTCAAAGACAAAGATAGTGCTCAAAAAGGTCGTTGAACCATAGAATATTGTTGTCATGCGTAAGATAGAGGCATTTGCTAAAATTACACTGCCTTAATTAGGTAGTCAGCAGTATCATTATTTTCACAGTTGATTATGATTGAAGCCGAACCACGTGTGTTATGAGGGTCAAGTAGAAACCTTGGGTTAACCTTGCCAATGATGGCTAGCGAGTCCTCGCTGTGAAGACTTAACAATAAGACGGGCTTTCAATGCTGCCTTTGGTGCATACAATCAAGTTTGTTGTCAAGTCTTGGAAATAGATCCGAAATTCGAATTCTCATGTCGACCTCTCCTTATCCGATACCTTTTTGAAGGCGCTTAGAAATAGATCCGAAATTTGTATTCTCATGGCGGCCTTCTTTTATACTTATTGAGCTCTTTTTAAAAGCAATGGTTTCTTCTAGCTGGTTTCCTTCGTTTATCTTATCCTCTTCATTGTTATAGGCGTTAAGGAGAATTCGATTTTTAGACTGTACAGCTTTCGCAAGAGTCGTCAATGATGTCGCTAATACAACTTTTGACTTTTGTCCCATGTTTGGCTCATGGTCTGATGCTATACTGTGGGGTTTCATTAGGTTACAACAGTGGTAGCCACTGTACGCGAGGAAGAAACCCAATGGACTGCAAGTTCCATAGATGTATTGTGGTGGTAGTCTTTCTCGTACGTTCTAACGACCTTATGGTGCCTCTAGATCCGAATGAATTATTTATCGCTGTTCAAGTTGTTGTCCTCTAACACGCCTCCCGTCTGATGTTTCTTTCGATTTGGCACTTTTACGTGGCGGAACCAACAGCGAGGATTCCAAAATGTCCACTCGTGACTCCCTTGACCTCAGTGGGCGTGTGTCGATTTAAATCCAGTGCTTGTCGTTTAAATCGTCGCGGTTTCTGCATTTGAAGAGCCCATATCATCAAAGGACATACGCAAGTCAAAAAACATCCCGTGACTCGGCTTGATTAAAATATACCGATTTCCTCAACGAGCCTAAATAGAGATTCACATTGTCGGGTTAGATTGTCATGTATGGAATTTAAGCCCAAGGTGAAGTCATTCCTTCCCGCAGCTTTAATTGAAAAGTATGAGTCGGACTTCATACATTGGTTTATAGCAGCTATGACGTTGGAGACTCAGGGTGCGAAGGCAACCATTACAATATCATTAATCGAAGAATTTGTTTTGTTAATTAGTGGATTTTTGAAAATTTCTGAATCCCGAGGTCGATCGCGGCATACACTCCTTACCTTGACATGGACTTTCTAACAAAAACTAATTCTCATCGAAGCACCCAGGTATCAATTAGGCTCAGTTCGAATACCGTTGATGCAAAAATGTTTACTGAGATGGGCACGAGGTCCCGTAACACCTCAGCGTTGGCGAGGAGACTCGGAACCAATGGTGTTTGGTAAATTATAGATGCTTCAAATCTTTGAATTGTCAGTCCTGAAGATCATAGGCACTCGGTAATTTCCTCCCAGACTCTCCTATTAGTCCTGAGTGCTTAATTTATTCATAGTCACCCAAAAAATTTTGGACTCTCCACTACCTGCTGTCTCAATATGACCCCATAAAGAATATATATTTTTCAAGATCAAAGAGGTAGTAGCTAGGAACCTTTTCATTCGTATTAGCTGGAATTTTATGTTTTCAGTTATCATTGGGTAGAAATCTTCGTATTAATATTGTCAACTTAGTTTTGGTATTTGATTATGTTTCCCAACCGTATAGGCTGTTTTTAACATATTGGCCCATTTTTAGGTATAGTTCGCAGTACCCATTTTTTCTGTATTTTGAGAATTTTGGACACGTGCTCCCACTGAAAATATTGTATTTTGCATTTAAGGATTTTGATCAGGTAAAAAATTCCCGTAAAAAAATATCAATATTGGTTCATCTTCATCCATATTTTCGGAATATTGAGAAAGTTTGCAATACTTTTTAATTCAATTTGTAGTAATTTTATATTAAGGGTAGGAAATCTAAACCCCACCGTACTAATATTTGAACATAGTACCTTACAAATAACAGCAACAAAACCGAAAATACATGTGCACATTTCAAGTGGATACTTATTTTCCTCATGAATTAAAAAAACAGAAAAATTTCTTCTTGCGTTCTACGTTTTTCAGTTTGAATTTAGAAACAATTTGATTTGGTTTTGGCGTGATGTGCACACGACACACTCAGCACACTGAACGTTCACAATGTTAGGAAAATGAAACGAACGAAAAAAATAAATATTCGAGGTAACATTTTTGACGAATCCAGCCACAACAAATCTACGCAACTATGTGGCGTTTTCAGAAAAAAAACATACAACCAAACAAAAAAATAATGGAAACACACAGAAGAAATTGTAGATCAGCGACTCGCTGGTCTAAATGGACTATAAAGCAAATTTTAATGGAATTTAAGACACGTTAATGTTTTTTTTTGTGTTGCTGTGTTTTTTTTTTTTGCTTGGCAGGCACATTGTTCGATTTTCCTAGGGCTGTGCTACAATTTCCCACTCATCAATATTAGTTTTTCATATTTCGGGTTATTTGGTTTTTAGTTTACATGCTTGTTTGTTGTTGCTGTTGTTGTTTAGCCTTTGTTATTCTAATTATTTTTAATGACTTCGCTACACACGTCGTCGTCGACGTTTTCGTTGAAATATTTAGTCGGACAGTGTTAACCCTCACCGAGGATTTTAGGTTGAATTATTTCAGAGATTATTTTTGACAGCGTGCACAACATTGTAGATCAACCAAAAAGAACAACAACAAGAGGAAAAAAAGAAAACATAAACGCAAACACACAAAATTGGTACAATTAAAATTCAAAACCAATTAACCAATAAATAAACAATAAAAATCGTCAATATTAAAACAGAACTTGCAAATTTGTATTCCGATTTTGTTGCATGCGTTTGTCGAAAAAAATGGCCAATTTGCATGGTCAATTAATTGCTAAAATTATTATATAATTAAAAGTAATCTATACAGATTTGGATTTTGGGGTTTTTCACTGTGGGTGTCAATCAAGAAATTATAGCGTAGATAAATTCAAAATCAATTTTGAACAAAATAATGTTTGACAGGTGTTTAAATATGAGGTTTGCTTAAAAAAGAAAAATGATTCGTAATTCAATAATCAAGAATCAGAGTCTAAAAATGTCCCAAATATTTAATATCAATGCAATAGTCAATGAGCAATGAGAATAAGTGGCTCAGGACCGATGACTATGTCGATAGTCATGGACTACAAAATCTAGAGTAGGTGATTTTGCGTTGTAGGTCACGAAGTATCTGACGAGCTTGTTCGATATGGATCGCAGTCAATCAAACCTGGAATAAGTAAATGAACATAGAACTTCAAAATTATACATTCATCTCAAAGTCTAGACTTGGGTCTAGACCCAATTGAAAATTTATAAAGTGGAATGCTACCGTCTATGTGAGGATGAACAGATGGAAATTATCGAACATCTACTCTGTAATGGACATCTTGCTTCGGAAGACATCAACTGCATGGAAGATATGAGATAGACAATTGAGCCTCTTTCTCCGAGATATACCCAACAAGTTTCAATGAAATTTATAGACTAAATTATGTTGATAATGACGATGATGATGGGAAGGAATTTGAGCAGGATTTGTCATTACAATACAATTCAGGTGCTGATTCTAATGAAGGGGAGGCAGAATTACAGCCAACAACAAAGATAGGGTCCTTAATTTTATTTCTAAAAAATCCACTCCTAGACCCTTAAAAATATTTTTTTAAAAAAATATATAAATCCAGCCTAAATTAGACCCTTAAACATATTTTTTTTTATATTTTTAATGTACAAATGCCGTATAGTAGACCCTTAAAAATATATATTTAAAAAAACCCACGTTTTTAGATCATAAAATTATTTGTTTATTTTTTAAAATTAATTTTCAAAATATTTAAAATAATCCAACAATTTTTTTTAATCCACGCTTAGTTGAGGTGGGATCCTTAAAAATATTATTTTAAAATCGATGTCTAGTTGAGATGGGATCCCCAAAAATCATTTTCAAAAATTCTCCACTTTGTGCTAGATCATAAAAATATTTTGTAAAAAATCCACGCCCCTTAAAGGATTTTAGATCCTTGAAAATATTTTTTTTAAAAATCCACGCCTAGTTGAGGAACTGTAAAAATAATTCCTAACTAGAACCCTTAGAAATAATAGATGCTTAAACTGTTTTTTTTTAATGTACGCCTTTGGTTGGACCCTTAATTTCCAACTTGTGGTAGACCCTTAAAAATAATTCGTACTTCCAATCTTTTTTTAAATTCAAACCTTTGGTGGGACCGCTAAAAAATCGCACTTACTGAGTGTGCGCGCAGTTAGAAGATGGTCTGTATCGGTAAACTTGTCAGGCCCCCTAATATCGATAAGGCTAATTTTTTCTGGTATTTTGAGGATTTTTGATACCTTTTCCAATCGAAATAAATGTGGGGAAGATAGTAAAACTATTTAGATATGCCCAACTGCTGCTATCATTCTAACTTTCAAAGGAATCAGGAATTTGAACATTATCCAAAAGTATAGAATAGAAAACGGTCTTGCCACCACGGTCTTGTTTTATTAAAATACCACTTTGAATCAATTGTCTCTTGACAAGATATCGGAATTACAATTTAATATTTTAGCTGCCACAGTTAATTTCTCGATTTTATTATGAATTAACCGCTAACAAACGTTTTTAATGATTAAATTATAAATCCAAATCTTCATCATGAAGTATATTTGCTTTTAATGTGTAGTTCAAACATTATATAAATATTTACTGAAAAATTCCAATACTGAGGTAATAGCCAAAATATAAAAACAAAACCAATTGAATTAATAATATATATGTTTGTATTGAGTCCATGACATGATGGAAAATATTTTTTCAATATTCCGCATAGTGTAGTCGAGGCAACAACAGCTACTGTGTTTGCACCTTCAATCTGAACATCAAGGTCAGGACCACATACAGATGAAAAAGTCATTATTTAAAGAAATTCGACAAAAAGTAATTAGCAACATTTTCACCAACCAAAAAATATTCACGATAATTATAAATAATATTTAGTTTATTTTTATAAGTAAACACTGCTGAAAGATAAATAACTAGGAAACAATTTGAAATGGTCGAAAAGTAAATTTGCAAAATGTTGTGAAAATAAACTATTAATTGAATGAGGAAGGAGATAAAAAACAAAGTTTATTATTTAAATTTTCGGGATTTAATTAAGTCACAAAAAAAAACTCAATATACCTTCCATACTACGATGTAGGTTTATACCCCATATTTTTATTTTCAATAACAAACCCCATAGGTGGCGTATGCTTTATATTTAAAGAATGACTTGTTCAGCACTCATACGTTCAGTGTCCTCTTTAAAGAGTGGCGAGGTAATCTGTATAAGAATTAAAATATATAGAGCATATATGTCATTTGATAATTTAAAATTGTAGTAGCTGTTGTTGGTGAAATTAATTTTATAATCTAATCTGAATTCATTGCATTGGGTCCGGTATATACATTGGTAGACCCATTAATTACACGTTTTGGTCGTACAAAATTGCGCTGGTTTGAGCCGAAGTGTGAGAGATCGTATTGTCAGGGTGCACGTCTTCTCATATAGGTTTTCGAATTTCTCCGAAAACTTAGGACCGGTGACTATATATGTCGATAGTCAAGCGGCTCTAATATCAATCAAGTCGTGGACTAGCAGCAGTTCATGACTGGAAAGCAGTTTTGTCGGATACAAGTTTGTTCGACTTTAATGGGTTCCAGGTCATAGGGAAATGAAGTAGCTGATGAGCTTGTTTGATGTGAATCGAACAAACAATTAATGTTACTGCCAAACCACCCCTTAGCTTCTATCTTGTATAAATCAAGAACAGAATAGATGAATCCTAACAGACGTCGCATTTTTAAAGGACCAGTAAAATGAAATTGGATCCATGAAAATGTAATTCTGTAACCGATACTAAATTTTTCATATAGAAGCTATATGTAATCTGAACCGATTTCAGGAAACTTAACACATATCATTCTAGAGCTAATTCATTACGCTGTGACAAATTTCGTGCAAACCGAAAGATATTTAGGGACTTTGGTACACTATTTACCTTAAATCGGACGAATCTGAACCGATTTCAAGAAACTTAACCCACATCATTCTAGACCTAATTCATAACGCTGTGCAAAATTTTGTGCAAATTGAAGGATATGTAGGGACTTTGGTACACCACTTACATTAAATCGGCCGAAAATATATATGGGAGCTATATCTAAATCTGAAACGATTTTCAGGAAACTTAACACACATCATTCTAGACTTAATTCATTACGCTGTGCCCAATTTTGTGCAAATCGAGAGATATATAGGGACTTTGATGCACCATTTACATTAAATCGAACGAAAATATATATGGGAGCTATATCTAAATCTGAACCAATTTTTCCCAATTTCAATAGAGGTTGTCCTTGGGCCAAATAAGTGGCCTATGCCAAATTTCATCCAAATCAGATCTTAAATGCGACCTGTACTGTACAAAAAAATACATGGACGGGCGGAAGGACATGCGTATATCGACTCAGAAAGTGATTCTATGCATATTCTTAAAAGGAACAATGTGTCTATCTCGTTTCCTTTTGGCTGTTACAAACATATGCACAAAGACATAATACCCTATACCACAGTGTTGAAGGGTATAATAATGAAGTGGAAATGCAACCATATATCCGAGGATGAAGAATTTAGGGAAATGATCGAACACCTACTCTGTCACCGGGCAGCATTCTTCGAAACAGAAGAAATGAACATTCTATCCTTTTTCTTCGTGTTAGATTCCAAAATCATTTACAGCTCTGCCAAAAGCTTGTCATACCTCTTTCATGTTATTTTTTTAGATTCCTATCAATAGGTCTCCAAGTGGAGCTACTGTCACTGCGGATGGATGTCCGTTGCATATCCTCTAACCGAATCCGTGGGAAGGAAATTGTGGTGTACCACCCACAATTGGCCGTCGTCCTATGTTGCTCATGCGGAACAGTCGCCATATGAACAGTTTTGCTTCTTCAAAGACCCACACTGTCGAGTATTGGATTGTTTAGACACAGATCGTCACCTCTATTTTATAAACGTCTTTTGAATCACTGCGATCGCAGTTTTTCATAAATTTTATATTCCATTCGACACTAGACTTTTTTTGAACGATTGTCAAATTGTGCGAGATCCAACCAGAACAATCCAAAGCTTTTTACGCAAAATCGACTGTATGCTAGTGGAAGAAATGTTCCAGGAAGCCTCTATATCACTGTTTGTTACATGGAGATCTTTGGCACAGCGGCCATTTTGGACAATCTCTGTCTTTGATCAAACATATATTATATATAAACGAAATTAACTATACACTTCGAATTTAGTGTGATGGAATAAAATATAGCTTTAGAATGATATTCTCCGCATTTGAGCTACATATTTTTGGACCCGACTTTATATCTGAACATCCTTACCTCATAAGATTTTAAACGCACTTCATACTTTTATTGCAAAATGTTACGCATTATCGCCACTACTTCTAAAAACATCGCATGCTAATATTTTATTTTTTTTCCTACTACTAGTTGTTTAGATTTTTTTTAATAATTTCTAAATTTATTTCCTTCATGTTTGCCAAAATTTTGCCAACAACCTTGACTTGGTTTTTTTGAGAAACAAAATTACGTTAAAAAATTAAAATTTTCTTGACATAACCGAAATGACAGCATTTCTAATAACCAAACTAAATGTCTATATGTCTGGGTAGATGACAGTACATCCAACCATCTATCCCTCTCTCATTTTGTTGCACCACAAAAAAGAAAAAAAAAACAACAACAACAAAGCAATGGAAGATAAAACCAAAATTACAAAAAAACACAAAAATTGCTGAAATTTATTTCTTTACATTTTAGGTGGACCGATGAGACTGACTATAACAACAACAATCGTGATGATGATCATCATCATATTGTAGATGATTTTTGTTTACTGCCAAACACACACACACACAGTCACACTCAACCCATTAAAGCCAAGCAACTACATGTTCGCTGCCACACAAATAAATACCTCAGCAGAAATTATTTTTAAAATAAAATTTCATATGAAAATCTAGAACAAGTGATAAATAATCTTCATAAAAATTGCATTTAAAAAAGAAAAAATGAAAAATGAATCCATTTGGCAGAAAAGTTTCGGTGTTGTTGCTGATGCTGCTGCCACCACCATCAAATGAACAATGAACTGTCGTCGTGAACTGGCCAATAACAATAGCGACAGCATCTTAACGACTACATCAACATTCAACATTATCTTCTTCATATTCATATTTCACTCAAAATAATATTCTTGCATTCAGCATCATTTTCTAAAAATATCGAAAAAATGCAACGGTAAAATAAGAAAAAAAATGCGTTTTGTTTTATTTACAACAAACAATGTGTATGTACTTGTTGTAGTTGTTAAGAATAAAATGGAAATTATGAGTGTATTTTTATGGACATTTCGTTGGATAATTGAGATGATGGTACGACATGTGTGTGTACCGTGTGTGGAGGTTATGTGAAAGAAATATGTGGGAGATGTATAGTAATTTTAAATTTGTATTTAATACTGACGTACCTTTTAGGAACAAATGTTACATATTTTATGGACGACTTAAATAAAATAATTCTCAATAGGATCGTTTTCTTCCTTTTCCTATCATAAAAACGCTAGACTTCATACTTCGACGATTCCAACCTGCTGGCAAATGCGTTTTGAAGACTTAAAGAAGAGGAAAGCAAATTGACAGAATTTTGTTGTATTTTTATAATTAAACAAATGTCCTTCTTTTCGACGGCGCGTGTGATTGCCGATCACTGGAACATCCGAATCTCAAAATTCCAACGCAATTAGAAAGAGTACATATCTTGCTCTGGTATGAACTTTGAATTTGCTCTTAAAAATGGCAAAATGACGAACATAGGAAATTACCAAAACCAAACCAAGCTAGAAAATAGGTAAGATATTCACCAATTGGATGTATCCTAGTTTATGCGTTAGATATGTACGTTCCGGATAACATGTTAAAAATTTGGTATCGGTGGGATTGATAGTTTTTGAGTTATCGTGCCGGCCAATCAAAAACAAAAAAAAAAAAACATTGTTTGGAGAATAATGCGTTCAAAGTTTGAGAAGCACTCTTGCCGTCACTGATGCTAAGACAATATATCGCCTATAAGACTGTCACTTGAAATTTTATAGGGACACTCTTGCATTAGTATAGGTTCGAATGAAATAAAATAAATGGAGTTCTATTGAAAGTGTTCTGTGAAGAAGTTGTTTACCCACCAAGGTCGACCAATATTTATAATTTTTGCTACGAAGATTTTCCACCCAATTAATACTAAAATATATGAAATAAAAGCCAACTCAGTTGCAAATCATATCGTACCGTAATATGAGGGCTGCACCGAAACATAGAACAGTTTTTACAAATTTTCTATTACGAAAAAAAATACTAAATTCCACCCATAGTGTAACTAAAACCCCAAAATTCTGAATATTGGGCGGTATTGTTATATGGGACACAGGGACGTACTCAGAGTGGTCACTAAAAAAACCCCCCGAAATTATAGTTTTCAAACAATAAAATGTAATATATATGACAATCCTAGCGAGCCTTCTAAATATGAATCGGAACAGAACACCAATATATCGTGTGGGTCTTCAAAAATAAACTAAATCCAATAGGGTTGTTCGTGAAAGAAGCACTTCGAAGCTAATAGTTGCCTGATTCTTCGGCAAAACTGGTGAAATAGCGACTGTTTTACTTGCGAATTTATGGTTAATAGGAGAATAAAATATAATATATTTGGGTTATTTTAGACTTACGTTTGTTTACCCAATCAAATAAAATCAAAATGACGCGAGTTTCAATTAATATAAAAAACTTATATTTAAATTAACTTTGACAAAATAAGAATTAAGAAAATTATCGAGATGAGTTGTGTAGGTGTGAACTGCATCGCTGCCGACAGGAAAGAGAGCGAGAAAGTTCTCGTTTTTATGCAAATGCAAAAATGCATGTGCTTGCGCAATACCGGTTATCTGTCTTGGGTAATCTGTATTTGGTAGCTGAAGGTTGCCACATCACTCCCCTCGGTGGAAAAGGCTACCGGAATCTTACAGGGAGCTTTATGCGCCTTCCACTTGATGTAGCTTTGGTCGCAGGCTGAACGGTCGGTGTGGTTGATGACTCAGATGCATGTGTGGTATCGGCAGGACAATCTTGAAACGGCGAATCTGCACTGCCAGCATGGCTGGTGATGTCTTCTGGTATATGTGGAATGCTAGGCACGAGATCATTTGGTGATGGATGAATTGTTGTCTGCTCATGCGAGCTTGCAGATTCTGTTGCAGGAAGAAAACATGGCTTTAAACGATCGATGCTAATATTGGTTTTTCGACCACGGACAAGTAATGTGAAATATTTGGGAAATCGTTTTAAAACAATATACGGGCCATCGTAAGGATGAGTCAGAGAAGGATGAATTGAGTCATTGCGAACAAAAACGTGCGTAGTTGACCGGAGATCTTTTGAAACAAATGTTGTCTTTGTAGAGTGGTGTGATGTCTGAGTGGGTTGAATGCTTTTCATCGAATTTTGAAATTCCACTACAAAGTCGCTAAATTTTCTTGAAGAGTTGTTTTTGAGGAAGAATTCTCCTGGGACACTTAAGGTAGTACCGTACACTAGCTCTGCCGGTGATGCTTTGATGTCAGCTTTATACACAACACGGAGGCCAAGTAAGATTGTTGGAAGGTGATACATCCACCTTGATGGATCATGACATAGAATGGCAGATTTAAAGGTCCTGTGCCATCTTTCTATTAAGCCGTTTGCCTGAGGGTGATATGGTGTAGTTCGTAAATGAGTAGTTCCAATCGTTTGCATTAGTTCAGCGAAAACCGCGGACTCGAATTGTCGGCCTCTGTCGGTAGTTATTCGATGTGGAACTCCAAATCGTGAAATCCAATGGGTTACCAGTCCTTTTGCTACGGATTCGGCAGACATGTCGGGTAATGGAACGGCTTCAGGCCAACGCGTGAATCTGTCGATTGTGGTGAGACAATATCGCTGCCCTTCACATAGTGGAAAGGGGCCAACGATGTCAACATTTATGTGTGAAAAACGCTCAGTAGGTGGCTCGTACATGTCTGGTGTTGATCTTGTGTGACGCTGCGTTTTTGATCGCTGGCATGGAATACATGTTTTGACAAAGCTCGCAATTTCTTTTTTCATCCCAGTCCAAACAAACCTCGAAGTAACTAATAAGGTTGTAGCACGAATTCCAGGATGAGCTAAGTTGTGTAATGAATTAAGTATCTGTTTCCGAAAACTTTTTGGGACGTATGGTCGAACTCGAGTAGTTGAAGTATCGCACGCAATTTGTTCATCACATCCTAAAATATCCAAAAACTTTAATGTCAATGAGTTATGGGACGTACCTTGATTTTTTATTAAATCATGCAGTTCATTGTCCTCTCTTTGCGCTGCTGCTAACTCCTTCAAATTGACGATTGCTTGATTTTGGTTGTTATGTATGGTATTTATGCGAGACAGGGCATCAGCAGTCGAATTATCCCGTCCAGGCGTATGTCTAAAATCAGTTGTAAACTGGCTAATAAAATCGAGCTGGCGCAACCTACGGGGAGATGCTTTTTCCATCTTCTGCTTGTAGGCGAATATTAGTGGGCGATGATCGGTAACTACGTAGCAAGGGCGTCCTTCAATTGCGTAGCGAAAGTGACAAACAGCCTGGTAGATGGCAGCTAACTCTCGGTCGTATGTTGAATATTTCTGCTGCGTCTCCGTTAGCTTTTTGGAATAAAACGCTAATGGTTGCATGTTGCCATTAACCTTTTGGTGCAATGCTGCTCCAACGGCTGTGTCTGATGCGTCAACGTAGACTGCTAATTCTGCGCCGGGTACGGGATGAGCAAGTAGCGTTGCGTTACATAATTCGGTTTTGCAGTGCTCAAACGCTTTTTCGGTGGCGGGAGACCATACCAGTGGTGTTGTGTCATTTTTTTTGTTACCCGATATCATGCCTTGCAAACCTCCTTGATAAGCGATGGTATGCGGCAAAAACTTTCTGTAAAAGTTGATCATTCCCATGAACCTTTTAAGCTCTTGCGCTGTCATCGGCTTTGGGTACTCTTTTATTACAACGACTTTTTCGGGGGATGGTCGAATTCCATCTGGAGTAACAAGGTGGCCAAGAAATGTAATCTCTGACTTTCCGAATTCACATTTTTTTAGATTAATGGCGAGTCGATTTTCCCGAAGACACTGAAATACCAAGCGAAGATCGTGACGATGCTGCTCTAAGGTGGCAGAGAAAACAAATATGTCGTCCACATACGGGAACACACAATCGATGCCTCTAAACACTTCATTGATTAGTCGTTGAAAGGTCTGTGCGGCGTTTCGCAGGCCGAATGTCATGCAGTTGAACTCGTACAATCCAAATGGAGTACTAATGGCTGATTTCGGAACATCATCCGGATGAATAGGAATTTGATGATATGCTTTTTGCAAATCGATTTTTGAAAAAAAACTTGTTGCCTTTTAAATTATTTTGGAAGTCAGTCAAATACGGTAGAGGATACCTGTCGGGCAAAGTTTGAGCATTCAGAGCGCGGTAGTCTCCACACGGTCTCCACGACCCATCTTTTTTTTTAACCATATGTAATGGGCTGCTCCAATTACTTTTAGACGGTTGACAAATTCCTGCTTCGGTGAGAAAATTGAACTCTTTTTTTGCTGCTTCAAGTATTTCAACGGACAATCTGCGAGGACGACAAAAAGTGGGCTGGCCAGTCGTTTCAATTCGATGAAAAATGGTGGATTTTGTTTTGGTACCGTAAGTCGAGAGTTTCGTGATATCGCTGAATTCGTGCAAGAGATCTGCAAACGGGTTGTTTGTGCAAAACAGTTTAACACAGGCGATTTTTGAGGTCGATGGTAGCTGTAGCTGGGAGTTGTGACCGGTGATGTTGTCTATGAGACGATTACGGCGCAAATCGATCAACAAATCGTGATATTTGATGAAGTCTGATCCTATTATTGGCGTCGTCACATCGGCAATGACAAATGACCAATAGAACTTTCGCTTTAAACCAAGGTCTAACTTTAAGCGCGTTTCACCAATAACTTTAATCGGGGAGCCGTTGGCAGCATACAATGTGACAGCCGTTGGGGACATGTTAGAAGATTTAGAAGAAAGAGGAAGCACAGATACGTCAGCACCACTGTCAACTAAAAAAATTTTTTGGGACCATCTGTCGGTAACTTGTAGGCGAAAAATATGGCATTTAGTGGAGGATTTTTCGCTGGAATCCACCACTGGCCTAAAAAGTCAATCTGAAGGGTGCGCTGTGACAGCGTGCGCTTGCCGCTGCTTATGCTTGCACGGGCTGCGGCATCTCCTTGCATTACGTCCGTATTTTTTATGATACCAGCACTCGTCTAAATTTGAGGTTTCGCCGTCGGGTGAAGCTTGTCGATGCTGGGAACGGTGACGAGCAGTGTTATGTGTTCGAGATCGTGAACGTGACCGCATGGTAAATTGCTGGAACTTTCTACTTAAATCCATTATAGCTGTGCGTAGCTCGCTTATGTCACTGGCGTGGTCTTTGGACACCTTACATACCTGTGATGGTGACACGGCATCTACAATTGAGTCAGCTATTTTGGTAAATTCCGTTGCTGCACCATTTGACGCTGCTACCACAGGTTGCGCAAAAGTTGGCAATCTTTTGATCCAAAGACCTTTGAGTGCTGTTTCTCCTATCGAGTTGCCGGCTACTCTTTTCATTTCGAAAAAAAGCTCGGAAGGTTTTTTGTCGCCTAATGGCATTTCAGACAGGAGTCGGTTGAGTCGTCTCTGTTCGCTGTCGGCAAGATGGTCAATAATTTTCCGCTTGATGTATTCGAATCGGTCGGATGCTGGCATAGATGTGATAACCTCGACCAATTGCGCTATAATTTCAGGTTTTAGTGCGGCAAGCACGGTGGCGGCCTTTTGTTTGTCAGAGGTTATGCCAGAAGCACTGAACCAAAATTCCATTGAAACGAACCAGGCTTCGACATTCGTGTAACACATTTCTGGGAATGGCAAACGGGCATAAATGGCGGATACATTACTGGCGTTGCTTCTTGGCATTTGGCCTTGATCATCGTCATCGGTCTGCATAGCCACGGTGGATGCCGTTGATAAATTGTTGGTTGTCATTTCTTTTTTGTGTTGTCTCGGGGTCACCAATTTGGGTTATTTTAGACTTACGTTTGTTTACCCAATCAAATAAAATCAAAATGACGCGAGTTTCAATTAATATAAAAAACTTATATTTAAATTAACTTTGACAAAATAAGAATTAAGAAAATTATCGAGATGAGTTGTGTAGGTGTGAACTGCATCGCTGCCGACAGGAAAAGAGAGCGAGAAAGTTCTCGTTTTTATGCAAATGCAAAAATGCATGTGCTTGCGCAATACCGGTTATCTGTCTTGGGTAATCTGTATTTGGTAGCTGAAGGTTGCCACATATATATATATAAAATATAAAAATAATAAAATGAGCGAATTAATATAATCCGTATAAAAGCGAGCGCCTAGAAACTGCAATCATTGCTGCCCTGGCCATGACATTAAAATTCTGCTAGGAGATTTTAATGCAAAAATCGGAAGGGAAAATATTTTCTCCCCGCCTTCGGGGAGCCGAGCTGAATGCTAGCGGACGCGTCCACAGGTTGCGGATAGTGGGAAGCCCAATACTATTCATTGGCTGGCTGTGAATAACAAATAAACAGTCGCGGACAATCAGCGGGCTCAGGGGGAGTCTCGGAGGAAACGACCGAATGCCTATGATCCCTGAGCTGACGAGACGAAAATGGCGCCCTAAATAACCATCTGAAAGGTTTGGGTAACTACCTCTCAAAGTGATGCCGGGGTGCCATGCGACCTCGTGTCCATTAGCGTTCTACGGCTTGAAGTCACGGTCCCGACTGTATTAGAACGAGCCTTGTTGATACCTGGGCGTCTCAACATGTTTATTCAGGCTTAGCTGCCAAGTCGTTGCCATGGTAAGAGGCTATGACATGGTTGACCTCAATTCCTCACATACAGCACATTCAGCACATTCCATGGAGCCGAATTTTAAAAACCCACCTCAAAACAAAAAGAAATTAGTATGGTACCCTCAGACTCGAACTTTACAAGGTCAGAACTCAATGACAACCCAAGCTACTCCCCTGGAATTTTCTTTTGTCTCATGCCCCACTCTCGACGATGTATACGAAAGCCTGGAGAGGCAGTCGGATCTTCTTCTCAACTTAATAGAGGAAACCGCCTCAGTCAGGAGAGCATCCCGAATCAGCTCGTCTGACAACGGTGAGTTTGTCAGACGAGGAAGACATCATGGAAACTACAGTGATTAGCACTACGGTGACAAACACGATAGAGATCCTAGTGCCTCCTCCGAAGCAAGGTGAGAAAAATTCTCCGAAAGTTCTATGGTCGATCTGCGTTGATGGTGAATATCGCCGTCGAATGAACCATGAGCAGTAACAGCTATTCTCGGACATCGGTATTGTTAGACGTTTTGAGCTGCAGCGATTAAGTTGGCTAGGCCATTTTGTGAGAATGGATGAAGATGCCCCAGTCCAAAAGGTATATAAAAGCGAACCAGGTGATGGTTCACGCAGAGAGGGAAGGCCACGAATAATATGGAAAGGTCCAGTGAAAGACAACATTGGAAAAAGTGCGCAAAAGATCGACGCGCCTGGAAATAATTTTTAAGCTCGGCTTATGGAACGAAAGTTCTGTCACAAGCCAGCTAAGTACGTAAGTTTTTTTTCAAGAAATATAATAGCTTTACACCTTGTCAAATATGTTTCCACCAGCGTATATTCGATATTGCATACATTCGCGGTGCTTTTACAAGTCATAGGTGGCGAAACATGAATGTATGCGTATGAACATATCGGAAATCGATCGTGTTGATTTTCGAATACGAGCAAAATCCAATGAATGTTGTTCGCCTGGTTTCCTTAGAAAAATTAGACATGTTGAGACTGTTCCGCTTAAGCCACGCACGATGGCCGATGGTGCGAAATGAAAAAAGTAAAAGCCTCTTATAGAACGGGTCATTCTCTGGAAGCTTACACCTTGTCAAATATCATGGAAATAAATTGAAATATAAAACATTTGTTTTATATGCCAAGTAATTTCCATGGTCATGACTTGATTTCTCAGACCAATTCCAACAACCAACCAATGTCGATGCAAACACATTTGTATACGCTTTATTTTATTTCAAATACAAACATTTGCTTCCTCAACAGCTATTTTGGCTTTTCGATTCGTATTTGATTATTTTTAATTTTCCTATTCGGACAATTTTGCAAATAAGTCATCTGCAGGCGGCTAATTAATTATTCTGAGGCATTCTTATGTTTTGGTCATTAATTGTTTTCTGCATTTATGCAATACAGATATGTATGTATGTAGCTATGTATAGCTAAATGTGCAGGAATGACTACGTGGGTTACGTGATTGCCGTCGATGACGAATTGTTGGAGGCAAATTAGTTTTAATATTTGGCAGCTGATAAAGCGTGTCCATTCAAATGGTGCTGATGGCGTTGATGTTACGGCTGAGGCTAGATTTAACATTTACTTTTATTTGAATGGTATCATCAGTCATGGATGCACAAAACGATGAAGACGGAGAAGTGTTGATAAATGACAATGTCACTCAAAACAAAACACTAAACAAATGTTTGACCAAAAAACGCTGACAAAATAAATTACCATCACTTTGGAAATGTTTTTCAAGTAGAACAAAAACACACACGCAGACACATTTGATGACTAATTGCAAACCAAAAAAAATGAGATTTGAAAATATTCGGAAATTTACAAGCAGTCTTATGGTAATATCGGTTAGCATTACAAATTTATTGGCTTCATAAAAGTTGTAAGCCTACAACTTTCTCCCAAAACAAAGAAACAACAACAAATCCATCATTTATGGTATAGAAACATTAAAGCAGCTTATGCGTGTCGAACTGCCTGCCAAATTTGATGACCAACTCATTTATCACATAAATTATGTTTGAAATTGGTAAATATAGACATTTTTAGCAGTTTTTAATGATATCAACAGGTTTATCTCATCAGACAAATCACTGAACGTTCTGTTATGACTCACAAACAGGCTGACGCATTCGACTCATCGAACTTGAGAATATTGACAATGTTTAATTTTAATCAATTAGAAGTTTGAATTTTATGTTAATCTCAAATAAATCTATAGTCATTAACACCTCTGTGAATTATAATTCATTATCACATAAATTTGATGGAGGTGAATTGAATTGGAAATTGCAGTGGGTCCAACAAAACAACAACATTTTCAAATATTTAGTTTCGAGAGGAAAACTTACATTATATTTTGAATAATTTAATATAGGAATTCGTTTGATGTCATAAAACAAATAATTATATGAAAAGACCCTTAGATCTAAACAGTGTCTTAAAAAATTTGAGAAAAATAAATTAACTGTTGAAAAATTTCGACTTGGATTACCACGACAAGAGTGCATCGTTGAACTCAATTGTTTGTATGACAATGACAATTATTGCACTATGAAAAACTGGATTAACGCATTTAATCGAGGTCGAGGCTCGTTCAACGACAATGGTCATGAAGGTCGTCTAAAAAAACTGTAACAGCCCTATTGCTTTGGGGCAATGGGCTGAGGGGGCAGACGTTGGTCGAACAAGACTCGGGCCGTTTCGGATCGTGGAAACGAGATACATTCTAGGGAATTTTTCACCAGCGCACTATGGTTTTTTACGTTTATTTTGGCATAAACTCTAATTTTAAAGCTATTGAATTGAAATATGGTTTGCATACATTTTTTATGCTCCCAAGATGACCTACCAATTTTCATATGATTTGGGGCACTATTTCATATAGCTGCCATATAGCCGATCTAGCCGATTTGCCCCAACTTTTTTGTTTATGAACCTATTTGGGGCACTATTTCATATAACTGCATATAACAAAATGTTTGTTCCTTACTTCGGCTATATTTCCATTACTGACTGCTTTAGTCAAAACAAAGGTCATGTCTCTGTCGTTGGATATTTTGGCTGAAACCGTAGCAGCAATGATATAGCGTATTTTGTGAAGCAACTTCGGAGTCTAATTTCCTTTTTAGCCTAGGTCCAGCATGTTCATAATTTAATTTTGGGCGACCTATTTTGTTTGGGGAAACATCGGTTTTAAATCGCTCTAATTTACGATTGAACTTTGACAAATGCTTTTTTATATAATTAACAAAATTTTTAACTTGTTTCGATATCAAACGCATTTGGTCTTCATTTAAACTGATATTATTGATATTCTGTAACACATATTTCATAAGTGCATCTTCTGAGCGATTTTTGTTGGGTGGGTGTCTACATTATGAAAAAAATACTTTATGCAAAAAATCATACTTTTTACCCATAGTGCAGCGTATGCTTGATATTCCATACATTCGCGGTGTTTCTATAAGCCATAGGTAGCGAATCATGGATCTATGTGTGTGGGCATAGAGGAAATCGATCGTTGAACAACATAGGAGGTCAACTCTGAGTGGTACAACACTATTTATTTTCCCGAAGACTTCGGAGGAATTTTACCAGTCAAAAAAAGAAAATGATGGTTCATCCGCTGTACAGCCTTGTCTTGAAAATAAATGTCTTCCCTTTATTGTCGAAGATGAAGAAAATCTGCAGAAAATATTGTTGAATTTTTTAATTTTAAGAAACACAACAAATTTTGGTAATAAATATTCGTATTTTCATTATTAGGCCAGAAATATATATAGCAGCTCCCTTATCAATGTAGGGGGCTAAAACAATCGACTATACACTGGTTGTATAACACCGTGGTAAGGCCCAATCTATTCTATGTATCTCTTGTCTGGTGGAACTCTTTACGCCAAAAGTCTACATTCAACAAACTGGACAAGGTACAAAGAGCAGCATCGATTTCCATGAACGTAATGTTGAACTTTAGCCTCTGGGTCTCAGCACTAATTGCCACGTAGTGCCCCAAAGCTGCATGAATCTTTGACGAAATTGTGCCTATGGGCATGGATGTATCCTGAACAAGCCAGGTACAACATTGAACCATCAGTCCTAAGATTTGACGATGTCGTCCCCAGTAGAGACGACTGTCGTCCCCAGTAGAGACAACTGGAAACGTAGTAACCCTCCTCTGGACGGTCTGGCTTTTTATACAGACGGATCCAAGATCTAAGAAGTTACAGCCCCTGTACCCGCGTCTACTGTGTAAGGCTAGACCTTGAGCTTACCTACGAATTGGATAGCAACTGTAGTATATTCCATGCGGAAATCATCGCAATTTGGAATGCAGCAGAATTGATAAAAAGTCTGGTTGCAGAGATCGTTGATAGTGATTATATTTGTGGATAGTCAAGTCTGAGGTTGTCCTCGAGTGTAGAACAGCTTTGAAAAAATAACTAACAGCTATCGGCTGTGCTGGGTCCCGGACACTGTGACTTCAAGGGTAATGGAAAAGCAGACGAATTAGCAAGACGATCTCAATCTACAGGTCAAATCACACATATGTCACCTTTTGTGGAATTTTGAGGAGTTCTTTAACGAAAGAGACAATGAATTTTGGCACAAACGAATGTGTCAAGATCTATGTGACTGAATTTGTCAGCAAAAAGAATAAACTCACTGTTGAACCTGAGAAAAGCTAAAATTAGACGGGAGTGCTATATCAGGGTCTTCACCATTAAATAGGACCATGATGTTACTGATTACTGCAGACTCTGTGATGACTAGAGACGGAGACAATCGAGCATCTCCTATGGAATCTGCTTTAATCTATAATAGCATCAGAAACCTGAAGAACGTAATATGCTTTATTCCATACTTCGACAACCATCGACACTCAAACTTTCTAATACCTACTTTCTCTTTTTACTTCATTATTAAATTCTGTCTTCTCTATTCTCCCCTACCGAACTCTCTAACTTTCTTCTTGATTGATCACAATGGACCAGAAGCTCTCCGAGTAATGGAGTCACAGTTAGAGACGATGTACAATGCCAGATGATGGGCTTTATTGGACCACATTTATTTTTATTTTATATCAGGTTTTCAATGTTATTGTCCGATATCTTGGGTTCTCCTTGGGTAGAAAATTTTCGTAAAGGTATAGCTACAATATAACGGTACAAGCAATCTCCGTTTTTCAACCGTGAATGCTTTTTGAGAAAATCAAAATCGGACCACTTTTTGACATAGCCAGGGATGTCTATGCTATTCGTTTGACGAATTTTTAGGTTTTTGAGTGGGACCCCCCAAGTCGTTCGGTAATTTGAGGATTTTGGATACCAAATGGATTGTACTTTGATATTTATGATTGTTATTAGCCAGAAAATATATGTACCAAAAATGATCAATATTGGTCAACATACCTACATATCCTATAGTGTTCGGTAATTTGAGGATTTTTCCATTTTTTCTAATCGAATTGATTCTATTTGGATACCAAAGTGTATAAATTGTCCTAGGTGTATCAAAACTGATTACAAGTCCACGTTTTGGTATAGCCTCTTATAAAACTGCAACTTCAACGGACAGAAAATTATGAATAGTTATTTTTAGTTTTTTTTGTTTATTATTTTTCTTTGCGTTAATGGCTTGCCATGAAAAACAAAGCTGAAACCAAAAAAAAAAAAAGGTTTACGTTTTCTAAAGTATTGTCTAATCTGGCCTCCTTAATAATTACAGGATAAATATATTCGATTTGCTGCACCAAAAAATAATCCTCTTTAAACGACATTGAACATTTTTCATTAGCATTGCATAAATCATTCAAAAAATTTAAATGCAAATTGAATATAAAAATATATCGACATTTAACAAAAAAGATATAAATAAATAACATAGTTCACACATTCGTCGTCATTCAAAATGATTCATAAAATTTTAATTCAACTATAACGAGAACATTTCTTTAATTGAAATAAATCATTCGTGTACAAACATTGAACACCAATGTTGTATTCAAATAGAAATCAAAATCATTTTTCATCGTTAATGTACGATACACATTCACAATTTGCATACATTTATTTTATACAAATTGTTTTTAACAATTTATAATTTGTTGTTTTTTTTCGTCGCCGCACAAACAAAAACAACAATTTTGTACCAGAAAAGAAATTAAAAATAAAGAAAAAAAAAACATTATAATTAAAAATAATAATTCGGCCATAAATCCTTTGCACACGACCAATTCGAAATTCTCTATGGAAGTGAAAGAATGAAATAAAAGAGCAAAATACAGCATTAGGTGAAATAGACAAAAAAATTTGCATACAAATTCACACGCACAAACATACAAATATGTGTATGTGTGTGTGTTTGATATAGAATAAATAATTTCAATAAAGTGTTTCGGTTTGATGATGATCCGTACCACTTTAATGGATTTGCCAATAAATTCATTTCTTAAAAAGCATGAAAGTCCACCACTCTTTCCGCCCGCAATCTTCCGTCCGTCACGTTTGTCATTTGACAAAAGACATCTGACAATTATTGCAATAAAAAGTTAGGAATGATGTGTGACCAATTTTGTTTTTGGTTTCTGTCTCAACATTCAAATCATCAATACTGGGTGTTAATTATTTAATTTTTATGAATAAAATTTGTGTGATAAAATAAATCATCATGAGTTTGTCCTTGAAAGGATAAGAAGAGAAATTTACCAGAGTCAGTCTGTAATTTCGAAATGTACATCTGCGAAAAAAAACAACAAAACTGGGATTCAGCAAAAACAACAAAACTGACTATTTCGCAAAAACAAAATAGTAGCACCACGCGATACAAACTAAGATCTATATGCAAAAATTAAAATTGAGCAAAGCAGTATAATCGGACGGAACGATCATATGGTAGCCTACTCAACAACCAATGCACTAGACTAAATCCCGAGTATTGTGATAATATCAACAGACCATATGGTAGCCTACTCAACAACCAATGCACTAGACTAAATCCCGAGTATTGTGATAATATCAACAGACCCCTCTACATATATGTACATAACAAATTAAATTAAAAACACAATTTTTAACAATTTTCTACGTGGATTATCGCGACAATAATGAATCTTTGTATATCGATACAGTAAAATCATATCCTTTTGCCGATGCACGCTTAAATGCGAAGGCCCTCAAAAACGGGTGATGAGCCACAGAACATTGTTGACATACCAAGAGATAGAGGTATCCTTAAGCATTTTTATAAGATCGCCACAGATGCCGAAATTTTAGCTCGAAACAGAACAGCACAGGACACACGGTCGAAGTGTGTGTTTCTTCGACGATCCAAAACCAACGAAAGTTGTTGTGCACTACGCTAATGGATGTGTCCACTAGGAAAGAGTTTATTCGTATATACATACAGGGCCCCACACACTATACATCATGCCGTCATGGTGATGAACCCTTTTGTAAATGTGTGTGATTGACACATTTTAAGTCGTAAATTCTGTTATTTTTTATTTCGTCACAATTTAAATATATGTATACTCAAAATTATTTACTGTCAACTTTGAAAATGAATAAAAATCACCGGATGGAAGGGGTTGTCACATTGTGCATTGCGTGCGTCACACATACATTAATAAACTTTCAAAAAATTACACATACTATGATAAATGCTGTACGGCATGATGTATAGTGTATGGGACCCTTTACAAACTCTGATTGAGAAGCTTTAGGAGTTCCTCTGTTTCTTGTATTTTCTGTAGAAAGAGACTCCAAAACATCAAATTATATCCAATTCGGCTGAAAGCCCTAACCATAGTACCGAAAAATGGTTCATACATGGTTCTATATTGCTTTGTTAGAAAGGTTTTCTACCCAGTAAGAATATGAAATCAAAGTCATTTTTGAAAAAAAAAACATGCCCAATCTCCAGAAAATAGCGAAATTCGGGAGGTGGATGTGCAAAATTTCAAAGCTCTATTTTAAATATTGCGATCTCTACCGTGACATCAGACACTTTCACACTTTTATTCGTGTAAGGTTCCGAAAATACGTATGGACTGAAACTGTGTTTCACATTCTTCCCAAAAAGTTCAAGTACACTAAAGTGGGAATTTCACTAAAATTTAGTACCTGAGAAAACATAAAATAGCTCCGTTTATTTAAACATAACTATTATTTATAAAAGCGTTAATTAATGGTGGGTCGGATTGCTATCGTTCGGCTTTATCTTATTAACTATCCACCACATTATTTTCGGCAGGGATAGCTCTTCAGATATACATATGCACGATTTAACGATCTTTACCTATATTTTAATATACTGAATGCAGGGAAGGCTCTATTTTAGAATCGTATCTGACCGGGAGAATATGTAGCAACAACTAACATTGTACAAGAGATTATATTCGGTCTAATTTGTATATACAGCCCATTACATTTTTACAGATTTCTTAATCATAAATCTGTAATGGATTTTTCCATCTTTCCCTTTTCCTTCTATCATGAACAAAAAATTCACATTGAAAACCATTACTCAAAGAAAAAATTAGGTATAATGAACGCTCTCAAATTTTTTTCAACAAATTTTGAAGAAAAGTTATAGAATAGTCGGGCTTAATCAAAGTTTGTTGTTTTTATAAAAAAAAACTATTTATCTGTGGGGAATTGTGTACCAAAAACACCATTAGAAGTTTAAAATTGTATAAAAATTACTTTTGTAATTATTTTTTTTTGTTGTAATTCAGGTGCTCTTAAGTGTTTTTGTACCGATCAAGGCTAGGGTAAATTGTTTTTTAATTTTTGTCACTTTTGTATTTTTTGTTCCATTGTTTTACAGAAAAAAACACATCAAAAAGCCAACACAGGATGCGAAAAAGACTTAATAGTGATGCCATATTTACATATATTTTTTCTCAAGTTCTTCATGATCTGAGGACTCAATCCACGAGAAAAATATTTTCCTTGACGATCGAAATCCTTTCCGATATTTATTATTGGGCTGATAATAAAATTATAACTGGTTGACAAAATGATATCACCAGTATATTATTTTGTTAACGAGCAAAGGAAATTACATTTAAGTTCCATGTGAATATGAAAAATGTCGGATTTTCCGTGGTATAATTGATGGTGACATTTAGTATATATTTTTAAAAAGTACCGATTTCTTAATATCATCTTCTATTTTTTTTTCATCTAAGCCTTGGTTTTGGCAAATGAACTATTATTTTAATTAAATCTATCAGTTGTCCAAATAACACTATTCACCAAAAGGACAAAAGAAACATCCTAACCACGAAATCTGCATTCATTTATATTAATCAAAAATATTAAAATTTTAAGAAACCACATTCGTTTCAAATAAAAATAATCATCTAAAGACAAAAAACAACACCATTTGTTAAACGAGACAAAAAAGAAAAAAGTCATTATTTCACTTGAAAATGAAAAATTACGAACAACAAAGGAAAAAAACACTCACTTCACTTTTGAAATAAACAAATTGAAATAGGTGACACACTTTGTTTGTTCAATGTCAGCTTGTATTTTCGCTTTGCGAAAAAACACACGCACACACAAAGGAAAATTATCTCTAGAAATTAATATTTTTCGCACTTTAAAATTTGAAAATTGGACAAGACAGAAGACTGTTGCGGTTTGTCGGCGCACTTGATTTTGTTACCAATTGACAGAATGTCGGACCAACCGTCCAACAAATCACTGGTCGATTTTTTTTTTGGTGTCACCATTTATGAGTGCGAAACATCTACGGGATTTTCTTTTCGTTGCGATATATATTTTTGTTGGCATTTGGCAAAATGAATAATTATTTCAGATTTTCGCCAGACTTTGTTTATGGCAGAGATTCATTGATGTGTGCCCTCTGTCAGTTGGTTAGTGGTCATTAAAAAAATTAATAATACATAAATATAACAGCAACAACAATAATAATAAAAGAAGACACCAAAAATCATATTTATTTTCAATTGTTGTGAGAAATAACGTCAATAAATTGTTGAATTTGTGAATTTGGCGTTAGTAAATGAAATGTTGTTAATGTTATTGAAATTTGAAGCATACTTTTAGGCATTAACTGAATAATTTGGATTTTAGTACATTAAACATGTACGAATTGTGTTGTTGATAGAAGGAAGCGGTTTGTTTTTAAAATGGAAAGGTAAAATGACAATTTAATTTATTAAAAATGTGGACCACCAATATGTTTTCAAAAAGCTCTAAACTGCAAATAAAAAAAACTTGGCGGGTAATGTGGACCAGTATGTGTGGGTAATGAGGATCAGTAAGTTAAAGGTAGTTTGTGGATTAATTGTGATAAATTTCAATTTATTGCACTCATTGGTAACAATGAATTCAAAAATATATGGGTCCATGTTTTGGAATAGCCCCCAATTAAGGGTACCACCCCATTTGCGGTATTTTGAAGGTCCTTGCTTCATTATCCAACCGAGGCACCTATAATTTCGGATATCGAGCGTTCAGAGGATAGAATACCTCCTCGCATATTAAATGCGCCCTTGTTTCGAAATCGTCCTCATGAAAATGTCCCACTTTTTTATAGTGGTCCACATTACCCGACATTGAATATTTTTATTTAAAAATAATTATCGGCTTCAAAAATGAATAAAAATTTAAAAATAACCGAAAGTAATTACAGATAAACGTGTATTTTTGTTAAAGAAAACAAGAAAACCACATAACCTCTTTATATTTGAGAAAAACAAAATGTTCGACTATGTTACAAAATCGTTCGACTATTGTGCTAAAAAATTTTCAAGTCACACTTTTAAAATCGGAGCTACATTTTCACCTACTAAATTTTCAACATTGCAATTATTTATTAAAAACCAAGTTTGATGTTTGTTTTCACTAATTAGGAAAACATTTATCAAGGCGGCATTGGCATATTTCAAGCATTTTCTTAGATATGGGGGGTGGTCCACATTTTACGCATGGTCCACATTACCAGAAGTTACTCTACATTTGTTTTAAACTCTAATTAATAAGTCATACATTGGCTTTTAGTAACTCGTAATGAAATATGTAAAACGGTTAATTCCCCTTCCTCAGAGACCCCTCGTTTTACATTATTGAATGTGGTATACCATTTCTACGGTTCTGAGCCAATTTGACTCATGGAATGGTTTTAAGTTATTGGTCCCATATCAGGCCGACGCTATAAAGAAACTGTAAAAAATAAGAAAACATATAAATGTTGACAATTTGCGGAGGAAGTGCCTAATACGGCATATACATTAGAACTTTTTACCGGGTTAACCTACTTTATGAGGATTTATTTGGCATATATTCAAAGAAATAGACAATTTAAACCCACTGGGTTAACCAAATCCGGTACAATGTAAACGCACTTTAAGGCAGTGGACATAGGAGCCATTTTGGAAATCGACCTCGATTTACCATTTTCACATTTTTAATACTTTGGGGAGTTTCCAGAAGGATTAGATTGGGGATAGGCTGACAACGATTTGGTAAAAATATAATTTTTATGCCAAGTTGGGGTAAAATCGGATATTTCGTATTAAATTTACATATTTTCAAAAATGTTGACGCTTTATGGGACTGGTAATACAATGAGAAAATCTCATTTTCAGATTAAAAAAAGGTTTGGCAAAGATATTACTATGTGTAGTGTTTATACCAAATCGGATAATTCGTTCGCATTATGAGATATTTACGAATTTTCAAAATATGGATCCTTCGTGGAGGAGGTACCAGAAGGAGTGGACCAATAATTACCACCATAGTAAAATATTAGGCTGCATAAGGTTTGGAATCAAATGGATAATACTTCCGTAGGATATTCAAAAAAAAAAAAAAAAAAAAAAATGTATAACGATGTGGAAAGTTTGGACATTTTATATGAACTTATATTTATATCAGCACAAATGTCGGAATCCCCCAGGAAATTGTGTCCACATATGAAATATTAAAATCATTTAGAACTTTTGCTGGCAGGTCAAGTTTAAGAGTGCAGACTGTGAAATGGTATGCTATTTTATTATATTTATTAATTTAGACAAGAGCTTAATAATGCTAATGGATATTTTGATGTATTCCAAATACAATAGTTTAATATGTTTACTTATAAAAAATAAAATAATATATGGGCAATATTGCCAATTTTTTAATATTCCATTTTCAAAAAATCAGCTTTTTTGTTTTTGTGGCACATCAATGATTTTTGGTACAGATATAGAGAAAAATGTTCTGACTCCGAAACCGTTTGCGATCAAATTTTTGGTTGATGCGCGCAAAAGTTATCGAGGTTTTAATTTTGGGCATAAGAAAAAAATCTTAAAATTACGCCGTTTATTATATTGACCAAAAACGTTGATATATATCTTCCTCCGTAAAATAAGAATATGAATATATTATAATAATCACGATAAAGTTGCACATATTCGCGAAATATGAGAAAAATAAAAAATATAAAGCAGATTACATTAATATTTTCAATATATTAATGACATACACACACCTAAAAAAATAATTTAAAAATATCTACATAATCTAAACACCATGATGAATCAAATGATATCAAAATCACACAAGTCCGTGTAGCGGTTTCTAAATCACAGCGACAACAAAACAAGATATTGAGGAAAAATATTTGCTTTTGGTTCGAAAAAAAATGTCATCATATTTATTTTTTAATTGTATACAAGAAATTTCAGAAAAAAATGTTGGGGTTATTCTGCTATTTTACCCGAATTTCGCCGAAAAATTGACATATATAATAATAATCACTTTTTGTGTATAAGTATACGCCTTGCGGATTATATCAAGACCCTTCCGATAAATCTTAGAATTCTATAAATATGAATAAATCTTAAAATAAAATAATATTATGAAATATACATTTTAAATTGCGTGTAAATCGCTTAATTCTCAAAATCATTTGATGCGCATGCGGTTTCCAGGAAGTACTGAAGTTTATCTTCCAATCCATATACAGTTTGCGAAATTTCATTTGACGGCTAAGATGTGCCACACGTTGCATTGAAGTACCCAAAAAATCGTAAAACGCGAATAATTTCCGAAAACTCCATATGCCATTAACGCGCATCCGATTTCGGTGTGCACCCTAAAAAAATACATCGACCTATACCATTTCAATGTGGTCCATTAAGAACCATGGATGTGCCAGCACAATCTATTTTTGAGATAAATTGCGTACATCTCTCTTTCGGCTGACGTTTTTAAAGTTCTCTTTTCGAAAAAGATCAAAATCCGTATGAGGTCATTTATTACAGCGGAAATGATACACAGAAAACGCAAGTAAATCCACGATATTTTCAAAAACATTTTTTGCCAAATTTCGTGTTTTTGGAAGTCCAGTTCCCGCCGTTCTAGTAGATGGATTTTCACGAAGAAGATTTTATATCATCCGAAACGTAAAAAACCTTATTGATCGCGGGTACCCATATCATTCAGTTGACAGATCTAAAAATTTGGCCCGAAAAATAGGTTTTTTAGAAATTTGATCGCACAAAATTCGCACCTTCGGATGAATATTACTCTGAAGCTGTGCATACTACATACACAAAATACATATCAAATTACGCAGATTCGCGACTACAATAATCTTATAATTGATGTTTAGAAAATCCTGTTTGCGTATTAAAGCTAGAAGTAAAATTAGAAAAACATTCAAAATCGAGCTTCAAAATGTCAGCATCATTTAAAGGTAGATGCAGTTAAAATTTTGAAAAATGATACATAAGGGGCGTAGTCCCCATTTTGTTGGCTTCTAGTTTTATTTTGACACGAAGACCGTGCAATGAGTGGCTTAGTCACAAATCGATAGAAAACATAAAAAAACTGGTTCGCCTCAACCTGTTTTTACACATTTTTTTAAATTAAAGTAGACACAGCTTCCACCAAAATAAAGTTTGGAGGTCAATATCATGAACAGTTTGCAACGACAGATCAATTAACCCAAAACTATTCACTTTTTTTCATATACTTAAGTAGTTCCCGAGTTATAAAGGGGGAACCTCCGCTTCAGCTATGTTAAAAAATTGGCAATATTGCCCATATATATAAATATTTTTTTTTCAAATGGTGTACTATTTATAAATTTTATTTTAAGATGACCAACATTTGTAGAGACTTTTGTTGGAAGGTTTGACGTTTTTTTCACTTCAATCATAAAAAACACATTTGTTTAGCATTCAACATAAATCAGCCGAAAACATAGCAGTGACGCAAAGACAAGAGACAAATCACGTGTCAAAATAGAAACATGGTGCTTATGAGCTTTCTACGAAATTCATTAAACAGTGGAACCTTGATATGGTATATACATTTAAAAATTAACATCAGTTGTATTCTAAATAACGAAACAAAATCATTTACAAAAATGTAATATATCTTTTTGCCAGGGATACGTGTATAAATAATGATCATATATGGTTTATTTCAAAATAGTTTACTACATATATTATATATAGTATATAATAGCATATGTTGGAGGTTAATTAATATAAAATTTTATAATAATTTCCTAATGTTTTATTATATCATCCGTCCATAATAATTTAAATTAATTTGAAATAAGAATGTCAATGTAATTAAAAAATGTCTATTAAAAAAAGTAAATTACTGAATTTAATTTTTAAAAAAATATTAAACAGTGGTTAATAATGGAAATAAATTGTAATACTGAAAATTGACTTATTTTATGAAATATATATATGAAATATATATATATATATATATATATAATGATAATCAGAAAAAAGTTTTCACGATGTTGAAGACATCACAAAAGTCGGTGTCGCCAACATTTATTTACGGACCAATCGACATGAAATTTTGCATGTAGAACAGTTTTGTCTGGCTCAAGAGGCAACAATTATGAACCGAACGCCATGAACAGTTACACCAGGATGGGATGTGCTGATTGTTTTTAAGAAGATCAGCCAATATTTAGCGGGTTAAATGGATCCAGACTTTTTGTGAAAAATTACAGAATTTGTATTGTGTGACATATATATTTACTACTGAAGGGCATAGACCCGAGAAGTTGATAGAGGAGTGGTTGACCTTTGAATTGATACCTATTATATTATTGTATGGAGTTATACGTAAATATTTAAAGGTGTCTATTTGTTATAATATTGTTTAGTAATACTAGATACACTAAAGGTTCGAAATGTTGCGCTGAATTTTAAAGTTCCGGTTACTGTCAAGGACGACGCCTATAATTTTCGATGATGTTGAGAAGATATTTAGGGGGTGCAATGCAACGAAAACTTTATATTTGTCAAATATTTAAGTCGCTCTAGAGACCATTATTATATTATTTAGAACGACTGTTAAGATGATGATCCGTGAATATTCCGAGGGTCAAATCAACCGTCACCTAAAATGACCAAATTTTTATTTTAAGGCGTAAACACCTTCTTGGTCTATAATCGGTCAAGAGGGTTCAAATATCGCGAAATATTGCCCAGACTCAGAATACAGAACAACAGTAGTTGTGGAGGGTACCATATGGTCGGCTCCGTCCGACTATACTGCTACGCACACTGGGTTCTATATTAAATTTTTTCAAAATTTAAACCGTTTATAGAGAAGGTACCAGAGATTATAGAACTATATAGGCGATAGTAGCAACAAATTTATGGCTAGAATAAATATTGAGGTTTTCCAAATTGGGACCGCAAAGGGTTTTATATTAAATTTTTATTTTTTCAAAATTTGAACAGTTTATAGAGAAGGTACCAGTGATTAAAGAACTATATGGCCGATAGTGGCAACACATTTATGGCTAGAATAAACATTAAGGTTTGCCAAATTGGGACCGCACAAGGTTCATCATTAATTTTTATAATATTTATGTTTTTATCATCGAGTTGGCCATCTTCTGACCTAATGCAGGTTCGGAAAAAACATAAAAATTGGGTAGTACCCTCCCGACAAGGGAAAAGTAGGAAAGTTTAAGAAGCTTTAGGATATACGGAACACTTCTGACAGACCGTCCACATACTTAGAAACGCAAGTGTGATTTAATACAAAAATACTTACAATTATTCGGGACATTTATATAGGAGCAATGTCATGCTAAATTGCTGTCAGAAGAGAACGAAATACCAAACTAAAGAAACTCAGGTCGGGCAATTGAACAGACACTTAGTTTGGAAAATGCGCTTTGAACTATGAAAATGCCTATAAAAAGGCTGGATACGAGGGCTATACCAAAAGATGGACCGATATTTGCCATCCAATGATGACTTAAAATATCATATTGTAAAACAAATATTTAATCGAAAAAATAATGAAAATTACAATCCTGGCCTGTAATTTTGTTCTGATGGAAGTTTGGACCCCAAATTATTATATTAGTGCAATTTCTACCCAATGACAATCTAAAATAAACATTTTCGCCAATTTGTTTGAAAGCGCCTAAAATACCGAAATTGGGAGGTACAGTTATATTGGAGTTACCCTAAAAAGTGTTAGTCATTTTTCGTATGAACGTGGATTCATTTAAAATACAAATCATCCTCGGAGAGGTAGCATTGAATGTGCCAAATTTCAAAGTCATATATTGAATATTCCGAATACTATCGGTATTACAAATGATCCGCACACCAAGAAAAGTTCGTGGTCAACCCCAGACGATGGTGTCTCAACCGGAATTCAGATTAGAGATAAGTAAATCGACTTTCGACTAATCGATTTAGCGACTTTTTTTGTATTGAAAAGTCTTAAGTCTTCATAAGTACTTGGATTGTAATCACAAGACAAAATCGAAAGATGGAAAAGTCGGTTTTTAGTAAAAGGCAGAAATCGACTTTTGGACTCGGCTGCGTATCCCTAATTTAGATTTAAACCGAAATAGGCAATTTCTGCGGCATTGGTTTGGTTCCATCTAGAATTAACCATCATTAAAGGGTGATACTTTAAAAGTTTGATTCTGAGTTGCATTCATGTAGTTAGAAGATCTCTGCCGGTTCTCAAGTACCAGATTATTTCCTTTCTTAAATTATAAAATTATATAAAAATAATTATATTAAATCACTATAAAATATATATTCACGTTTTAAAAGTTAAAAAAAAATGTTTTTTAAAATGGTGTTTCGCTCCACTGTGCATGTGGATGATGAGATATTTGCCATTATTTGGTTGGCTTTCGATGTTGACTTGCTCTATTTTTAGATATCCAATGATCAGCAATGCAATGTCGACAATTAAAAAATCTGTTTTGCCTTTCGAATATCTTGTCTCCGTTCACTACCCCCCTCTTTGGTCAGGCAAAGGTACCGACAAAAGGGGATGATTTGTTGAATGCCAAATATATTTTCGCTTTCTTGTTGTTTCTGGTGGGAATTTTGTTGTGGAACAAATGTAAAATTTAATGGAAGAAAACAATTTAACCAGACAGGAACACACACTCACACAACCGCACATACATGTATATATAGTATATCCTCCTCTATAAGCGACCTATATCCGCATTCTGCAAATGATCTTAAGAGGTATTTTATTCGGAGAAACAAAAACACGAAAATAACCTCAAATAAAAGTGTTGATGGAAATCTCAATACGGCAGACAACAGCTGCTGTATAGTATTTTGATATTTTTTAATTTCAATACGGAAACCACAGCAAAGTAATTAATATTATCGCAATTTCATGTTTTTTTTATTTTATTAATTATTAAATAAATTATATATTTAAGAAAAGAAATTCTAAATGAGTTCTATAAACTAAAAGAAAAATGTATACAAGTGTGTCACAAATGGGGCTTTCTTTCGACAACAGATTTTTTTACATTTCATTTTTTTTTTGCGTTGTTCACTTTTTTTAATATTTTACAAAATTCCTCTCATTCGGCACTGAACATGGCAGATTCAAGGCTCTAGCCTTGAATGGTATGCATCTGCTTTCGGTGAGAGGTGTCTTTTATTCTGGTCGTGGGGTTTGGTTTGTCGGTTGTTTGGTGTAATCGAAAGTGGTGTCGGTGGTGGTGGTGGCAACGGCGACGATGAATGTTTGGCAAGGTTGGACTTTTTAGCGTTGCGATATCGGTCTCAAATGCTTGGCTGGCGCTTTTAGGGCGCAGGCAGACAAGCAGGATGATGATGGGACGGACTGATTGACGGGGTGCATAAAACGTGCATTTGCTACGGGATTTTCTACTTTGTATTTTCATGAAAGTGTCTATAAAAAATAAAATAAAAAAAACGAAAGAAAAAAAATATTATTAAAAATCGTTATCGAGAGACATGTCAACAGAAAAAGAGAGCACAAACAAAACAAACACAACGAAATACAACTCTGTCGAACAATCACTGGCAGACAATCACCAACATTTGGAGAGAAAGAGAGCGAGAGAGAGAGAAAACAAACACCACACTCCACACATAATACTTGCATTATAAAAACGACAGCCTTAGTTTTAAAAGAGAGGATAAAAGTTGGCATCTTTCAGGATGTCAAATGAGTCCACCGGTGAGCTTACAGAGGATTGTGTCGACAATTTTGCCATGTTCACCGTCGAATTGGCGGAATTCCCTGTTTGATTTGAGTCCACACTTAATTCGGAATCCAGTGATGCTGGTGTCACACAAATACTCTCCTGCGGGCTAAGCATTGAGAGAACGTTGGCTGACGCCGAATCTGGGGTAATAATTGCCGATGCCGTATCTCCAATATCCAGAATTGGTTCTGGTTCCGCACCATTACTAATCGTAATTTCCTCTTTGGCAACTTCGCTGACATCATTTAGTGTTTCCTTTACCTTCTTGCGCTTCTTGATTTTCTTGGGTCGCACGGAGACCTCTGAATACTCTTCAATAATATCTTGAGTTGGATCAGCATAGCCGACACTGTTTCGTGGGGAATATAGACCAAATGAATCATCATTTGTGACACTGCTTCGTGAGCTACGCCTTGAGCGTGATTTACGCTTCGGCGAATCTGTTTCCATTTGTATGCTGCTGCTGCGACGACTGTAGATCGGTGGTTCATAGTCATCGTTATCGTCGTCAATGCGATTCAATATATCCACGCTGCCCTTGGAACCTTTGCGAGTTTTCTTTTTGGTTTTCTTCTTCTTTGGTTTGTCTAATTCCTCATCCACGATCGCTTCTTGGACGATGTAGTTCACTTCGATCACATTTTCCACGCTTTCTGCCTTCGTATTCAATTCGTCGTCCTCCTCCTGTTCCTGTGGAGGTGGTAGCCTTTCGGGACTTTGACTGAAAAGTGTTACACTCTCACCTCCCAAGCTGAATCTGCGTTTCTCCACAGCCTCTTGAGTTTCCGTTGCCTTCTCTTCTTTATCGAAATCCCATTCACTTTGTTGTTGTTGCTGTTGTTGTTGGTTATCTAAAGTATCTCCATTTGTCTCGTTCTCATTGGCCTCGTTGTGTGGCTCCTCATCGGATAAACGGAAATTCTTACGCCAATTATATTCCCGTTTTGGTTTGTAATTCAAATCGACTTCAATGTCATCGGGTATTGTGGAGGCCTGTAGGACGGGATTGTAACCATACCTGGAACGTAAACGGGTCGACTGACGAGCACTGGTGTTAGCATCACCCAAATAACGCATTTCCGTGTCCTTACGTTCACTCTCAAGGAAAGATGCAGAGAATTCCAAGTTTTTTGTTTTCTTGTGGGTCTTTGACCACAGGGCATATTGCTCCTCCATATCGCGTACGGAGTTCTCAATAGAACTGCTACTCATCTCATTGAGCAGACTATCGAACTCCCTTAAGATACCCGATTGTTTTCGATTCCTAATGGCTTCATCGTAAATTTGATCGATGGCAAATGAATCGGAGTCATAGGGTGAGCTACTCGTTCCACCGCCCACTGCTCCTTCCGAATCTTCTTGTTCACTGGCAAATAGTTCGTTGCCATTCACCACTTGGTCCCAATCTCTGGCTTCACGACCAGCATAGCGGTCCATTTCACGTTCAGCCTCCTCGCACTCGGACTGTTCGTGATGAGACTCCTCAGCTGGACCGCGTTCGTTAAAGTCTGAAATATCTTCATCGATTTCATCATCCACTTCGATTACGGTGCGGCGATCGTCGCTACCGTTGGATTCTTCTTCGTCGTCATCATCGCCGTCAGCTTCGTACGGTTCAATCAGCTCATCTGCAACTTCACTGTTGTCGTTTTCTTCGGCTTCCGCTTCCACAACATCCATATCAACATCAACTTCACCTTCGTCGTTATCTTCTTCTCCCTCCTCCAGAACCTCGGGTTCCGTTTCCAAATCTTCAGAACTTTCCTTTATTACAAAATCACTGGAATCTTCGGAGTAAAAATCCTCTCGAGTCCAAGTCCTGGAACCACTACGAGTCCTAACTTCTATTTGCTGAATAAAAATATAATCATCGCTTGGATATTCCTCCACCTGCTGTTCCTGGGCCAACGAGAAACGACGGTAATGGTGATATTCCTCGGGTTCGAGATCAGCGTAGTCGCTATCTTGCCACTGGATGAGAATATCGGGTTTTGTTATCAATGCCGAGTCGGAAGCTCTGCGATCTTCATCCAAGTAATGGGGATTCAGATGACGCGAGAATTCTTGAAAATTATTAATGTTGCAGATTTCGTCCAAGGCCCTATCTTTCAGCTTTCGCTTCGTAGATTCTTCTTCAATGGCTGCCAAATCGGCTAATTCCGTTTCTCCCAATGGTGAACGACTTCTACTAGCTGATCTTTGAAATTCGGCATTTCTGCGTCGCATATCTTCCAATTCCATTGATGTGCCGCCCTCAACGGACATTGATCCCTGAATTTTGGGTATGGCTCCGGTATTACGTACTGGATCACTGGATCCTGTCAATTCGGCCAAGACCATATCTTGGATTTGACGCCTCTCAGCCGCTGACATTTGTCCGGGCTCAACAGGTGATTCAGAAAATGAAGGGGTAGGACTTCGTGATCTACGAAAACGCTCCGCATCCCTTCTCATTGTTTCATATTCGGTGCCAACCAAATCCATCGATTCGCCCACATAGGTGGAGCGTATAAAACCCTTTTGTAGTCTTTCCTGTTTGATGCGATCAACGTCACGCATTTCCTCGGATATGGTTCGGTCGTAATCGGGAGTGGTGGGAGATTTCCTTAGCATTTTATGGCGTTCGGCCATTGGTAAACCAGTCAACAGATCTTTATTTTCCTCTTCTTCTTCGTCTTGTGCGTTTCCCTCGTTGCTTTCTCTTGGGCTTAGACTCAATGGCGATAAAGTGCGCAGTTCTATTTCTTCCGAGGCATATTTCAATGTTTCCAATGCTTCCACGTCCAATTGCTTTTGTCGTTGGGCCAAGGAAGTTTCATAGACTTCGGTGTTTTTCGTCAAGGTTCTGTTTAGAGAACCCTCCAGGTTTAGCATAACATGAAAATCAGAATCCTGTGAGGGAGAAACCGATCTGGAAGGGTTGCGTGAGAACGGAGTTCCATCTTGGGTTTCTGGTGAGCGAGATGGTGTGCGGGATCTTGATAAACGACAACGTTTAGAACTTTCGCTAGTCTCTTCGGAATTTTCCACAAATTCATAAACATATTCTACCGTCAACTGAGGAGGTTCAGGTGTACGTGCCCGTTCTTCCAAATCTTGTTTGATATTATCGTTGATTTCAATTAGTTTGCTGCGTCGCACTTCCAAACTTTTGCTAAGATTTGCAGCTGTTGGCAAACGCATGGGACTCTTGGAACGTGAGCGTGATCTAGCCACCCGTAAAGATTGTACCAATGAATCCATTTGTTCCCTTGAACATTCCTCCTCTTCCGCCTTTGTGAAAGGTTCTCTGTCAGGTTCCGTGACTTCAATTGAAACCAGGGGAGCAGTAAAAGCTGCAGGAATTCCGGATGATTGCATTTGTTGTGAAAACCTTTCATTAATGTCGTCTTCGTTATCTTTGACACGTTGCTCAATGTGTTCGGAACTTGGTATGGGAGATCGGCAACGAGAACGAGATCGGCTGCGTTCTGCTCTAAGAGATTGAACCAGTAAGCTTACTGCTTCCCGACTACAATCGTCATCGTTGGTATCTTGGGAATCAGGAGCTACACTTTCAATTGAAACTAATGGGGCATTAAAGGGCGGAGGAATTCCGGAAGATTGCATTTCCTGGGCAAACTTTTCATTCAGCCCATCATTATCTTTAAGACGGAGCTCGATATTTTCTGTACTAGGCATGGGGGAACATGAACGCGATCTAGATCGACTACGTTCAACCCTAAGTGACTCAACCAATAAACTGACAGATTCACGACTACAATCCTCATCATCATCCTGTGGAGAAGGAACGACAGGGTCGTCATTAAGGGACAATAAGTTCGATTCGACTAATTTATCGAAAATTTCCTCATTGTGTTGGATCAGTTTGTTGCGACGTGTTTCCAAACTTCGTTGAATATTCTCGGCCGTGGGCAAGGGAGATTTTGAGCGAGAACGAGATTGGGATCGACTGCGATGGGATTGCAAATCGACGCCCAATGTCTGAGAATGTGATCGACTACGCTCAGATCGTAACGATTCCACTAATAGACTCATTGATTCTTTGGAAAAATCTTCAACTTCAACATCTGGTTCGGGAGATTCTGGCAATAGTTTCGATTCGATTAACTTTTCCAATACATCCTCATTGTGTTTGATCAGTTTGTGGCGTCGGGTTTCCAAACTGCGTTGAATATTATCCGAGGTGGGAAGAGGAGATTTTGATCGGGAACGTGATCTGGAACGTTGAGCCCGCAAATTGGCAACCAAATTATTCATTTCATCGTTTTCAAAAGCTGTTGGAGACTCGATTGGATCCATTTGAGAGCTGTCATCAATTACATTTACCAGGGGTAGAGCAAAATTTGCACTCCGAATACCAGTCGATTGATCATCTGCGACATGTTCTAAACGATTTTGTAAAAACTTGTCATTCTCCTCAGAGGGTAAAAAATTGTCACCGTTTTCTGTTGAATTTTCATTTTCACTATTCAGAGAGTCCAAGAATTTGCCTATGTTCTCTTTGGTAAATTCATTGGCATCCAGATCCTCACCAGTATCATCGTAGACATCAACAATTGAATTGGCGGATGTTTCATTGTTCAGCATTTCGTTAATTTCACAAGAGACATTTTTCGGTTCGGGTGTACTGGGAGCGGTGTTTGCCGGTGATGGGTTTCTTGATGTAGAACGTGAACGCGAGGGATTAACCGAAGCTTGAAAATCATAAAAATCACTTAGTCCCTCCTTAAGTAAACCATGTTCATCGCGCCATGGTCCACCATCCAGGGCCTTTTGCGTATTTGGCGTTGTAGGAGATTCCACTTTTGTCTCGGCACTTTTCGCTTCAAATGAAACATTTTTCGGTTGTGGAGTATTGGGAGCGGTATTTGCTGGCGATGGATTTCTTGATGGGTTTCTGGATGTAGAACGAGAACGCGATGGATTAACCGAAGCTGTAAAATCATAGAAATCACTCAAACCCTCCATTATTAGACCATGTTCATCACGCCAGGTACCAAAATCCAAAGGCTTGTCAACGGTTATTGATGGTGTATTCATTGTGGAACTTGGACCGGCGCTCGACGAAGAGGGTTCATTGGATTCTTTCCAGCGTTCTTCGTATTGATCCATTTCTTCTATGCGTGGACTACGTCTTAAACGAGGCGAAGACGAGGAACGAGAAGGCGATGATTCCTTCTCCGTTGCTGTGGAGGTTTGAAGCTATGCATTTAAGGTGTGGAGAAGCGGCAAGCATATAAAGCGAAAGCAGAAGGATGCAACATTTTAAAGCATAAAAAAGCCAAAATAAAAAATCGGAAGGTTTATAAAGCAAAAATGAATCTGGTGAATTCGAACGGTGTTTCAATTGTGTGTACGGTGAATGTGAGGTAATACAGTATCCCAGTATGCAATTTTAAAGGCAGAACTTATTGTCACTCTTTGAAAGAAATTATTAGGACCACCTAGGACTTTTGGAAATTTTTCATTCATTTAGTTCCATAGTTTAAAGGGACTACATGATATAGAGGAAAAATGAACGATGAAAAGAACTAAACCTAGTACCGATCGTTCCTTGTGGAGAATAGTTTCTTTGAACTAGTTCGTTCCGGAACGACACAAATCTAGTGATTTCCAAACTTATCACAAAACGTATATGGCTTGTTTAAATCATTTGTAAAGGAATATTTAAGTCGAAAACTTGGATTTATTAGAAATATTTTTAGGAGTTGTTTAAGCTGACACCTTGAATTTAAACCTTTTGTAGAGAACTAATGAAAAAATATTTTGCAAGGACTTTGAGTGGGACATAATAAAGAGGTTAGAAGATTAGCGGTGGGTATGGAGCCAGGTCGGGACTTTTGACGTGGAATTCCGGTAGTATTTTTTTAAGGCTGTATGAGGTCGAATCTAGGATATCTTTGGAATTTCACTAACTTATAATCGATAATTTGTAAAATAATAAGAAAACTAATCTAATTATGATTGTTTAAAAGTCGAGTTCTCCACCTTGGCATACTGGGATATTTTCCTCCATGTCCTTATATCAGAAAATGTGAAAAATATTATTTTACTTACATTTGCATTATTATCACTTCGGGCAGTATCTTCTTTGGTAGCTAATTCCTCTTCCTGCAAAAAATGTAATTATTTAGCCGCACCTCTTCATCTTAATACAAATCTCCAACATACCTTCGATTCTTTGTTGCTATCTTGCTTTCTCAGATTTTGTAAAGCTTCTTCATTCTGAATTTGAGTGGCTTCCTCAAACGATGAAGCACTTGGCAGATTTGTAGCTGTATCATAATTTAATTCCTCGCTAGATGTTGGCTTTTCCACGTCGCGTTCTTCTTCTATGGAGATGGCCTTTTCACGCTTCCAGAATTCCGTGTCTTTATAATGCTCCGGTACAACGTCGCCCCACGGGTTTATGGTCTCTTCGCCTAAACGCTCCAAAGAACTGCGTAAACTATCATCACCTGATCGCATATCCTTTGCCGGACTTCTTTTGTGACGGCGATGGTGTCCCTTAACTTTGAGCGTTGGTTCACTGGTATAACGGATGGGTGTAAATTGCGCATCTCCACCGTCTTTCATTTCTTCCTCCTCCAAGGAGGTGAACATTTTCAATTCTTCATCGCGTGATGTACGAGATTCACGTGATGAATTTGAACTACCACTGGAACGACGTTTCTTGAAGGCTATACGCCGTCCGGAGCGATCTTCCCGTGACAATGGCCGACTCTTGATGCCGTCTAGCGAACGCAAGTAGTCGTCGGAGTATTGCTGTGAAATGGTGGTATCTTCACCATCGGGTTCTTGTCGCTCCTGTCGAAGATATTGTGATTCATTGCTGGTGGTAACTTCGTCAGAGGGTTGAGTACTGAAAGAGGACTGTTTACTGGAAGGTGGATCGTTGGAGGAGGCGTCATCCGATATACCGGGGAATAACAGAGATTTTGTGGATATGGAATATGAGTCATCACTGTTTTGGGCCAATTGGGTTTTGACACGATGAGCCACGGGGGCTTCATCTGTTTGCAGGGGATAGACGGTCTTTTTGATACAGGGTTCTTCGATAGCAGGCGTCTGTGGCGCACTGTCCAGACTCGATGCAAATTCTTTCTTTTGCACTGCCTCTTGCATTAGCTCTTGTAAGTTGGCCATTTCCTTTTCAGCTTCGAGGAAAAGGCGTGCATTTTCTTCGATGCGTTTTTGTTTTAATTCGCGATCTCGTTCATGGCTGAAAAGTCGTTGGCTCTGTTCCTCCTCGGATTCTTCGCCAAGTTGTTCTCGTGCTTTGAGAATGCGCTGTAAAAGTTCAGCTTCTTTTTGAGCACTAGCCTCGTCATGCTGTTCGGCTATGTCCCGCTCTCTAATGGAGGCAATGAGTTGGCGCTCATTGTCGGTTAATTCTTCAGAGTCGAGCATTTCTTCGGCGAGACGTTGTTTTTCTTCCATTTCACGCTCGGCTTCCAGAAGTCTTCTTTCATTTTCTTCGCGTTCTGCTTGTTCTTCGGCTTGCCGTTGTTGTTCTTCTTTCAGACGTTCAGCTTCTAGAAGCCGTCGAGTATTTTCCTCTGCTTCCTCCTCTTGGCGGCGTCGATCTTCCTCTTCCTGTTTCCGTTTTCGCTCTTGTTCTTCAGCAATGCGTTTCTGTTGCTCTTCTTCTTCTTGTTTTTGTTTACGTTCTCTCTCCTCGGCTAAGCGTTTTTCTTCTTCTTCTCGTCGCTTTTGTTCTCTCTCCCGTTGTAATTCTGCTTCACGTATCTTCCTCTCATTCTCCTCGACCTCTCTTTGTTGGCGAGCCACTTCGGCTTCGGCCTCTTGTAATTCTTTGCGAGTCTGTTCGGCAATTTGTTTCTGTTTGTCCAGCTCTTTTTCCAAATCGGCCCGTTTCAGGTCCCGTTCCGCCTTCTTGTTGAGTTGCTCTTTCAAGTTGTCAATGTCAGCTTGATTTGGATCGATACGAAACCCGTCCTCGTACAAGACACCATCTTTCATGGCCTTCTTTCCAGCCGCATCCTCGGTGGCCTTGGCAGCGGCCAGTTGTTCGCGCATATTTTGTTGTAGGTGGGCCAAACTGTCTGTGTCGCTGATGGCATCCGTGCCGTCATGGTTGCACGTCCAGTGGTAGAGATGACGTACCACATAGAGAAATTCAACAGCGCCAATATAGCCAATGACTAGGCTAAACATTAGATCGCCAAAATCCGATAGTAAATCACCCATGATGACATGCACTGCGGTAGTAGCAACAACAACCAAAAGTGCGGGCTGCTACTATTGTTGTTATTTGTTTTCGGATGTTTTATTTTTGTAGTTCCGATTCTGTCGGTATGTATGTGAAACGCGTAATCTTGTTAACCGAATAGATTCCCAATTGCGTAATCGCTTCGAGAAGAATAAAATTGCAATGGGAAAAGTCGAAATTTTTGGGAATTCACTTTTTTCACTTTGGATGCGTTATGTTTGAGTGCGTTTGTATGTTTGTGCGTGTTGCCCGTTATCACTCAAAATGCTGGCAATGCAATAATTCGAATTCACAATATTTTGCCGAAATTTTCACAAAAAAAAAGAAAATCACTTTTCACTTGCCAAGCTAAACGGCCGCGGTACTTCGGCGACCTTATATAAAATTCACCACACTCAGCGATTGTGTAATTCACCAGTAGAGAAGATAATTTCTGTTCTTTTTTTCTACTTTCGTTTCGTTTTAATATTTCAAAATTTATGATCACTTAATGGACCATTGACAGGCCTTACTTTTGTTATGGCTGTTTTGGCAAATTTGATGGCCCCGTAACGGATGGCACCACCAATAAATCACAAAAATTAAATTCAAAAATTTGCACTGTGCTGAACCGCAACCAACCGACCACCGCTCACTACCGCAACTTGGTTGGTACTTTACGTTGTGAATTTCCGATATCAAATGTTATTCGCAGATCTGGTGTCTGTCGTGTTAATCGATCGATATGCAACTAATCAAAACCATTGATTCGTTAATTTCTTCGTCGGGAAGGAAGTACGCCGCTCTCAGCGCCAACAAAAACAAATGCATCCAACTGCACTTATCGTTGAGCGTCAATTGGCAGAAATGGGAGCAGTGAGAGGAAAACAAAACTATTGCGAATCGTAAAAAATCCGATAGGTAAATAAACAAACAAACGCGTGCCTTCGTGACAGATGAATCACGTTGTAAATCGCTGAAACCGGCCGTTATAACCGTCCGTCCGTTGTTGATTGATAAACCGCAAATCGTTACGAAAATCAATTTAAATTTTGGGATAAATAAAAGGGGGCGATGATGATTTGTTTGTTTTTATTTGTCGTTTCGTTTGTTATTTTTTTTTTAATTTGAACTAATTTTCCGTTTGCATTTCGTTGTATTGTCTTCTGGTCGCAACAACAAGAACAACTGAGGGGATTTTCTTAAAATGCGAAACGATTTTCAAGGTAGATATCAACATAACACGCGTCGTTTTTCTTTTTTTGGGTTTTTGTTCGTTTTTATTTTATTTTTTGTCGCTGGCAAATGCCAAATATTTTCGCTGCACCTTATTTTTGTGAGTGTCTGCTGTGCCTTCTCGCTTTCAACGTTTGTTGAAGATTGTTTTGGTCGATTCGAAATACACCGAAAATTCAACAAATATTCTACCAAAATACAATTTGGCTATACGAAAACCAACATATTGATACAAACATACATACATATATTATAGATGTTGTCAAACATGCATATGTATGTCAGGAAAATCAGCATACTACAATGATTGTGCACAGTGGTTTGAATGGGAGAACAATTTACTATATCATACTTTTAGAGGAAGCCACAAGGCGTGGATTTTTTAAAAAATATTTTTTCAAGAGGACCCAGGGAATTATTTAAAAAATATTTTTTCAAGAAGACACAGGAAAATCAGCGTACTACAATGATTGTGCACAGTGGTTTGAATAGGAAAATAGTTTACGATACCACACTTTTAGAAAAAAAAAAATGAAAAAATGCTTGTTCAAGAAGGCGTGGAACTTTTAAAAACTTTTTTCCAAGAAGCCACAATGCGTGGATTTTTTAAAAAGTATTTTTTCAAGAAAGGGCGTGGATTTTTAAAAAAATATTTTTTCAAGAAGTCTCAAGGCTTGAATTTTTTAAAAAAATATTTTTTAAGAAGCCACAATGCGTGAATTTTTTAAGAAGCCAAAGGGCGTGGATTTTTTATAAAAAATCTTTTCAAGAAGCCACAGGGCGTGGATTTTTTAAAAAATATTTTTTTAAGAAGCCATAGGGCGTGGATTTTTTTATAAAAAATCTTTTCAAGAAGCCACAGGGCGTGGATTTTTTAAAAAATATTTTTTCAAGAAGCCACAGGGCGTGAATTTTTTAAAAAATATTTTTTCAAGAAGTCACAATGCGTGGATTTTTTTTAAATATTTTTTCAAGAAGTCACAATGCGTGGATTTTTTTTTAATATTTTTTCAAGAAGTCACAATGCGTGGATTTTTTTTTAATATTTTTTTCCAGAAAAATGCCAAAAGGCATGGATTTTTTAAAAAATATTTTTTCAAGAAGCCCAAGGCATGGATTTTTTTTTTTAAATATCAAGAAGCCACAAGGCATGGATTTTTTTAAAAAATAACAAGAAGCCACATTGATTTTTCTTTTTTTATATTTTTCAAGGACCTACAAGGTGTGATTCCTTGACTTAAAAAAAATTAAATATTTTGCCATCTAACAGTAACACATCAACATTGGTCAACTTTTTGATATAAATCCGAAAATAGGTCCCCAACCATTATCCGACTGCAAGTCGACTGTCGGCGACTTAGATACTCTACATGGTCATAACTACTGGCATCTGATGTCTTTTTCTGATTATGGTAAGGAAACCCAGGCCCAATAATTTCAATGGAGCCAACACCGAAAATAGGCGAAACAAGATCCGCCGAATCCAATGGTTTTATCCATTGCATGCGTCGTAGGTCATGAATTCTTACCAAATAAGAAATCTTATCAGCAGGATCCTTTATGATTTGTGGATATCAAATAATGATTTTTTTGAACTTATTAAAAGTGCTACAGCAACCTCATGACACTTTTTTATTTAACATCTGTTTTCACTTTAGAATGCTTATTTTTTGTTCAAATAAATACACTTTGATATGATTAAATTTGATTGATGTTTCAAAATTGTAAATTCAATATTCCTATATTCTATGTAAATCCGATGACAATACAACTTTGTATTACCCTTTAGCTGAAGCATGACATCAACGCTAAAGAGAGATGAAGCAGCAGATGATAGCAGCTAGGTTAACAATTGAATCACCACCTGCCAATGCATCCCTCCCTACCTAATAAAAGACAAAAATAAATTGTCTTTTCATTGAATTGATTGCTCATCGCAGACAAATGTCCACTGTGCCGAGAAAATAACGTCATCATTTTGTTGTTGTTTTTTTTTAATTTGTTTGATTTTCGGTTTTAAATGCCACAGATTTTTGTGAAGACATTAACGACAGAATTTCTTTATTTTTTGTTTAGATTTTGTTAAATTGCTAATCCAATATTTATAGTTTACAAACGAATCTACATATCGATATACATATGGACACGAAACTCAGCAAAAAAACAAAAACATTAATAAAAGCAGCAAAACCAAACCCAAACAAAACTGACCTTAAACACGCATCTAATAATGGGTTATTTGGTTGCCATTGAAAGAGAAAAGTTTTGGGATGTTTTTTCTTTTTTTTTAATTTAATTTTTAGTTTAGGCGTACAAGAAGAAGCTCATGTTTTTTCGCAAATGAAACACATTTTGAATTCAATGAAGTGTGGTGAATTACAATAACATTTGCCAAAATGCATTCACCATTCTCGCAGAATTTTTGTAATTAATAAAATTTATGGTTGCATATGATAGCTGTCAGCGTTGTAGAAATGTATTCAATGACGTCCATACATGAGAGGGTTTCTAAGATTGAACGCACAAAAATTAAAACAAATGAATTGGACACCTAAAGATTCGTGCAAATGAAAACTACTTTTAATAAAAAAATTATATTTCAAGAAGCCACAGGACGTGGATTAAAAAAAAACAGTTTTTAAGAAGGCGTGAATTAATTATTAATTGTACGCCACAAGGCGCACAAGACATGGCTGTTTAAAAAATATTTTTTAGGAAGCCAATGCTTGGATTTTTTTTAAAAAATACTTTTTCAAGAAGCCTCTAGGCGTGGATTTTTTAAAAATAGATTTTTCAAAAAGTCACTATTTGTGGATTTTTTTAAAAATACCCTTTTCAAGAAGCCACAAGGTGTGATTTTTTTTTTAAAATACTTTTTCAAGAAGCCTCTAGGCGTAGATTTTTTAAAAATAGCTTTTTCAAGAAGCCACAAGGTGTATTTTTTTTACAAATACATTTTTCAAGAAGCCTCTAGGTGTGGATTTTTTTTAATTCCTTTTTCAAGAAGCCACAAGGTTTGATTATTTTAACAACATGACATCGGTAAAATCGGTCGATATGGAATGCCTTTTTTGCCTACTAAAGGAACGAAGTACCAACGTACAAATACTCAACTTGAAAAATTATGCTGTGCCCTGAACTCGAATCGGCAAAATGTGTTTAACACTTCAAACATACCGAAAAAGGTCAGAACCTTTATATGTAGGTTTCGACATAACCAAAGTTCTATAATGACCATTTCTCTGAAGAAGCCTGGAATCTCAAACTACAGTAAATTCGGTGCAATTTTTTTTTTTTTAAATTTCGGCGGGACTTTTATATTGGGATTATATTAAAATATTAGGTTGGGGAAAAAGAAATCCATTATTGTTTCGGCAGATGGCTGTACTGATAGAATAATTCCAGATTTATGATCGTTGCAAGTGTGACATTTTGCAGTAAAAAAATTATTTTGCTGTTTTTTGTTTGGCATTTGGCATTCAGTTGTGAGTTACAGGGTGTTAAAAATGGAAGTGAACAAAGAGAAAATTCGGTACATTTTACAGTTTTCTTTGACAAAGCTGAAAATACAAGCCAAGCGGCTAAAATTGTGAATGGTTTCGATATTGTAAAAGCCAATTATGTGAAATTTTGGTTTCGTAGATTCCGTTCAGGAATCCGGGCGTCGAAAATGTCGATAAAATCGGAGAAATGATCGAAGTTGACCGGCATGTTAGCAGTCGTAACATCGGCCAGGAGCTAAAAATCGACCATAATTGTTTTAAACCATTTACACAATATATATATATATATTATGAATTTCTTTTTAACTAATCTAATATATGACATTTTTTTCCAAAGTTGTCATTCAACTTTCCAGAATCCGTAATGTCAAATTACACTGCCTTCCGTTGAAATTGCGGTCAGAACAATAAAAAAATTTTAAAATGGAGCGAAATCGACATATAGGGGTATGTCCAAAAACCAGTATTGAAAATGGCCTGCCAAGTTGTTATTCACCTTTAAGGGGACCCCCCACCCATTCTAGGTTTCAAAAAAATTTAATTTTGTATTTTGATTTAATTCGATCCATTCAAGAATGTCTCTATAAATTTTCAAGTGAAAATCTCAACAATTTTTAAAGATATAGCCGATTTATTGTGCTAGCATCAAGTGACGGCAAGAGGGCTAATCAAACCTAAACTGCATTTTTCTCCAAACAGCGGGCACGATAACTAAAAAACTAAAAATCCGATCGATTCCAAAATTTGGGACGTTTTTCTGTGAGTGTATAGCTATCGTATGAACTAGGATAAAGCCAGTCGGTGAAGATCTTCCTTATTTTTTAACTTAGTTTGTGGTCAAAAATAGGCGATTTTCCAAAAAAAAAAAAAAAAATTCAAAGTCAAATGCGCGAAGTCAATATTCCTATAATAATACAGTGTCTTTGGTTGGTAAAAGGAGCCCGCCATCAAAAATAAAGATTTTTCTTTAATCACAAAAAACAACAACAACAACAATTTTTTGTAAATTATTTTTCTTCCTTTTTAAATCTTCAAATATATATGTGGAAAGTTACAAACCTTAACAAGCATTGGTATTCATTTACCAGCCCATTTAAAATCTTAAAAAAAAATCGGGAAGGGGGGGGTTGTTCCTTAATGTCGAAGTACAGTGTCTTTGGTTGGTAAAATGGGTAGTACAATTATATGGGGACCAAAACGTGAACCTGTATATCCCATCCCTCTATCGAAATTTAAACAGATAATTATATTAGAATATACACCCTTTAGGGAGTCGAAGATGAATAATTAGGGTTGTTGCAAACATAATAGTGCAATATGTTCGAGAATCTACGTTTTTTAAAGAACGAAATTTTTCTACGAAATATATCATTTCTAAAAAAAATAACTTTCAGTGATCCGTGGAATTATACCATATTTATTTTCTGGGATATCGAGTTAGTAACCCACTTAGCCCCCTTACAATTTTTTCCTCTCATTCTAAACTTGGCATATAACAATATAAATCTGCACAAATTATAATACATGCAAATTGCATAACCCTATTTACCTCCATTCCAAATGCAAATTCCATTCAAAATTTTACATGCATGGTTTATAAAAAAAACACAAAAATACAGACGAGTACATTTTGGCAAGTTTTATCATCAATTATGCCATTGTCTTGACATTCACATTAAAATGTAGACAAGCATATTATTGACTCAGTTTTATATTTAAAACAACAAATGCTTATTTCTGTGTCGTCATTAATTTTAACGATGATGAAAATAGAAATAAAAAAAAAAAAACAGACGCCAATGTTCCGAATATTTGAATGCACTGATGCAAATTAGAATTGAAAATTTCTATTATAGTGTCAATTATCGTTATAACAACGATTCTAAATGAGTTCTAAAACAATTAATCGTTTGACAATTTGACGTGGCAAGGTGTGAATCGTTACTGGATAGTATGTAAGTCGTTTTGACAATCACATTCGAAAGCTGTCACTTGCCAGTGATTTTGATCACTGATCACTAATTACCATCTAAACTGTCAATGGTGTGTGAACAATTGTCATCTGAGCAGTGTAAATTAGCATTACTCACTTTTGTTAATTACATTAGACGTTTTAAAATTCAATTGAGGTAATACAATACGATTTGAAAATTAGTTTTGACATTTAGCAAATAAAGGATTCATGTATGAAAAGATAAAATATGAAAATAATAATCATTAGAAATTATTACCAATTTATGTAAATTTATTTGTGTACACAGAAAGAAAGTTTTCTGAGCAAGGATCGGATAAAAACACATTAGGACGATGAATCAAATGAATATGGATTCACATCTTTGGTGATGCTATTTAGAATATTAAAAGCGAAATTTTTCTTACAATATGTGGATGCTCCAAAATTTTGTCTTGTGGTGATTAGTTTACGGTTCAAGAAAATAAGGAAAAAACAGCCCAAGGACTTGATATAGAAGGAGGATATGTTTCACAGAAATATTATTCATTCGATTTGATCTCAGACATGTCATCTTAAAAACAAGTAAAATTGTGTCAGTCTATGGATGGCGAGGTATTCGGAGTTACACACAGGTGTTATTATTCGCTTTGTATCACGTATATGTTTTTTATCAAAGAGGTTTCGGATTTCATTTTGATCAAATCGGATATTGAATTCACTTCAAATTTATTTTACAAAATATAAAGTATTGATTCCTTGTGGGGGAGGTACATCTAGGTCACATCTTTGGAGTTAATCTAGACTTGGTAAAAATAATAGTTTGTGCACAGTTAGATTAAAACCGGACATTCCATTTGTCTAATATTGAATTTATAAATCTGGAAAATTTTGACCATGTGTGGGAGGGGTATCAGCTGGGTATCAGCCAACGGGTACCATCTTTGGACATGATGAAGACTTGGTAAAAATAATAGGATGTGCAAACGTAGATCAAAATCTGACATTCCATTAGCCTGATATTGGATTTATAAATATTGAAAATTTTGATCATATGTGGGGGAGGTACCAGAAGAAGTGGACCAATGGGTGATATCTTCAGACTTGATCTAGGCTTGGTAAAGTTAATAGGTTGTCTAACTTTTGGTTCGAATCGATTTTGTCAATCAATTTTGACAATTTTTTGGGGGACGCAACAGAAAGAGCGGAAGAAATATTACGATATGCAAGGTTTGGATGAAATCGGTTACTCCCTTCGAGAGTTTCGAGTGCACCAGCCGGCCAGACAGACAGGCGGACGGACATATGAAAATCGACTCCAAATTGTCTAAAACGGAAACAAAGAAATGTGGGGTCTAAAACCAATATTTTGATGAGGCACATTTTTTCGAATCAATGTGTATATACCTTCATTAGCCATGAGGCTGAGGGTATAGTGATGCATTACGCCAAAACTCCAATTTGTTTTCCGGGGTTCCTAATAACCTCGCCAAGTGCTATCATCCACCACAGATAATGAGCTCCTAGCTTCTAGTTCTTATAATATCGAAATTGAATGACCTCAGAGCGTTTTTTGGATCTCACCACTAAATATTTTCTTTTATCAGGGCAAGCTAATATTATGTTAGCTGAAACATTAGGAATCCAGAATTATTAGGAAGAATGTGGATAGTTTGTATGGACTGGACCTGGGGTGCAAGTAGGATTTTACTAGCAACTTAAGCTAAGCCTTGGTATGGGCGCAGTTTAAAGATATGGGCCTATATTGATTAATGGGCCTATTTATTCACCATGTACCCAGAAAGTGAAAACACAGCTACTTCGTGCGAAAGTGCGACTAAAGCCTGGATCATGGATTTATATTCGGAATGCCAAATACCAAAATTGAGGTGGGAGTTTAATAGGGGGGGCATTTCAAAAAAGAGTCCTATATTAAATTTTCTGCAAATAAGTTTTTCTTTCTACAAGAATTTTGAAATTACAATAACTTTGGTTGGAATCTTTGAAATTCCGAAAATGAGAATGGACATTATTTGAGCCTATAGCGAAACGTATACCGGAATATATTATTAATCAATAAATATTATAAATTAATAAATTCGAAATCGTGATTTCTGAGTTAATAATGGAGAATTCTTCGCTATATCAGACTTTATATTGTGTAAAAAATTCAGATGACTTTTAGACTCCGATAGAAAGCTGTAAAAGTTGTTCTGTTCCTTGTAAGGTGTGAGCCAATTGAAAACATAAAACTCCTGTGTAGTATGGAGGGTATATTAGATTTGTCATTCCGTTTGCAACACCTTGAAATATTCATCGGAGACCCCACAAAATATGAATATTCTTAATAAGAATAAAATTCTATGTCGATTTATGTGTGTCCGTCTGTCTGTTGAAATCACGATACATACCCCAATATTTAGGATAGAGCTCTGAAATTTTGCACAGACATTGCTAGTACTCATAGGATGTTTGGTATTGAACGGGAACATATTGGTCCACGTTTTTATGTAGCCCCCAATATAACTTTACCTCTCAATATTCTGTATTTTTATATAACCGTACCCCCAATATTCGGTATTTTGGGGATTTTGTACAAGTTTTCCAAACCGAATGGCATCAAATTTTGTATTTTGTATTTTGGTTTCTCAATGTATAGCACACGCATCTACCAAAAATTATTAATATCGAGTCAAGTTTCAGAGTAGCCCCCATATAACAGTATATCCAACAATCGTTATTTTTGGGATTTTCGACACGTTTTTCAATCAAATTGATTGTAATTTAGTATTTTGGATTCCCATTGTAAGCACATTATTTTACAAAAAAATTCACCAAGTTTGAGTCTAGCCTCCATATAACGCTACCCCCACATATCTGAACTAAAAAACGGGGATCAATATTGATCTCCGTCTTGGTATAGCGCCATTAACCCATTTGGTAATCATATTTTTCTCACATTTTTTTCGGTATATTTAAGGTCGAACTTAACATATTTTTACAATTTCAATAATTTAGCTCTGCTGTTATTTAGAACGTTATTTAGAATGTCTGCAATTCTTTTATTTCGCAAATCCAAAAAAATCATATGTATTATATGAGTAAAATTAACATTTCTTGGAGGCATTTTGAAACTTTAATCAAAATTGTAGCTATTATTTGTACCTACTTTAATGAATATAAAAAAAGTACAGAAAGTTTCTTTGTATACACTTGAATACCATCGATCATTTTGTCCAAATCAGAAATATACACACACTCACAACACCAACACGCACACACAAAGTAGTTGCAACTACTTACACGTTTTAATAATTTATCTTCCTCTCGTTCAGGACCACTTTTCGCGTTCGAGCATTATCAAATCCAAGTGATGTTAGCTTTTGTTCTACACTTCGAAATTACACGACTTGGCACAACAATGACACTTGACAAAATGAACACCAAGTGTTCTGCAAAACTCATTGTTGGTTTGGCATAGTCTGGGCCACAATAAAGGATGCCGCTTAGAATCATCCACCTGTACTCATTTCTGGATGTTCATTACAATCAAAGTTCAATGTCATCCGGCAGTGAAAGGAAAACGCTAAAAAATAATTGCTCTGGCCATAGCCCCCGATGACGCGCATTCGAATACCACTCCTTGCTAATGTTTCAGATAACGAAAACTCATTGTCCATTGTCCCGTTTGGTGGCTGGTTGGTTGGCACAAAGTGGGATTCGTTTCCAATGAAAACATGAAAAACTTTTAATTGATACTTTTCAGAATGAATATGTTTGGTATTTTGTAACAACGCTGATGTTGAGGTTGGTGTTGTGTTGGTCATACTTTATCGCAATCTAGCAATCAGCTAACGTTAAACGTCATAATTGTTTTTAAAACCTTCCCCCTTTCGCCCCATACACCATCAAATTGGCTTGGTAACCAATTTTAATGGTCTTCATTTCACACATTTTCTTGCATTGGGTAAATCAATAGCGTGGTTTATGGTCATATCCGGCTTGTCAAGATTTAGCCATGTTTGCCCAAAACAACCTTGAAATTTCCTTGGTCTTTCCCTTTGTCTTTGTTTTCTTATTAACACAAAATGGCTTAGAAACAAACAGAAGACAGCAACAAGAAGACAGCACTTACCTCATCACAGCCAGCACAACGCGGTTTTAACAGTTCCGCATAGTGACGTTCACAGTAGATTTTATCGTCGTGCACGCAATATGTCAGATCGACCAGCAATTCATTGCAAGTGTTGCAGGTAAAGCAACGTGGATGCCACATGACGCTTTCCACAAATTTCGGAGCGGCCACCACCATATCGCCCACATTGATTTCACCCTCGCAATGGGCGCAGTGCTCATCGTGCGGGGCATCTTTAATATAACCTGAAGGACAACAAGGAAATACATTTAATTGTGTTCCCTTTACTTCGTATTGAGAATATCCTACCTATGTCTAGTGCAATTTCATTGCGTGCCGTCACAAAATCTTCATAGGATGCCTCATGCACATCTTCCAAGTGCTTGCAGTGCTCCAGCGATAGATCTTGCTTGGGCAATTGATATGAGATCTGCTGTTCACGATAACGGGCGCCCTCGCTACCGATTTTTGGCACTTTCTCCACTGGCAATTGTTCAAAGTAGCGATTGATGCGCGACGACACACGTATGCCCTGAGGCACCCAAGTGTAGCCCAAATCGCGAGGATCCACGCCAGAATCGGCTGGTGATACCACCTTAAAGCCCAAACGTTCATGGACCGAGGTTGACTGTTGCTGATAAATGGCATGTGCTTCGCGGGGGCATTTACAGGATTGACAGGTTTTTCTAAAATAAGAAGAAGACAAAAAAAGTAATTAATTATTGATATATTGTGTGGTGTGATTAACAATTGTGTAGAAAAAATATCGCATGCGATATATGTTCTGTCTCATTGCTGTATTTCCCGTAGGTGTATACTTAACATTTCTGTTATTACCTAATTCTGTTAAGGAAAGCTTTTCACATTTTAATGTTAAAATGCTGTTATGTGTAAAAGCTTTTTTCTATATGTTAACTTGTGGTTGTTAATTTGTTGTTAATTTGAAATAAAATATAAATGGATGAAACTCAACATTTAACATTTTCATAACAAGTTATGACCGTAGAATTTGTTAAATTTTTCTTAACCTGCAAATAAAAGGGCAATCAGCTTAAAATAAGCAGATTAAGAAAAAATCCAATAAAAATCATTTCAATTGCGTTTAAAAGAAAACTTTAGGGTACAATTTGAACCCAATCATAACAAATCATCTGATGGACGACATGTAAAGGTTCAAAAATGGTCCAGAATTCCTTTGGGAATGAAATAGCCTGTGAGTATATTAAGAACTCAGAAGTGCAAATTCACCATTGACCAACTTTTTGAATTATGGCATGATAATTTTGAAATCATGATGGAGATCACAATATTAAAACTATATTTTTTGCACATACATTTTTTAACCTACACAACTATGTTGTCAGGGTATTATAGCTTTATGCAGCCCCACGTTTAAGTCGATCGACATATCTAGCTGAGTCGATATAGACATTTGTGTCCGCCCGACCGTCAATCCATTTGACCATTATAATTTGTAAATACGATAGGCCACAGTTATGGAACTATCGTCTCGAATTTTTGCATGTAGGATGGATTGTGGTCAACGAAGCCCCTTATCGTTTTTTGTAATGATCGGTTAATATTTAATGGATAAAATTGACCATAAACATAATTTTTGTCTGTTTTTCTGGTCGCTATAGAAACCAAAATTATGACCGGAACACAACTAAATTTTATACCAGGAACGGAATCTGGCCGAAGTATAATTATCAAAATTTAGCGGGTCAAATGAACACAGATGTCTGTGTGAAAAATTACAAAATTTGTATTCCAAGAGATATATATTTACTCCTGAAGGATATAGACCCGGGAAATTGATAGTATATCCAAGATGAGTGCTTGACCTTTAAATTGATACCAATTATAGTGTTGTATGTATTCGGAAGTGACATTGTTTAGTATTATTACTAACTCAATAGAGGGCGCAAATGTCGCACTGATGCCTATAATTTTCGGCGATGTTGAGATGATATTTAGGGGGTGCAATGAACCGAACACTTTATTTTTATCAGGCTTTCTAGTCGCTCTAGAGGCTATTATTGTATGCAGAATATCACACATTTTACAAATGTTTAGAACGGCTGTTTAGGTAATGATCGGTCAATCGGTCAAAAAACCGCAGAATGTTAGATTTTCGTGGTAGTTGGGTAGGGTATCATATGTTCAGCTCCACTCGGCTATACTTCTCCGCTCAGTGGTATTGTGATGAAAATTGGATATTTTACAGCCTGTTTTTGTAAATGTAAAATGTCCATTCGTTCGTCCAAAAAACGAACGATTGCTCATTTTGGTTTTCGCAAACAACTTACCGGTTGTAGTGAGTGAGAAATAGGAAAGAGCTTTTGGTATTCGTATTTTTTTGGTTTTTGTTATACAAAACGGTGCGTTATTTACGAACAAAAATGTCAAAAACAAACGAAGAGAAAATACCATTCGTTTAAAAAAAATAATAAAGAAAACTATTTGTTCATTACAATTTGTGTGTTGTTAATGAAAAGAACGTAACAAATATGGAAAATTCTGATGAAATATATAAGAAGAAATGGTTTGTAAAAAATTATATATCCCTATGAAATGTAAAAAATTATATTGAATTGTTTGAACCCCTAGCAACAAAAGGACAACGATTGCCCAATTCCAAAAATTGGTTGATCTCATGGAACTTTACCCACAATTAGCAACTGGCCGTCCTGTTTTCGGATCCAATAAATTTGAAGGGGATAACAAGTGGAATAATGTAGCTGTATCATTAAATGCCATAGGTATTCTCCTTTGGGGAATATTTTGCTTTTCTTTATAATTAAAATTAATTGCAATCGTACCAAACATTTTGAATTTTCTATTTTGACACTATTTATGTAAAAAAACTGTTTGTAAACAATAAACAGAGTTACCCTCATTTTGCAATAATTCTATTGGAAAATTTGCAACAATACACCAAAAGAAACACTTTGGCACTAATGGTTAAAAACGAATGAAAAAGCTCAATCGTTTCTAGACGAAAGCTTTTACAATTATTACAAAAACCAAATTTTCGACGTATACGTTTTAATACGAACGATACGTGTGACTGCCGGAACAAATTACAAAAACAGGCTGTTAGTCCATGTTTTGGCATATCCCCCCTTATAAAGGTTCCGCATCATTTGCCGTATTTTAAAGGTTTCTGACACATTTTTCAATCGATGACATTATGGGCTCATTAGGCGAAAGTAACGTATCTACTAAAAGTATTTGACATAGATCTATGTTTTGGCATTGGTATTCTCGCCGATGTGGCAGTAATATGACATTCCGGATTCCTGGTGAATAAAAGACGTGTACACAGAAGATCTTCAATTATATTTTTTATAAACCACACATATAATGATTCCGCGGCATTTCCGATAATTGGATTACATTTTGCAACCTGTAATTTGTAATTACGGTACGATAATTATGATAGTTTAAGTATCATCTTATCACTAAAATAGCTTTAAGTTGTCATTATGTTTTCCTGGTGAATAAAAAAAAATATTCGCAGAAAATACTGTGACACAAAATAGATGTCATCCTTTGAGAGGTGGAAATTACCTTATCGTGGTGAAAGCCCTTGGTGTGTACATTAAGAACCCATAAGGACAAATTCGTCATAGGTTTGCGGCTATTGCGGGTTACTTTAGGGATGACATGTCTCCAATCAAATCGATTGAAGAATATTTTTGTAAAATATATCCTCCTACTATCTCGAGTCCTTGTGCATCTTTTCGTCCTTATTTTCTGAATAACACAGGACTACTTTTTTGACCTCGAAATATTCTACACAAATTTTGCTAATAAAATTGTAGATAGGGTTGTAAAAGACTAGAAAACAATATTCGTATGTTTGTATCGCTCTTTTCCATTTTAACCCGATCCTCACTCAGAAAATCTTACATCTACAAACACTAACAAATTTCGAATAGATAGTACAATTTAAAGAACATTTGGATTCGACTGAAATACACACTGGTGGCAAAAACGTTTGCTATCTTTGATACTCCAAAGATTTTTCTGTGGGATAGAGATCTGATGATTGTGTTGGCCATTATAAAACCTTGAGTTTTGTACCCCCGTAACTAATCTATGAAGTGTTTGGTGTATGTTTGGAAGTTATAGTCAAGCTGAAACACGCAAAAACAATATAATTTTTGTATATTAAAAATTTAGAATTTTATTTTTTTTTTTATTTTCCAACAAACAAACTACCCCTTGTTATTTTCCGAATGGTAAAACACATCCCCACCAACTACATCAATGATATCATTGCCAAATAGATTTCTGCAATTGTATCTATCCATCTGCCCATCAATATTTCAAATATTTTTGAATGATACATTTTTCTGGTGTTTGCCATGACGTTGTAGGTGAGTAAATGAGTGAGTGAACATGGATAGTGAAATGTGTGTGTATTGTTTTCTGTTTCTTTACTGTTGTTGTTGTTGGTGTTGTTGGTTTTCATCTTTCTTACCTTACAATGAGATCATAAATTTCTTGTTTATCGAATACTTTGCAATAGGTGTGCAAAACATTTAGGCAGGCATAGTGTAGGCCGGTCCAGGGTACATCTGGTGATGCTAATGCCTCCCAGAGGGGGCAATCGGCATGACGATCTAGGTCCAACATTTTCACCATTTCTTTTGTGTTTGACAGTTTTGGTGGTGACAAAATTGTACAATTTTGACACTAGTTTTATTTTATTCAGACACTTTCAATTTCGTTCACATGAATCTATAATTCTTTTTTTGTTTGCATTTATTTCACAAAGTCTCTAAACTAAATGATGTATTTGTTAGAAAAGAAAAACATTTAAATATTTCCCAGAAAAAATGCCACGGTATTTGTTTGTTTTTCACCTTCTTGTCCGTTTCATTTGAATTGGAAGTAAAATGGCCATTTCATAGAATAAATATTAAAGAAGTCATTTAATATTTACGTAAATAGCAAGGCGCTTCACATCGAAGCTATCATAATTTCCAAATAACTGTTCCATGTTTCGTTAGTCGACCACTGTGAGGTTTATTCACCAATGTGAAGAAAACAAGTGCCTATTATTTTAACAGTTACGCGATTTCAATCTACTTTCACAAAATTAACAAAAAACATCGAATAAAATTTGATTTGCCTCCCACTATTTTTTTAAGTATTATTGTCCGCTGTATGTAAAATTGTATGCACAGTGGGATTTTTTTATTTCGCTATTTGTTTATAACAATAATAGAACAAGTTATATTTTTATATATCACTCTAGGTGGTAGTGATAAGGAGAGATTCGCTGAATGTATCGATCATCTTTTGAATTTAATAAAAAATATATTTATACAGTAGTTTTCGCTTATAGTCCATTTCGCTTAAAGGCCAAAAAGGATATGGTGTTAGTTATACCATTTATGTGACATTTTTCTTCCAAATTCATACAAATTATTTGTTCTATATAAACTTCGAAAATTAAAGATATTGGCATTTTACACACATTTATTTGCCACATTTTCTGTGCATGCAAAACTAATATTTTTTAGATTAAAAATTTTTATAAGCCACCCTGTTTTTTGAAAAATGACATTTGAAAAAATGGCACCTGTTCTTTGAAAAATAGGCCACCCAAAAAAAAACTTGAATGGCATTTATATTTGAAACATTTATAAATGTCAAAAATTGCTAGATTCAAAAAGTTGTGAAAATGGTACGCGCGATATTTTAGTGTTAGAAAAAATTAAAATTATTGAAAGACTATGAAGAAAATAATATGAAATGTGGAAAACTGAGTGCCAAATATTTAATAAAAAATTAAAAGTTTATAAAATAATCAAAAATAGTTCAAAAATTAAAAAACCTTCCACCAAATTGGTTGTATTTAAAAAACATTGCGTCAAAGAAAAGGTGATCACCCTGATAATTGAAAAGGCGCTTTTATATGGTTTAATGAAATGCGTGGCCAGAACAGTGGTTATTGTTTAAACAATTTATTTATTTTAAATAAATATATTAATTTGTTTTAATAAACTTAAATTTTATTTATAAAATTACATGTTTTGTGTATATTCCATGACGTGTATTATATCACGATTTTTAATCCAGTAATGGACTTAAAACGAAATTTGATATTTCAAAATCTAGCTTTATAAAATGTGTTACAAAAGTTGTGCAACTATAGTTGTGGACTATAAACGAAAACTACTGTAGAAACTAAAAGGAAGTGGTGTTAGTTATGCCACTTATGTGTCGAGTCTTATGATTCGAGTAAATTCGGAACGGTTTTGGTCAATCATAAAAATAGAAAATGTAAAGATATTGGCATTTCCACACAATTATTTGCACCATTTTATTTAGGACATTTTCGAAAATCTATTATTTTTTATCATTAAAATTTGATTTTTTAGAAACTACTTTTTAGAAAAATAGTCACTAGAAAAAATGGCAAATAATATAGAAAAAAAAACAAAAAAAAATTATGAATATAATTTATATTTGAAAAATGTTCGTATTTAAATCTCAAAAACATGTTCTTTTTCAAAAAATTGCTAAGCAGTGCCAGAGGATATTTTAATGGTTATATCAAAAATCGACGCCTTGATATGTTCTCTGTCCTGAATGATATTCGTTGAAAATTGCATGTAAACATTTAATAAAAAATTAAAATTGACTTTTACTAACATTGCATGCTGGAGAAAAATTGGAAAATATTAGCCTCACCTTCCACCAAATTGGTTGTATTTTGGTATTTTCGGTTATTTTGGGTAGAAAATCTTCCCAACAATAATGATCCATTTCGGTCCACTTTTTAGGGTAGCCCCCAAAACTTTCTACCTCCATCTAACAGTTTTCCTAAAATTCGATATTTTCGGGATTTTGTGTGCGTTTCTCAAGCAAATTGACTGTTATTTAATTTTCTAAATTCTCATGGACATGAAATCTTCGTACAAAAAACTATTAACTATATTAAACACTGCTATGAAATGAAATATTTAATTTTTAATCCGCCATTTTGGATTTATTTGATTTTCAAAATCTAGCTCTATAAAATGTGTTAAAAATTAATTTAATTCAACCTTACCTTCCCCACTAAATGGTCTTCATTTCGCATGAAATAATAACATGCGAACGGAGTAAACCATACTAGCAAATATTTTAACCAAACCTGTGTAATGAAAGAGGATGGGGCATATAGGTTTACATATTCTAGAACCAACCCAAAAATGGTCAAAATTTAGAAAAATGTTTAAATCTTATACCATCATATTTGAGTACATTGTAATATTTATACGCTCCGCCTTATGCATAATGAGGATATATCGTCAGCTAAAATGCAAAAAGGCGTAACTAACAAAAAATTTAAAATTGACTTTTTGAATGAATATTGTGAATGTTATTTGATAAATGCTAAAAGGAGTAACTAACAAAAAATTCACGTTTTTACTTAATTGTTATGACTGCCATTAAACTAAATAACTAAATTTGTTAAAAGAATTATAGTCTATTATTCGTCATATGCAATATCACCCTGCCGGGCATACTTTTTCATTTCACATGACATGTTTATAGTTTTCATTCAAAACAGTTTTTTGCTTCTCCTAAACAATTATGCTTTTGTTAGTTACGCCTTTTTGCCTTTTAGCTAACGATATACACTTTGATAGTACCTCCCATACAAATGATAAACATTTTCAAGATTTATAAATACAATATCAGTCGAATAGAATGCCCGATTTGAACCAAACGTTGCACAATCTATTATCTTTAATTTGCCTAGATCAAGTCCAGAGATGGGAACCATTGGTCCGCTCCTTCTGATACCTCCCCTACAAATCAAAATATATATAAATTCAATATCAGGCGAATGGAATGTCTGATCCATGCTTTGCACGTTGCAATATTTTTACCCCCATAAAAGGTTGAAAAATTGAAAAATGCATATGTAGGTTATCCACATATGATCAATATTTTATAAACTTATACATTTAATTCTTTGAACATTAAATCCGAAACCTCTTTGATAAAAACATATATCTTATATACTTTTTGTGTGCGATGGCCGGAAACATAATAGTATATACTCGTAAAGTATTGATCAACAAATTTCAATTTATGCTCGTTTCGTAAATCCAACATCAAAAATAATTATTTTGTATGCTTTGCAGGTTGAAAAATTTTTTTTGTTTGATCCATTAGTGCATTCAGTTGTGAGTTACAGGGTGTTAAAAATGGAAGTGAATAAAATCGGAGAAATGGTCGAAGTTGACCGGCATGTTAGCGGTCGTAACATCGCCAGGGAGCTAAAAATCGAACAAACCTTTTTTAAACCATAAAAAATGGATTTCTTTTTCTGGTTGATCTTCATTACAAAATTGACAATTCTAATTTGTTACGTATCGTCGCTGAACATATTTTTGTAACAAAAAGAGGATCCTCGGCCAACACTGAAATACAACATTAAATTATAGACCAAACATAAACATATACAGTTGAACAAAGCACAAAATATGTGCTATCTGTTTAAAGCAGTGTTGCCAAAATCGTAGTTTATTTACATCATCTATACAATTGTACGAGTAAATTAACCCTCAGTAAATAAGAACACACTATTATATAACTTTATATTTTTTCCATTACCCACTGTCCCCAATTTTTAAATACACATATTTAAATAAATTGAAAATAAAATTTCAATTTAATTTTGATTTAATTATTTTCAGAGGAGGGTGTTTTTTCGTTTGTTTCCATTATATGACTGGGGCTCAATAGAAATACGCAAACACTTGTTTGCTATCTTCTTCGCCCTGCTGTTGCTGCTGTTTCCACCATATTACCAAACATTTAAACGGTAAACTCAAAAGTAATAAACAGATAAATCGTTAAAAAATATTTTCCAACAACAAGAAGAAACCATTTAGAAAAAAAGTAGAAGAAGCACTCATCTATATATGTGTATGTGTTTTTTTTTTAATAAACAATGAACACTTTAAATGATTGCCCACTTCCATCAACAACAACAGACCGACCGACCGACCGACCGACCTCTCATCGCATGGTGGCTATGAACATTTGTCCAGCATCAGCAGAAGCGTTCACCTTTTGAAGGTTTCATTTGATTTTTTTTTCTCTTGTGGCGCCCGGAATAATTTCATTGAGTTTTGAAGGGCGCACTTACTACACGTGAAGTAGTGCTCTTGTATTTTTAGTCTCATAATATTACAATTACAATAACAAAGAGGAGCACTTTATTTTTAAATTGTTGAATAAAAATAGATTTTGCTGCATTTTTATATCCTATGTGGGGAAAGTTGTGGGGCTTATTTTTAAATGTTGTCATTATGTTTATGTTTGTTTTTTGTAAGTTTTTTATAAATCAGGAAATGTTACGTCAGAGATTTCCCTTATGACAGGAATGCCTGTAGTTGTATTCTTCTTGTAAATGATGTTGGGTGCAGTAAAGCAGTAAAAGTAAATAGCAAAGAATTACCGTGGGAAAATAGTTTTTATCAATTCCTGTACAAGGATGACGAATTAGCCTAAAGCAATATATTTTTAGATTTGAAAAATTTTTGAATCGCAAAATTCTGCATGAAATCTAAAATTATATGTAAACACAAACCACATTTCTTCGATTTAAATTTCGGATCTACAAAAATTAACATCAAGATGGTACGAAACAGATCAAGTTCGAAGACAGATTGTTGGAAACTATTCAACGTGATAATTGTGGTTTTCTGATACTACATAAATGGAAAATGTGCACGTCGATAAAACAACCCTTCATAGAACTCTGTAATTGGACCTAAAGAATATGTTGAAAATTCAGTTTTTTTACTCTCAGCCTTTAGCTGATGAGGGCATATACACTTTACATTGGAAAAACATAATTGTTTTAGACTCCAAGTTTCTTTTCAGGCAATTTTGAAGCGAGTTACAAATTTCCACCGCTGTCTGTTTGGCTGATGCAAATATCGAAGAGAGTAAACGATTTAATTTTTATTTATTTGAGTTTTTCCTGTAAGGACGATTATCATTTAATTGATTTTTAAGTTTAAGTAAGTTTTTGCTTAATGGTTGAAGTTTTGCAATGAAGAGGAAACACAGGGGAAGAGTCTACGTCAGGCATGCTTACCCATATACGCTACCGTAACTGAGGGTCGATGGGTAAACACATTTTCTCTTTCTTTCTCTTTACGTCAGTCGTTTTTAATGGTGAATTCTCTGCTACGCTCGCACACACTTGCTCTCAATTTAATTTTGCCCAACACTGGTCTACGTACCCATCATTATGCAACTCGTTTCTCCATTGGGCATATTGCATTATGTGTAGTTATATCGCAGTTGGAACGAAGTTGCATCTGCGAATTAAATTGCATATAAACAGTTCTTTACAAAGTAGATTTTTGTTGTAGCAATGAATAATTAATACACACACCTACAATTGCCCCCATGGTATGCATATTTTTTGTGCAGCCCTCGAAAGTGTCTTAATTGTTCAGAATGCTAAGTGGGTCTGGCAATATTTATGTTGCTGTTGAAACCTAGGTTCACCGATTGGCTTTATCCAGCCATGTCACAGAGAAATGTGTAAACATTTGGAAATTTTTTATTTATGTTCCCGCCATTCGCAAAAAGAAAAACGCGTTTAAAGTTTAGCCCTTTCTCACTTGATGCTGACACAATAAATAGGCTATATCTTCAAGAGTTCTTGCGATTTTCACTTGAAATTTTGTAGGGACATTCTAGAATTAGTGTAAATTCGAATTAAATAAAAAAAATTTGACCCCGGGGTCCCCTTAAGTCAGTTATTTCTCTTTGCAAAACATCGATCATTTAGGTCGACTCGAAAAAAACTAATCGATTTTATTAAACTTAAATCAAATTCGAAGAGGGGACTAATCGGTCTACATTTTCTAGTACCACCTACCACAAAATTGAATATTGTGAAAGCTTGTAAATCTCATATGAAGCGAAAGAAATATCCAAATTCATATAAAATTTGCAAATCGTATTTACAAATCCTACATCAAATAAGAAACTGGGACCCTTCGGTCCACTTCTTCTGGAACTTTCCTCACAAAGAGTCAACATTTTTATTGAAGCGAATAGTGTAATCAATTTTATACCTCGATTGCACAAACTGTATGAAGAGAAATGGTACATTTTCGTAGAGAAGATACACACAACTGTATATTCCGGCGGGTCTCCAAAGGGTTAATTGTAAAAATTACATTTTAATTACGATTTTAAAGGTAAAACTGAAACAATTCCAAAATTCAGGATTTTAACTTTATCCGTTCACACAAAATCAAATTGTACCGAACTTAGTACTATTTAGTACACATAAGTACGAATTTGTAAAACTACTTCCACATCTCAATTTTAGGCTCTATCCATTCACCCAAAATCGAAATAGTACTAAATTTAGTAGTAGTTAAGAATTTAGTTCCCAATTTTCCAAAATTCTTGAGTCCAGCTCTATCCGTACACACAAAATAAAATTATACCAAATTTAGTACAGTTTCCATCACTTAAGGGGACCCCACCCATTCTCGATTTTAATTTTTCAAGATTTTCAATGGGCTGGTAAATCAATACAATTGCTTGTTAAGGTTTGTAACTTTGCACATATATATTTGAAGATTTAAAAGAGAAGAAAAATAATTTACAAAAAATTTTTGTTATTGCTTTGTTGTTGTTTTTTGTAATTAAAGAAAAGTCCTTATTTTTGATGGCGGGCATGATAACTCATCACTGGAACATCGGAATCCGAAAATTCCAAAGGTGTTAACAATATGGCGGACCTTTGAAAAAATATTTTTGGAAAATCGACGATTTTTGACCAAAAACCAAGTTAAACAATAAGGAAGATCTTCACCGATTGGCTTTATCCTAGTTCATACGATAGCTATACACCCACAGAGAAACGTGTAAAAATTTGAAATCGATTGGGTTATTAGATTTTGAGTTATCGTGCCCGCCATTCGCAAATATAATAAACGCGTTTAAAGTTTGAGAAGCCCTTTAGCCGTCACTTGATGCTGACACAATAAATCGGCTATATCTTCAAGAATTTTGAGATTGTCACTTGAAATTTTGAAGAGACATTCTTGAATTAGTGTAGAATCGAATTATATAAAAAAAAAAAAAAAAAAAATTGACCCCGAGAATAAATTTGCAACTTGTACCAAATTTAGTACCATTTAGTACTATTCGTGCACATAAGTACGATTTGTTAAAGTTACTTCAATCCTGTAACTGTATTTCCTACACGCTAAATTAAATGCAAATAGTACTAAATTTAGTACCATTTGGTACTATTCAACAACACTTCCCAACCTGTATTCCATATAAAATTCCAAGATACTAGCTATATATGTTCAATATATGGATATAAAATTTAATACTTTTCGTACACTTACAGGACGAATTAAAAAAAAAAAACTTATTTAGAACATTTTAGTACTTTTCGTACCCATCTAGTACGAATTTCCAAAACCCAGCCTTATATCACGCCTGCATACCAACATCAACACCCACTTAATATTTCAAGCTTTTAGTTTGAACCGCTTCGTCTGGGCAATGATCTGTCAGTCACTCAGTCCTTATCTCTAAGCTCTTTTATATATTAAGTCATACCTTATATAAAGCGAAGTAAATCCTGTGTGGTCTAAAGATCTTAATATTAGAGGACTATCATCTCTGGTACCTCCCCCACTAACTGCCACTATTTTGAAAAATATTAATTTAATTAAAAATGCTTCACCTCGACACTAGACAGTAATTTCGAACACTTCAGCCAAATATAGGCTGAAGGTGTAAATGGCGTAAATATGTCCGTAATTGGTTTTTTATTGATATTTTTAATTCCGTTTCGCTTAGGACAATATTAATGATCGGACATAAATGATCGGACAAAAATATGATCTGACCGATTTAGTCGTTTCGATACTTCAAATATCTTCAAATCCGAAAGTATCTCAAGGTGTAGTAGAATCCATGTAGAAAATCATGAAATGTTTCTTTTAGTGCTCAACAAGTGACAATAAACTCTTAAGTAAGGGGGGAGGTAGCATACATGTACAGTCTAATTATAATACAGCTTATTTCTTATTTTTCAAATCCCTTGTAAATTTCCTGAACTTTTCAGCCAAGGTACGAATTTACCATAAATAGTTAACTAACCTCGTTCAATTTCAAATTATAAACAATTCAGATAAATGTTTCGTTTATTTGTGCAATTCCATTTGTATTTTTTAAAACTTAAACTTTTGATAAGATTATCAAAAAAAAAAGTAAGTCGAAAGAAAGGTAGAGATATGAAGATACAACGGAAAAGAAGGCATGGCGATAAAGGGCAATCGAAAGGTGAGTAGACTTCATGGAATGTTATCACCATGATTTGACCATTTATATATGTAGGTATGTATTATTATATGTTATGTCATCGAACGTCACTGTTGGAAATAGAAACCACTTTAGAAAAAATAGAAATGAATCGACGACATTGATTCCAAAACGCAAAACCATTCCCTATTTCAAATAATTTCATTAGTAATTTTCTCCTTCGTTTGGGATTCTGTTTTTTTGTGAATATTGTGCGTGATAGTGCGTTTTATTGAAATCCTCTTTCGCATACACAAATACAGGTGGTGTAATACGAAAAAAATATAAAAAAGATAAATGAAATGAAATGTTTCCAACCCAGAGAATACGTGCACGATGGTCCACTGTTTTTTTTTTTTGATAATAAGTAAAAAATAACAAAGAAAAAACTTTGTTTTGATATTTTAAATTCTATTCAAATTTTTATTGCCCATGGCATCATGGCTGCTACCAAATGGCCAGCCAGTCAGCAAACAAAATGAAATGAAATGCGGGATTATTAAAATTGTCGGAAAATGAATATAAATTGTGGCAATTATGAATTTATTTGCATATTTGTTATCAGTATTCGAATTGTTTTGTTCTTATTTTGAGGTTTTTTATCAGGACATCCGTTAAGATTTATTTAACGGGATTGTGTGTTTTTTTATAAAATAATTGTGGATTAATGACAAGGAAAAACTGTAATTACTTTTATAATATATTACTGGAGGTCATATAAGAAATTGATGTAAAAAACATTGGAATTAAATTTTTAATTTAATTGAAATTTACGTTTGAGAACATAAACTTTTTTCAGATCTTATTTGAAGCATTTCAGTTTTAGTTTGAAAAAATTTATTGGTGGATTTAATTTTTAATTAGGGAATTCCTTTAACAGGTTCTGAAGAAGCTATATATTTGGAAGGAGTTTGGACCAAAATTTTCAAAGTCATACAACTGACTTTGAAATCTATACTAATAAAAGAGTAAAGTGATTGACTGACTTAACGATTCATCAACGCCCAGACGAAACGGCTGAAGCTAGAATTTTGAAATTTTGGGTGAGGGTCACTCTTGGTCCAAAGGTGACAGATGAGGCTGGGTTTTTGGACGGTACGAAAAGTACTAAAGCTAGAACTCTTAAATTTTAAATGAGCGTCACTGATAAAGTGTAGAATACATATAGCAACGGACTTTTTGGACATTCGAATTATAAGTATGCGAAAAGTACTAAAATGTACTAAATTTGTTACAATTTCGTAGCATGTGAATGGATAGAGCTAAAAATTTTTAAATTTGAAATGCGAAATCAAGGTTGAGAAGTAGGGTCGGTATTAGTAGGTGGTTTTGGAAGTGTGTAGTAATGTATACGAAAAGTACTAAACGGTAATAAATTTGGTACAATTTGAATTTGGAGGAACGGATGAAGCTGAAATCCGGAAATTTGAAATTAATATTTAACTTGAAGTGTTTTCTACTGATGTGTACGAAAAGTACTAAATCGTCCTTTAATTGGTACAATTTGGATAATGGAAATAATGTAGTATAGATGTAGTTTAGGAAGTTCAAACTAAGTTCATACTGATAGGTACTAAATTTGGTACAATTTGAATTTTGGAAGGACCGATGGAGCAGAAATTCTGAAATTTGGAGTTAGGATCACTGTTGGAGTGTAGGATTAGGTTGTGGTACTAAATTTGGTACAATTTGAAGTTTTGGTGGACCGATATAGCAGGAATTCTGAAATTTGAAGTTATAATCATTGTTGGGTTGGAGGATTGGGGTATGTATAAAGTTTTGGAAATTAGTACTGATATGTACTAAATGGTATCAAATTTGCATTTGGGTGACCGATATATGAGGAACACTAAATACTGAAATAAGGCTTACTGTTGAAGCGTAGAATTGGGGTATGTATGTAGTTTGGGAAATGCAAACTCATGGGTACTAAATGGTCGAAAATTTAATACAATTTAAATTGTGGTTGAACCAATAGAGCGGGAACCCTGAAATTTGGAGTTCGGATCGGGACACGTAGGATGTTTTGGAAATTTGTACTAATGTGCACTAAATGGTATCAAATGTTGATTGAGGTGAACCAAAAGGTCCTGAAATCGGGAAATACGATTTCCATTAGTTGTGTGATTTGGTAGTTTTGAAAATTCGTACAATTTGGTACAATTTGGATTTTGCTTAAACCGATAGACTGTAATCCTGAAATTTCGAGCTCAGATCTCTGTTGCGGTGGAGGATTGGGGTATATAGGAAGTTTTTAAATGTTTTTACTAATGTGCACTAAATGGTGGTTGATTCAATATACATATTTTTATGAAAATATTCACAATCCTTGTAATATTTACATAAATTGTAATTGCTAGAATTTTATATTAGAAATACACAAACTGACATATTTCTCTTTTTCAATCATTTGCTGTTGCCCAGTTATTATTAGAAAATAACATAGTGACCTCTATAAATCATAGAATCGAAACAAATATTGGCATTCATATTTATTTACGTTGTTATTATTACACCTCCACCCATTCATAAATACGTACATATATATACATACATGCAGATATATATGTGTATATGTGATCTAATTGTGTTGTACCTTCTGTTCAACAATTCCGCCCGTTATCATCATTTCAATTTGAAACTATTTGAGTGAGGGATTTAATTAAAACAAATCAAAGTCAAGAACAAATGAAATGAATAAATCAAAGCCAACAGACAACAAATGGACAAAATATTACAGACACCAATAGTAAATATTATGTTCCGTTATGACGATGATGGATGCCGATCCATTTTTCCAAAGGGGGGGTAGTACCATTGGACAATAGCACACCGAACACAGAACCTAAAAGCAATATCTATAAATGTAACGAGGGAAACGAGATTTGCAGCAAATCACAACTATGAACAAACCCCATCATACCATGCCGGCAAGCAACAACAATAAAGTTTCCAAGCGAATACAATAGTTGGTAGTGGACCAAACCCAGCAAAAAATTCGATGGGAAAAGCAGAAAACAATCGTGGATGCCAATTATTTGTTATGACAATTGTTAGGAGAATTACTCACTTTTACAAAAAAAAAAGCTTGATTGGAGGCCGAAATCCTATTTGAGACGAATTCAGTTCAATTGGTAGCATTTTGCTTGACTTCATTAGAAATCATTCATAATAACCAATGGAAACTTTATTTGAGATGAAACAGTTTCCATTTAGTTTTGCTGGGTATACTGCAGCATACCACCCTCACCATACATCCAATGGAAATAAAGAAAAGTCCACCACACAAGTCGCTTTCCGCCTGTCTCGTCTCAATGCAAATAAATTTGCAAATGTTACTATTCATGGCCTCATTGCTTGGTTCTAATGCTGAGTGGCGATACGAATGCCCTTTTGGTTAATGGCTTGACCACAGGCAATTGAGTGGGACATTTGAGAGTATATCATCCATTTGAATTGGAAAAGTTATTTTCAGCAGTGTGTCTGTGTGTATGATGTATCCGTAGTTGCATATAAGTCACAGTTATTGATAACGCCAGACAATTCGTTATTTCAATCATGCGATCGAATGTCGTGTGCTGGGCACGCTTTCATTTGAATACAACTTGTATTGCATTTTAGGGAATTAAATTGATTTTGTAGTCCATCCGATGGGGATTTCTTCATCATTAGATTAGTGAAATGAAAACGACACATGAAATATTTTAGTTTGCTTATCAACGACACCTGGGACAGTCTGATATAAATTAACATTATTTAATAATGGAGGGTGTAGATACATTTTTGGCCATATATCAGTATGTATAGCTAATATAAATATTTGTGTGTGTTTGTATATAAAATGATGCCGCCGTAGTTTCACATTTACTTTGATATCAGAAACATCGAGCTAATTGTATTTATAAGATAAGAATCAATAGAGGCTATTAGTTATTTTAGACATTTTTATCTAGATTTTGCAATAACTTGGTGTTTTGAATGTGAAATTTATCTGTATTATGCAGCTTAGTTCTTTAAAAATGGGTTATACATGCAAAACATAAAAACCTACTAGGAATAAAACGATTTCAGCACAATTTTTACACATTTTCATGCGTTCCGACTAAAACACCTTCAAAACATCCGCCGTTTGTAACTTATCGAAATATTCCTTTCTTACCCTATATATATTCTTAATCAGGGAAACCCCCAAAAAGTTGGGTTTTTGGGGAGCTTGGGAACGTCTTCAATCGAAATGTCGGTAAATTGGCATTTGGTATAAATAAAGGGTACTTAATCACATTTAGGTATATAACGGTACACTCCAATTTTCTGTATTTTGCAGAGCTCCGATTTGCTCGATTTTACTCGCGAGTGAAAAATACTCCCGAGTGGGAGTAAGTAAAGAGTACGAGTTTTTTAGGGAGTATACTCTCCACTCGTTTATTTTGTTTGGGAGTGCTCGCGAGTACTCCTTGATGAAGAAAAAGAGTGTGAGTCAAAATGTTCGAAATAGAGTATGAGTTCACTCTAAGAGTGAAATCGAGTGGACAAATAAATTTGGTTATTTGTGTGTGTGTGTGTAGTAGCAAACATTTTTTGATGTTGATCTTTTGTGTGCTGTGGGGAGATCGATTATTTTGTTTACTGAAAATGTGAAATACAAATAAAAATCTTATACCATATAAGATTTTTATATGTTTTTTATTTTAATTTATAAAATGAATTCAACCGTGTGATTTAATTAATTCAATATTTTTTTAAAAGCATAAACACCTCCAAACAATTTTTTAAAATGGTATTCATTAAAAAATGTGGAAAAGTATTCTCCAAAAATATTAAAAGCGCTGGTTTGAAAGAAAACCCATGAATGCATAAATGGTTCATTATTTAATTTTAGTATCAAAATATTGTCGAGGGTTTCAATTTGGAGGCTGGTTCGTCTTGCTGTCACTATTTCAGACTTACATAAAGTGAACGCAGAGAACGAGCTTGTTGATGCATGCATTCCCAGCAGTACAGCAAACCAAACATCACAAAACAAACAATGCACACAAACAACATCAAGTAAAACAACGGTATCTCTACAAAAAATAAATAAAATAAAAAGAGTACTCGGCAAGAGTGTAATCTGCTCGATTTCGAGCGTATTTCACTCCCACTCGAAAACGAGCGAAGCACTTGCGCTCTTATTTGAGTGGCAGAGAAAAATAGAGTATACTCTATTTACTTTTTCTACTCGCAAGAGTACTCCCGCTCGAATTCGAGCGAGCATTTCGGAGCTCTGGTATTTTGGGATTTTTACCAAAAAACCACAAAATGGTCAAACGTTTGCTAAAAATTAATGTTATAATATGATGTGAAATGTCTCTCCGATTTTAACCAAACTTTGCACAACCTATAAGCTTTACCAAGTCTACATCAATTTTGAAGAAGGAACCCATTTGTCTACTCCTACTGACTGGTATCTTCCCCACAAAGGGTCAAATTTTGCAATATTTATAAATAGGATAATGAAATGTGGCATTTGATCCAAACTGTGCACATTGTAACATTTCCTTCAAACTCATACTAAGTTCGAAGTGGGGAAAATCGGTCCACTCCTTCTGGCACCTCCCTTACAAAATGTTCGGAATTGTGCTGAAAATGTATTTTATAATATCATGCGAACAGAGCATCCCATTCAAAACAAACTTTGCTGGAAGGTGGTACTTATCGGTTCACTCCTTCTAGGACGTCCCCCACAAAGGAAAATTATGAAATCTTGTAAATCTCATATGAAGCGAACGGAATGTCCAATTTCATCAATCCGTTGGCTCACTACTTTTGGTACCTTCCTCAAATGTCAGTCAATCGACAGACACTTTTTTACTTATTCATTTATAGGAACTTCAGTAGTCCATCTTTTATATAGGAGGACTCGCCACTTTTCTGCATTTTGAATTTTTCTCATTGAATTGGCTGTAATTTTACATTCTGTATTCCTGGGTGATAGAAAGCACGCTTTGGTATAGCCCCACATAAAGTTTTCGCCTGATTTACCATATTCTGCAGATTCATGGCGAAAATTATTTTGCATTTTGGATTCTTGAATTGTGAAAAACATGTCTGCAGAAAATTCCTACCAATTCCACATTTCAATTCGGAATTTTAGTTTTACGGTGAAAAAAATCCTTTTTATACAAATTAAGACCGGTCAAATTTATTATATAGGTCATAACTTTGAAACGTTTAGTCACATTTTCCTGGTGTAAAAAAAAACTTCTTACCAGAAAATTTCCAGTACAGGATCATAAGATCCTGTCTAAAAACTTTCATAAATAGCTTAGCTCAGCCAAAGGTATCACATGGGGATCATTTGTTAATTTATTTTTGTCGGGACTGGTGATAATTTTTATCGCCACCGATTTCACTTTTCTCATTTCCAAGGGGATAAACCCTACAAACCAAGAAATATTTGAAATCGGTTCACATGAAACCACAAAATTGATATACAATCAATATTCTCCTTAAGAGACTTTTCCCACCAAACAAAAGCTATGTGTATTTACAGGACAAACTTCCCCATATTTATGTACGACCATTTTTTAATCATTTGCCGTAATTTTCATTACAATCTTCATTAAACTTATCCAACTAACGTATTATTAAATTCATTCATAATCCTAATATGGGCATGTCCATGCACATATAGAGACTTCCCAACAAATTATCACAGATTTACAACAACAACAACAAAAAATCGTTTAATAAATGCGACAATGATATTGGCACAGCAAATAAATGGTAAATGGCTCGTGTTTGCAAAATTTAAATATACTCGAGCCAAACACCACAGCAACAACAACAACGACTACATGAATACTCGTACTATTTAGAAACACTTGTAATTAATTGCATTCAAGTTCAATGCATTTTGTAATCTATGTCTGGGGGTCTGGGTATCGGACCATAAATGATGTATTTTGTCTATTGCCGGTTGGCAGTTTTTCTATGAATCATCAGCGTCATCGGCAGCAGCCGCAGCAGTGTCATAAAAGCATTAAAGCGTTTTACGTTTATTTCCGGTTTGACTGGTCCGCCGAGATAATCATTCATGTAAATGATGTTTGTTGCCCCACACACCCCTCTCTCTTAATTTTTACAGGGTTCTGCTCATGGAAGCAGTAAGAGGAAGCAATAGAGATTTTTTTGTGTTTGTATTCCATCTTTACAAATTGAATTTGCTAATTTATAGTTGCTGTTGTTGTTGTCGTTTGGTGATGGTTTAAATAAATAAATTTAATTGCAATTTATGTGATTTGCGAGGAAAAATTTGCATTTGTCGGTCATTGTTTACAGCTAATTAGATTTATGGAAATATGAAAACCTGTGTAATTTTGTAATGTTGTATTAAATACAAATTTGCACTTTTTTACACTCAATTTTTGCAATAAGTTTAACAATGGCAATGTCAGCAATTATATGTCCCATTAAATAAAAACAACTTTAATATTAAAATATGGACTTTGATTTCTGTTGTACAAATGGTGGCTGAAAAGGGATTCGGATTGTAAGCGGAATTAAATTAGCCAGCAAGGATGCCCTCCCCTGACAGCTGTTATCTTAATGAAATTTGATGTGGTTACTGTTCACAAATTAAATCCATTATTTAAAATTAAATGTCAAAAATAAATTATTTCTAAAGTCTCTCAAGTCTATCACTCCCCCTCTCTCAGTACGGATATTGTGCATAAGTCTTATCTTTTCTTTTTTTTATTACAAAACTTTTTGAATTATTTCAAAAATTAGCTTGAACAATGTAACAAATTAATTAGCCAAGTACATTCTTGTCAAACCACAAAGAAACAAGCACCCAAAACAAATAAAATTTTTTTTTATTGATTGGTATCTTGCTGATACGCATTGGATTTGTAAAGGCCCACAAGATATTCCCACATTTATTTGGATTAAATAACAAAAACGAAAACAAAAAACTTTGTTCATATCTCAGGAGGTTAATTAAAACAATTCCATTAACAATCCATGGTAGGCATTGGAGAGAGAGAGGAAAGTTCTGCAAGCCGCCAAATAAACAGCCAACAAGTTATGGCTGTGGGTGTCATTGTGAACGGAGTGGGGGCGTACGAGTATGTGTGAGAGTGATTATATGTCAGTCCTTTAATTAAATTCTTTCGACTAATTAAAAGCATCGTTACAAAACTCAATTGAGATATTGAACGACACACATTCAAACGGGCAGACAGACAGACGCATTTGCGACAAAAGACAAGCCAAAGAACAATTAAAGCATTTAATTAACGTATCATACAGAGCAGTTCACAATGAATTATGAACGCATTTGCCTCACACCCCTTCCACGCCGTCCTTGCTACGTTCCACTTGTCAGTTATATATCGAGGTTTGGCTCCTGCCAGTCAATCTCCGCTTAATATTGTCAAAGAATGATATAAGAAAAAAAAAAACAACATACAAACCAAACACAAAAACAGAAGAAACATAAAATCATGGATAAAACTGTGAACTGATATCAATTCGACAAATTGAATCAACGTCGTTTCACATTTTGAAAGCGAAGATGGTGAGGAAAATGAAAAATTCGATTTTTATGGTAAAATTGCAAAGTGCGCGTATAAGGGCCTCAAAAAGACGAGACCTTCATACATTTTCTGTATTTGCTACAGAAGATATTCTGTCTGTATAAATTCTGCACAAAGGCTTCTACTTCGAAATATTATTTCTGCTTGTGGAAGAATTACAAAAGGATTTCGATCTATAAAAGGGAGACATATGAGTCGTTTACTTTCACTGTTTTCAGTCCGTTTTTATCTTATATTGAGATATTTAAAGTTTTGGGTTGGATTTGTATCAAAAATATTTTTAAGTGATGTATGATTGATGATTATATGATTTGATATGATTTTTATCAGAACCTAAAATGGACTTAAACCACTTTCAAAATAAACGATTCCTATAGAAAGCCTACAGCCTACAGGATATCTGTTGAGGACTGTAGAAGTCCTATAAAAGAACTTCTAACCTCCATGAAGTCCTGTACAAGATCTTAAGTGTGTAAAATTTTTCATCGGAGACTCCGAAAAGTAAATATTATTGATCAGAATTGAATTCTATATCGATATATCCATGTCTATTAAAATCAATATAGCGATCGAAATATTTAATGTAGAGTATTGACGTTTTGCAAACACATTGCTGGTACTGCCAGAAAGCCAGTAAGGAAAGTTCAAAATTCGGATGCAAAATCGCTTCTCAATCCAAAAAAAGAGAATTTGGTGCAACATTTATATAAAATCGGAGGAAAATATATATGGGATCTATATCTAAATCTGAGCCGATTTCAATAAAACTTCACAGACCTCAACCTGTTGTAATCTCAGTACGCTTTGCAAAATGTTGACTCAATCGAAAAAAAAACACTGGCAGTTTAGTGCACCATTTATATTAAATCTGACGAAAATTTATATGGGACGTATATCTAAATCTAACCCGATTTCAACAAAATTCCACGGACGTCAATTTTTAGTAAAAATCTGAAGGAAATTAATATGGGAACTATATATCGACTCAGAAAGTGATTCCATGCATATTCTCAAAAGGAACCATGTGTCTACCTTTTTACTTTTACCTGTTACAAAAATATGCACAAAAACATAATACCCTGTACCGCAGTGTGGTGAAAGATATATATTGGTCTACGCTTTGGTATAGCTCCATATAAAGATACCGCCTCTTTTTCGGCATTTTGAAGTTTATGGCAGCATTTTCTCATCGAGGTGGCTGTAATTTGGACGAGTTTTTCAAAATTGAAAATGTATTTAGTAATTATTTGAATAGCCCAACCGAACTGGTTACAATTTGTGCAGGGTACTTGGAGGGTAAAAAATCTTTGCCGAAAAATGTTCGATATAAATCCATGTTTGGACATAGCCTCCATCCCTCCATCGGATTTTCCCGAAGTAGTAATTTTTACATTCGGATTTCTCGCAAATTTCTCTCCATGTTTTAAATAGCCTCCACACAAAGGTTCAGCTAAGCTTAGTTTCATTTTCTCATTGGCTAGAAGTCTTCTACCATGATATGCACAATGTAAATTGTCCATAGAGGTCATACAAATATATCTGTTGTATATAGAAGCCCAACAACAAAATTTCTTTGAAGACCTATAAAATGTTTTTTATATATAAAACCAACAGCAAGTCTTTTGTTCACCCATCAATAAAAGTCCTACAGAAGATCTTCTATCTATAGAATCCCTGCATATCTTTGGGAGACCTTCAAATGGCGTTCTATCTTATAACTCCCATTGGAATATCTACGATTCCTAGAAGATCCCACAAAAAGGCCCCTCTACACTAAGAATCTTCTTTTACTCCAATACCACCCAACAGGATTCGATTTCGAACATCAACAATTGAATCACGTAGCCGCAGTTATGGCCAGCTATTGGTCGCATCAAAATGAACAGCAAAAAATGGGTGCGACAAAAATTAATGGCAAAAAAAGTGGGATAAGTTCCATGACTGGTGGGAGGGTGCCTGCAGTAACTGACAACCGAAAAACTACCGACAAGAAACAGTTAATAAAAATAAATATGTTCTTGTCAACGCTCAAATGTAATCCAAGGAAGAAAGCAAAAAAAAAAAAACTCACGACAATGACACGAACACCTCCAATCGACATTGGGCAGATCATCGAAATGTTTACATGTATTGGTATGAGTTGTGGAGATGATTTAGGGTGGTGGGTGTGAATTTGTAAGGTGGAGTTTACGTGTCAATTTGGAATTTATTAAACAGCCTGACAATATTAATGAAACAAAAACTATTTTTATATTCTCTGCTGTCGAAGTGATATATAGAAATTGTATATTATGTGATTCACATAAATGTATGATATAAATATGACAGGCTTTGTTATAGATACGAAAGGGGAAATTATTAAGTTTTTTTGCAACAGATTCCGAATTCTATTTTTAAAACATTGTTTTGGTCTGTTACACTCCATAATTACACTCCATAATTTCGACGATGTACAACTAAATTCAATTCAGAATTCTTAACTATAGGCAATAATCAAACCATAGCACAGTTGTCCCAATTAAATTTTTTTTGGCCAAAATTATTTAATACAACATAATGTATACTTTTCGTTTATAAATAGATTAATATTTATTATAATAATATTTATTGCAAATCCGTTAAAACGCGTTTCTGCAATCATAAGGTACAATATAGTACTATTTATTAGGTTTTTAGATATGCAAAGGCATACAAATGTTAGGGTACAAAATGTGATGTTTTAGTACAAACATGAGTTGTAAAACAAAATAAAATGCGGTGAACATAATTCAAAATTTACTCTTTTTATAAAAGTATGACTTAAAACAGGCTTAAGAAGGTTGTTTTATATTATTAAGTAAAGAAAATAAAAGAACTCTATTAAGTTTTAAATTAATTAATTATTGAATATATGTAGATATTTCGATTTCCAGAACTATATTTTCATCGCCATATTCTTTTTCGAATTCTTCATCTGTGGTTTCATCACAACCAGTATCATTCGCGGGCCGTAATTCACAGTTTAGTTCACAAACTAACAATTCGATTACTTCAGATGGCAGGTTTAACCGCTTTCTTTCTTGTAAGTGGGCGTTTAGGCGTATAGATGATATAAGTGGATCAGATGTATCCATTGCTCTATTAAATAGCGTGTAATAATCTGTCATTTTTATATATTTTGTTTCTGCATTCAGCAGCATCTTTAAAATATCTTAAATCGGACGGTACGGCTATGTCACATTGTGGGCCAATTTTCAAAAAATGTTGCAGAAATGTTTTTTATACTATTAAAACCTTAAATATCAATTTTAAGAAAAATCGGATGAAACTTTTTCTTTATCCCACATTTTCAGTTCAATACTATATACAATAAAAACATCAATTTATAAAAAAATTCACTCAACTTAAAGTAGAAAAATACATTTTTTTCTAAAAAAGGCAAAATAAGGCAAAATATTTCATCTGAATATGATAGTACATACCCCTGCCAGCTTCCAAAAATTTTTTGGAGGAGACGATATTTTTACATTTTTTCTAAAGTTTAAGAAGATTTCAAAAATATTTGTAAAAAATAATTTTCAATATACACACAAACTTTTATCTCCCCCAGATATTACAACTTTCTTCGTTCTTTCTTTATATATTATGAAAGCACTTATTATCAGCTTCCAGATTCATAATAACTTTGGTGTGAATTTCGTATACCCATTCGACCACACAGCACACCAAAAAGTATATATTTTACAGCACACAGTTTGTTCTATTTTTTATACAAAAAATTTTCAACTTTAGCATTACACCAACGAGCGGCTATTAATGGTATTTAGAAAAACCAATTATTTTCTGATGGTTTGAAGTGTTTTTTATTATTCCGCGCAAAAAAATTATAAAAATATGAAACTTCAAAAAAATAATTTTGGCCAAAAATTTTGTGATTGCGACAACTGTGCATAGGCAATAATCTTTACAAATTCAAATGAATTAAAACCTTTATGCCTGATTAAAGGTATTTTAGTAAGTAGAAAATGTTTATTTGGCGTTATTGAAGATTTTACAATTTGGTACATTAGTTAAAAAAACAATAGTCGTTTTCCCTCTTACAAAAATAAGTCCATTCAGGGTTGTGTGTAAAAAATATCTATTAAAATTTATAAATTATGAGAACAAGTGTTACGTGTCGTCTATTCACTTTGTGTCTTTAATATTATGAATGAATTCACACACATATATGTACGAATGTGTGTGTGAGTGTGTAATTATGCCTTGAGTATTATTGTCGACACCAATTTTCCCTGGAATGAACACAACCATACGATTTAAAGGCAATTGAATGGCAAAATTGCGACACTATGTCGTAAATTATTTCGTTAAATTATTGTGCAAAAATAAAAACACTTGCACTTGCAATAGTAAAAAAATGCAATAAACACGAATCGTGACAGTGGGAGGGAGGACAGATATTAGAGCAATTTTGTGGGTGAATAAACTGTGATTGTAGAAAACAGAAATTAGGCCGCCTTGATTTGGCTTCTGCTATTATGTTATTCAGCTGTTTCAATTAAAGTATGTGAATGTTCTCTACTTTGACATATAGACAATTTTAAAAAAGTTTTATTTTTTACTATGTATTATTGAAATAATTTTTGAGATATTTGGTATTTTCCATAGAACGATATAATATGCAAGATAACGTAGGTTGTATTTATGAAAATTAAAACCAACTATATTGACACAAGTGGTAACATTTCCGAAATATTGCCATATATGATCAAGCGTTTCAGTCTGCTAGTTTAAAATTTAACTTTTGAATCGATTGGTGTATGCGTATTAAAATAGTGGAAATACATATAAAAAATCAAGCTTTTACTTGAAATTGGTTCGGAACCTATATGCAAATACCAAATTTGCAACTTCTTAAATTAAAAAATTATAACAAGAAAAAAAGACGTTGATTTCGGCCGAACCTAATTTTGATACCATCGCCATAGGAAATAATGCAACTTTGGAAATATGTCATATGGAGTAAAGAACTAAAACGGACTTTATGATATAACAAATCGGGCCATATCATTGTATGTGGTCTATATCGTGCAGGGAGACAGACGGAATGTAAACAAATAAATAAATATAAAAAAAGTAAAAACGATTTTAAGTTCGGACCGGCCGAAATTTTTATATCGTCCACCTTGAGGATGACAATCAAAGTATCTAAAATTAATGGGGCTTCTAGGTGAAAACCCATGTCATGATAGAGGCTTGAATATAACGAAAAATAGCTGAGAAAATGATGATTGAAACTGTCAAAATATCTAATAGTGAGTTATATGCGGCTATAATAAAACGGAGATCAATATTGATATTTTTGGTAGTGAGATTTGACAGCCAATGTGAATACAAAATTCCAAATTACAGCCAAATTCGTTTGAAAAACGTGTCCAAAACTCTAAAAATAATCAAGTCGGCAAATATTAATAATTTTAGTACATCTCCGCACTGAAATTATTAATATTTGCCGATGATACCGCTATATGAACCCTAAATACAATATTACAGTTACAATTTTATTGAAAAGGGGTAGCTCTCATATTATGGGGACTACCCTTAAACGTGAGTCAATATTAAACCTTTTTAGTACGAACAGTGCTATACAATGACAACCCAAAATACAAAATTACAACCAAGTTGGTTGGAAAACATGTCCAAAATACCGAATACTAGAGGGTAGTGTTATATAGTGCTTACCCTGACACTGTGGTCAATAGAGTTACTTCGGGTAATGTGGACCATGCGTCAAATGTGGACCACCCCCCATATCTAAGAAAATGCTTCAAATATTTCAATGCCGCCTTGATAAATGTTTTCCTAATTAGTGAAAACTAACATCAAAATTGGTTTTTAATAAATAATTGCAATGTTGAAAATATAGTAGTAGAAAATGTAGCACGGATTGTAAAAGTGTGATTTGAGCATTTTTAGCACAATACTCGAACGTTTTTGCAAAATAGTCGAACACTTGGTTTTTCTCGAATATAAAGAAGTTATGTGTTTTTTTTAACAAAAATATATGTTTAGATGTAATTACAATCGGCGATTTTTAATTTTTATTAATTTTTGAAGCCGATAATTTTTTTTAAATAAAAATATCCAATGTCGGGTCATGTGGACCACTATAAAAAAGTAGGACCTTTTCATGAGGACGAGTTCGAAACGTGGGCGCATTTAATATGCGAGGAGGTATTATAACCTCTGAAAACTCGATATGCGAAATTACAGGTGCTTCGGTTGGATAATGAAGCAAGGGCCTTAAAATACCGCAAATGGGGCGGTAACCTTAAATGGGGGCTATTCCAAAACATGAACCCATATATTTTTGCATTCATTGTTTCCCAAGAATGCAATAAATTGAAGTTTATCACAACCAATCCACAACCTACCTTTAACTTACTGATCCTCATTCCCACTCATACTGGTCCACATTACCCGCCAAGTTATTTTTATTTGTAGTTTAGAGTTTTTTCAAATATAATGCAATAAAATTTTTATAGACACAAATACATATATAATTTTTGACCTGGAATATATTTAGCCAACAAATCTACTATGTTGTGAAAACAATTTGTTTTTATCTTTTACCGTTTTTACGCCCACAATATCAAAAAAAAAAAATGGTGGTCCACATTACCCGAAGTTACTCTGTTAATAATTTGTGGTACGGATATGCGTTATTTACTGTTAACCCAAGTTACCAAATTACAGCCAATTCGGTTGAAAAACCGGTCTAAACTCCCTTAAAATATCGAATATTGAAGAGTACTGCTAAATTTGGGCCACCTTGAAACTTAAATCAATATTAATAATTTTTGGTACTGAAATGTGCTCTACTATGAGAACCCAAAATGTCAAATTACAGACTATTCATTGGGAAAGTGTGGCCAATATCTCCAAACTACGGAATATAGGGAGTACCGTTATGTGGGGCTATATATGCCATTTGCAATACAAAACATCCTAGGAGTACTAGCAAGTCGGTGCAAAATTCGACATAGAAATTTATTCTGATCAAGATTATATACATTATGGGGTCTCCGGTGATTATTTTGATGTGTTGCAAACGGAATGACAAATTTAATATACACTCCACCTTATGGTGGAGGTTATAAAAAGGATATTATATATGGGCTACACAGAAACGTTGGCAAATGAGAATCCAATCTGCCTACTAAAAATGATTTTTAGTACGCAGATTTTGTACCCAATGAAAACCTAAATTTTTAAATTAACGCGGGCTATACCTGAATATAGGAAAATATAGATTCTGATTCTATTGCTGATATAACTATTTGCTACTCAATTACAGCACACAATGTCAAATTAAAGAAAGAATTAAAAAACCACAAATGTCATATTACCGTCAATAACGGTAAAAAACGTACTGTAAACTCTAAAAAGGGGGAACAATTATATGGGGGCTATGTCGAAACATGGACTGATATAACCCATATTTTGCCTGCAGACAAACGACAACTCTATGCAAAATACTGATACTAAATTATCAAATCTGGCGAATGATTAATGCAAATAAGCCAGAAATAAAACAGCAATCGGTTCGTAGATGAGCCAACACAACGAAGCACTTAAAAACAAATGGTTATGTGGCGATTGTTTCGTTTCAGTAACCTATCGTCAATTTGGAACACCATTAATTACTTGTCTTCAGAAACCCCCTTTCAAGATAAGACTAACTCTGCATATATGTATTTGAAAGCTTAAAGAATAAAAAAATAATTCGTTAAATTTTGTTGTTGTTTTTTGTATTTAAAGACAAGTCCTTCTTAAAGAATTTTTGACCACTAAAAAAAATAGAGAGTACATGTCTGGCTGTCGTATGAAATAAAATTATTAAAATCGCACAAAAATTAAAAAAAGGCACTGTGCAGCACTAAAATCTTGTATCAATCGGGACCGCCAAAATCTCTAAGCTTATGGTGGTGGACGAAAAACCATACCTGGGTTTTGCATTATTCGCAAAGTTTTTTGGGAATTTTTTATTATTTCGATTTGGGGTCGATTTTCAAAAAGTATGTATTTCTTATCACGTGAACTACTCGAAATATTGATGTTTACTCTTTAGCAATGTTTTTTTATCCCTTTATGCTTAGAGATAAAAGTAAAAAATATCATACTCAAAATGGCACAACTGCACAGTTGTCGCAATCACAAAATTGTTGGCCAAAATTATGTTTTTGAAGTTTCATATTTTTATAATTTTTTTGCGCGGAATAATAAAAAACACTTCAAACCATCCGAAAATAATTGGTTTTTCTAAATACCATTAATAGCCTCTCATTGGTGTAATGCTAAAGTTGAAATTTTTTGTATAAAAAATAGAACAGACTGTGTGCTGTAAAATATATACTTTTTGGTGTGCTGTGTGGTCGAATGGGTATACGAAATTCAGACCAAAGTTATTATGAATCTGGAAGCTGATAATAAGTGCTTTCATAATATATAAAGAAAGAACGAAGAAAGTTGTAATATCTGGGTAGGGAGATAAAAGTTTGTGTGTATATTGAAAATTATTTTTTACAAATATTTTTGAAATCTTCTTAAACTTTAGAAAAAATTTAAAAATATCGTCTCCTCCAAAAAATTTTTGGAAGCTGGCAGGGGTATGTACTATCATATTCAGATGAAATATTTTGCCTTATTTTGCCTTTTTTAGAAAAAATGTATTTTTCTACTTTAAGTTGAGTGAAATTTTTTATAAATTGATGTTTTTATTGTACAGTATTTTTCGGTTAATTGCACATCAAAATTTGCACAAATTTTTGTTCAATTAACCGAGGAACCAATTATCCGAACCCGCTTACTATGAAATTAAATATTTTTGACCCATCATGTGGTTCAATTAAGCGTGGAAACCAATTAACCGTAGGGTCAATTAACCGATAAATACTGTATATAGTATTGAACTGAAAATGTGGGATAAAGACAAAGTTTCATCCGATTTTTCATTGATATTTCAGGTTTTAATAGTATAAAAAACATTTCTGCGTTGACGTTCCCAAAGTTGGTGGTTTTGGTTCTACTAATGATGGTAACACATCCCGTCGTGCCTTTGGTAGTTACCAGAAGTTTGCTCAAATTATCGGAATTAAAGAAGAGCTTGTTTACCGCCTTCATATAATTCTTGTATGTTTAACATGTCAATTTCCCCTTGATTTGGAAAAATTTGAAAAATACTGTTTCGAAACAGCTAAATATATTCAGGGCCATTATCCTTGGGTAGCGATGACACCAACAGTGCACAAGGTCTTGATTCATTCTAAGCAAATAATGCAGAATGTTGTGTTGCCAGTTGGATGTTTTGGAGAGGATGGTTCTGAATGCAGAAACAAAATATATAAGAATGACAGATTATTACACGCTAGAAACAGTAGTCGTGTCAATAATCTCACAGACGTATTTAATAGAGCATTGGATACGTCTGATCCACTTATATCATTTATACGCCTAAACGCCCACTTACAAGAAAGAAGGCGGTTAAACCTGCCATCTGAAGTAATCGAATTGTTAGTTTGTGAACTAAACGATGAATTACGGCCCGCGAATGATACTGATTGTGATGAAACCACAGATGAAGAATTCGAAGAAGAATATGGCGATGAAAATATAGTTCTGGAAAACGAAATATCTACATATATTCAATAATTAATTAATTTAAAACTTAATAGAGTTCTTTTATTTTCTTTACTTAATAGCATAAAACAACCTTCTTAAGCCTGTTTTAAGTCATACTTTTATAAAAAGAGTAAATTTTGAATTATGTTTACCGCATTTTATTTTATTTTACAACTCATGTTTGTACTAAAACGTCACATTTTGTACCCTAACATTTTGTATGCCTTTGCATATCTAAAAACCTAATAAATAGTACTATATTGTACCTTATGATTGCAGAAACGCGTTTTAACGGATTTGCAATAAATATTAATATTATTATAATAAATATTAATCTATTTATAAACGAAAAGTATACATTATGTTGTATTAAATAATTTTGGCCAAAAAAATTTGAATTGGGACAACTGTGAACTGTCAAAAAACATACATTTCCGAAGTTTTTTTTTATAATTTTTCGAACTGGGTTTGTAATTTACTATTAATTTGACTAAAATATATAGTCAAAAAAAAAAAACATACAACTCTTCTTAAAATCCTGTTTGAATTGGATGACTTTATCACATGGTTATAGTCTCAAAAAAAAAAAAAAAAAAAAAATCATTTTTATGTTCAAAAAAATTGTATGATTTTTAAATACCATACCATGGCAAACCATTTTCTATGAACATTTTTGACGATTTGACTTTGTGACCATATAGCCATGTGAAAAAGTCAGGTCTAGGACATACATACTTTTTGACCCACACAAAATTATAATACCCTCACAATATAGTTGTGAAGGGCATACACATTTCCTCAGAAAAAAACGACCACTTGAATCTAATAACAAACAATATTCTTTGGCACATTTCAATCGATATTTATTAAAAAATCACATTTGTTACACTTCACCCTTCCAAATGCTCAATATTTTTTTCCTCTAAATCGATTAGACAAAGAAGATTAAATTACACATGGTTCTGAAAGAAGGGGTTCCGGCCTAGTCATTCATGCATTCATATCAAATGGTTACGAGGCAACGTAATTTAGTTTCGCCTCCACCACCATCACCTCTTGGCAATCGAGCGATTTATCATCAATATTTGCAGTGATGGAGCACTTTCCGACTTCTTTTTTTGCTTGACGAACCTCATCTAATTTCATTTCAAGTGGTTTCGGGTTGTTGTTTTTATTTTTTTTTCTTCAGCTGCAAATAATCATCTTGTGTTAATTAATCTGTAAGACAAGTGCTTGACAAATATGAAATGGCATGTCATGGAGTGAGTGAATGAAGAAATAACAAATAGCAGAGCTGTTCAGCCTACCATCACTGCCACATACGTCGACAACGACAACGCTTCTCGCAACATTTAATATGTTGGTCTCGATGCTTTTAATTGTTTGTTGCTGTTGGCAATGAATTGGTTTTTGGTTAATTCTTGGGGGGTGGAGGAGGGAATTGCTACTTAAAATTAAATATACATACATATATGCACAAATTTAATATGATTTTAGGATATATATAAACGTATACTTCGATGTAGGATATAAGAATTATTTTAGGGGCCTGTTTAAGGAAATCAGAAAATTTAGGACATCATTAAATTGATCGAATTTATCGATTGATAATGGTGAATGAAGATTGATAATGGTGAACTGCTTGTTAATATGATCAAATTTTGTAAAAATTTCTCAGCTAAGAAAACCCTCCAACTTGAGAATGGCACTAAAATCAGCCAAAGCATGAACATTGAACTTTTCTACTAATACATCCTTTGTTATCCAATAACAAAAATCCTAGATTGCAAGAATTACTGTACACTCCCCCCATGGTGGGGATAATATAAAAATTTTATTTTCTATCTGAAACATACTTCATTTACAATTGAATGTGTCTGCGTATGTACGAAATTCTGTCATTCAAACACATATGGTCACATCGAAAAGCCTACGTAAATATTTAAAATGTGATTTCAATTATAATTTCATATAATTTCTCTTGTTTTTAGTTTTTAATTTTGTTTTTGTTTGTTTTGATTTGTCATCAAGCCAAAGAAGAACGAACAACCAAATCATCGTCAACATAATTGTCATTTATCTGTTGACGTTGCCCAGCCAAATAAACAATTTGACACATCAACGATGGCGATGAATTGACAACGAAAGAACTGAACTATCCATCCGTCCACCATTCATCCAACCGCCCATTAGATTCATTTGAATGAGTTCCAATGCCAAACATATCACAAATTCTCATCCACAAATCAACAAACATACAAACAAAACAAAAAATGACAAATGTACAAATCATGGCAAATTTATTTATGTTGATTGGTGGACAGTTGTGATAATTGTTTGTGCTATTTTTAAAACAAAATCAAAATTTGTGAAGATAAAAATAAATAAATAAAAAAGAACACAAGTTCTGTGAACCTGGGTTGCCATAGTCATGGTTTTAATTTTCTGAAAAATTATTGAAGATTCTAATATAAAAGAGCCTTTCGACAAAATTTCCAAGTTAAGTACCTTTTTTATTTTTTCGTGTGATATTTTTGAAATGATTTGCGACCAGAGCAAATCATTTAAGGCCTCGGGTTAGTTACCCACACTCGGCTGCGGATTTTTGGTTAACACGAAAATAAAAGATTCAAAGATAAAAGCGAAGTTCTTCTACATCAGTCTTATTTGTGCCCATGCCCCGGCGGAAGACAAATACATATTTTACGAGCGTCTAAAATCAGCATATGATCGCTGCCCTGGCTATGAGATTTTAATGCAAAAATCGGAAGGGAAAATATTTTTGGTCACACTGTCGGAAAATTCAGCCTCCATGAAGAAACATCCGACAACGTCGTGAGGTTGATTGACTTCGCCGCAGCAAAATAACATGGTAGTTAGCAGCACCAGATTCAATCATCTCGATATACACAAGGCCACCTGGATTTCTTCTGATCAAGCAACGAGAAATCAAATTGATCATGTTGTGATAGACGGAAGGCATGTGTTTTAGACGTTCGATCAATACGAGGAACGAATTTCGATTCGGACCATTACCTTGTGGCAGCCACACGTCTTTATGTAGCAGCAAAGGTGCAATCCAATGTAACACGAAAACTTCGACGTCGAAAAGCTGCAAACAGAACAGATGGCAGAAGCCTACTTCGCTCAACTTACCCACTTGCTAGACGAAAGCACCCCTTGTCCCGATAATAATATACTCCCTACAAACTGCAGCAAAAGCAATTAATCGTCTGAAGAACAATAAAGCAGCAGTTGCCGATGGATTTCCAGCCAAACTATTCAAGACCGGTGGTCAGATGCTGGTCAGGAGCATGCACCAGCTGATTGGTACAATTTGACTAGAGGAATGATTGTAACCTCGGCATCCTGTGTCCCGTGCTCACGGCGAGAATTCGAATGTTGTCAATTTATCGCTAGTGATAAAGTTAATATGAATGAACAACATTTGCAATTTCTCGCGAATGTTCGCATTGTACGAAAAATTCACGAACGATAAAATTTCGTTGCAAGCGTCGTCGTTCGTTCGCCAGCATTTGTTGTTGAAGAACATTCTTTTGAAAAACTCAAAAAACAAATGTTCGCGAATGCTCGCGAGCACTGTTGAAAACAACAACAAACAAAAATATCATAAAAAGTAAACACACACAAACAAGGAAAGAATGTGTGTGGAATAACAATTGAGTTCACGAACGTTTGTTGTTATTGTTGTTGCTGTTATGAGCATTCGCGAGAATTCGGGAATGTTTGTTTTCATTCGTGAGAGAATGTCAGAAAAAATTTCAACCACCAAACGAAACTAAGAATGTGCGAACATTCTTTGGCGAATGCTCGTTTGGTAAAGAATTTATCGCCATAAATTCATTCGTAAAATGAGCACAAAACGAAAATAATGTATTTTGAATCAATCGCGAGCGAATTTTTGCGCACCCTGGTCTCCTTACCATCGCATATAAAGTGCTATCTACCGTGATGTTTGAACGACTGAAGCCAATGGTCAATGACATTATTGGACCATACCAATAGGCTTCAGACCTGGAAAATCCACTTTTGACCAGATTTTCACTCTGCGCCTAATCCTGGAAAAGACCCACGAAAAATACATCGACACATACCAGCCCTATCTGTTCATGTCTGCGTTCGGCATTCTTGCAAAATATGCAGGAAAACTTTAACTGGCACAAGGTCACCAGTTAAAGTCGGAAAGGACCTCTCGGAGCCCTTCAATACCGACGAGGATTCAGACGAGGTGACACTTTGTCGAGTGACCTATTTAACATCCTGCTGGAAAAGATCATACGAAATACAAATGTGAACAGAAATGACACACTGTACGACATCGAACACTGCGAGTAGCCACCTTTGAACGAATTGAGAAGGAAGTAAATGGCGAGAAGACCAAGCTGATGGCATCAACGTGCAAGATGTCCAATAGACTCGGATCAACTGTGGAAATTGAAAACTACAGCTTGGAGGTAGTGAATGATTTTATATACCTCGGTTCCGCAATAAACAAAACAAAAAATATCAGCTTTGAAATCCGGAGGAGAATAGTCTTGGCCAACAGATGCTACTATGGTGTGATTAAGCAACTCAAAATCAAGGTCACCTCTCGCCAGATCAAACTCACACTCTACAAAACGCTGATATTACCCGTGTTGTTGTATGGATCTGAAGCGTAGGTACTTGCGCAAGCAGATGAGGAAGCTCTTGGAGTGTTTGAAAGAAAAATTCTCCGGAAGATATATGGGCGGATCTGCGTCGACGGTGAATATCGCCGTCGAATAAACATCGAGCTATACCATATTTTCTCGGACATTGACATAGTCAGAACTATCGAGCTGCAGCGACTACGTTGACTAGATCGTATTGTGAGAATGGTTGAATATGTCATAGCTCAAAAGGCATATAAAAAGGAGAAGACAGCTCATCCGATGGAAAGATCAAGTGAAAACAACATCAGGGAAAATGGTCCTTCAAATGGACTTAAACCACTTTCAAAATAAACGACTCATATATATTGTATAAGCTGAGAAATTTCAAGGTGTTCACCTTTCACAAATCTTCTGGATTCTTCATATACCTATATCGAGACCTCAAATATTTTCTACATATGTATGTCGTTCTTAAAGAAATAAAAAAAGTTATCATATAAGTCTTTATTTATTTCGATTATGACAAACAACGTTTCATTTTTAATTTCATATAAAATCATGCGTTTATAAATGTACAAACATATGTTTATTTTATAGAACATTCTAAATTGCAAAGATAAGAGCTACCGTCACAATTCTAAAATAGGTTTATCACAGAGAAGACACCAAACAAACACAGCGAACACACATTACTATAACACTAAATATAGATTTATAACAGCAACAATAGATAAAAAAATAAACCGCCCACCTAAAACAACTGCCACCTAAATGACGATCATTAAGGGTGAAGTGTAAGTGCCACCTAATGTGGGGGCAATGTTAAGTGTGATTTTTTAATGGCGGCTATTTGAGGCGAACACAATTTTCCCATCAAAAATATTAGATAGTGATTACAACAATCACATCGGGAAATGATATGCAATAATTATTAATTGTTGCAAATATTTTAAATATAAACCATAAACGAACCCTTATTACAAATTCCATTATGCATATGAGTCATTTCGAACATTACTCTAGATATGTCATTATTCAAACAATACATGTTGTATGTAAATAGTACAGAGAGAGAGACAGAACTGCATAAAACGTTTTGACTACAAACAACAACAACAACAACAAAATTATTTGTTCTGTGGTATTTTCATTCTTCAAAATTAGCATTTTATTTATTTTATAAGAGAACACGATCAAGGGTAGAGAAAGAAGAGCGGGGAATTGTGTGTGTGGAGATGAAGACATTTGTTTATTTTATAACTACGTAGAGAAGGAGAGCACTAAAAACATTATTCTATGGAATTAATGTGAACAATAAGATAATAATGTACGATCGGCATTTTGCTCTATTTTGCAATATGGTAGTCGGTGATTGTTTTTTTTTTGCTTTGAAAAGGTAAGCGATTTCGTTTAGAATTTTTTACCTTAAATAGAATTTTTATCGGAATCGTATTTAAATTCTTCAAAATATTTATTTATATGGCACATCGATATGATTTATTTTTTTTACTAATTTCGATTTCTTCAAATTAATTATCGTGAGAAAATTAACCGGTAATGGTGAATACTAATGAAAAAAAAAACAACGAATCAGTGGATTTCTTGGAATGGTGTTATCACGTTGCCATGTGAATTGATCGGAAAAAATTAAAATTTATAAATATTGACATGAAATCTTTTCCATCAGGGGTTTAGGAAAATACTTATTATCAACTCCCAATATTATAAACTTAAAATAACCAAATGACATTATAGATTGGTTTTACTAAATTCCTGGGCCAGGAACCCATTTTTTTTTTTTGGTAAAAACTCTATTTCAAATAGAGCGAAAATCGTTATATATTTTAAATTTCATATCACTGTGGGTCACGGTTTTTTTATTTATTTTGTGCGTGTTTTTTAACAAAATTGACTGTAATTTAGTATTTTAGATTATTATTGGGTAGGAAGTAGTTGGACCAAAAACTATCAAGATTGACTTAAGTTTCGGGGTAGGCCCGATATAAGCGGACCCCCATTTTTTTGTACTTTGGTACCGATTTTCCACCAAATCCGCTATATTTTAAATTTAACTAGGGTATGTGGTAGTTCTATACCCATAATACATAAACCAACGATTTCATGCTATTTTGATATTAAATGGTGCTAAGAAGTGAAAATTAAATATTTCACTTCTTAGCACCATTCATAACTATGTTGTAAGGGTATTATAGCTTTGTGTGGCCCCAAAATAATGGTTCTAGACCCACCTTTTAGTATATCGTTCTTCATATCTCTACTAGAGTTGATCTAGACATGTGTGTCTGTCCATTATAACTTGTAAACACGATACAGATCGCTTTTATGGACCAATCGTCACGTAGGAGTGGTTCTAGCTAAAAAAGAAACATATTTGTTTTGGTATTGATCGGTTAATATTTAGGAGATGAAATGGACCAACAACTTTACTTTTGCCTGTTTTCTTATCGATCTAGAAGCTACAACACCCCGACTATTTTGACAAATGACAACAATATTTACTCCTGAAGGACATAGATCCGAGAATTTGATAGTATATCCAAGATGGATGGTTGTTCTTTCAATTGGTACTACTTATATGCATGTAATCGACTACGGGAGTTATACGGTAATATTTATAGGGGCCTACCTATTCCGAAATTGTCAAGGATGATATTTAAGAGATGAAATGGACCGAAGACTTTATATTTGACAGGTTTTCTAGTCGCTCTAGAGCAGATCAGTGGAGCCAAGACATTTGTGTGTAGAATATCAAAATAGAGGCTATGGTTCACTGTAGTGTATCATATGGTGTGTAGGGTATCATATTGTCGTCCGCGTCCCCTTTCACAGGTTTGGTTTTTGTTTGATTCACAATTTTAGTTTCATTTTATTTAATTTTCAAATTCTGATTTCACATTTGTAATCCGTGACTATAGTTAAAAAAATGTGTTCAGAAATAATTCCGATCCATCCATAATTCCAATATTAATTTATTATAAACCCACGGCCGGAGTAGGCAGAATTCACAGATTTCAACAAAATCTCAAAAATGTTTATGATAGAAAATCAAATATAAATCCCATTGATACCAGTAGGACGCTGAATATACTTCGCCAAGATTTTGGAAAGTATGGATGTTGGCAACGTTGGAAAAACCTTTAACAATATACTAACAAAGGCAAAAAGGCATCGCCAAGATTTTGGCATATAATGTATGGACCTATATGGTGGATCATTAATATGAATTCTGTTACCGCACATTGGAAAAATTTGCTCTTTAACAATGGATGAATATACTTCGCAAAGATTTTGGAAAGTATGGATGTTGGCAACGTTGGAAAAACCTTTAACAATGAACGATGAGTTGTTGTTCCTAACAAAGGCAAAAAGGCATCAATAGTGAAGGCAACCAGGGATACCAGTTGAGAAAATCTCACTTTTGTTGCATATACTTTAGTCTGAGGCTTTATATGATGACCTATATCCCGTTGTCGATCATTAATATGAATTCTGTTAGCAACTCGGCGCCACAACAGCGTTCCGCCCAAATAGCTCATTTGCTGATTTTGAAGAAAATGCATTTTAAGTTAACGAGGATCAGAGGAACTTCACAATCAGAGTGTTGGGAACTGATTCAGAATAAATTTACCCGCCATGTTTAATCTACTTACTGCAGAAGATCTGTAGTTACAGACCAAAAATAATAATGAATAGCATATAATGTTTCTTTGTTTCCCTTTTTTTTATAAATTTGTTTATTAAATACACACATGTGTAAAATATCATTTATACATTTGCTTAATTACCCTATATGTAAGTAAAATTCTGACATTTAAAAAAAACTATTCACAGAACATTTTAAAAATATGTTGTAAAACAATAGAATTTTCTGCTCTTTGTTGTTGGGATTTTTTTCACATTCCGAAATATTAAAATTCCAATGAAAATTTTAATTGGAACAAGGTATCGACGAAAACAAACAAATATCATGGGATGTTTTTTCCTATTTTTTAATGTTGGTGTATATTTCCATTTTTAAAAAGTACAACAAATGTATTTCGATTTGTGTTCCGTTTATTTTTTTGTTTTAAGGTACAAACAATATTTCACGTAATTTTCACTTTAACGAATTATTTTTTGCGCGCACACACAGACACTTAAACAAATGTAAACAAAAATGTTTGGTTAATTTAACACTAGTCAAAAAATAATAAATAAAAAACTACAATTGAAAAGCAAAATGTTAACAAAAAAAAATCAACACCGCTGCAAAACTTAAATTCCATGTGGCGGGACAATGCAACAAAAGTGCAACATTTGTCAAATTATGTCAACACTTGTGTAATTTTGATTTTTCGGGTTTTTATTATTTTTCTTTTTGTGGGAAATACAGTAAAACCTCTTACTGATGTATAACTTACAAAACTGTATTAACAGTGTTTGCAATATTAATATTAAATGAATTGGACAGTGCGATTTGTTTCTTGGTTTCTAAGCCGGCAAGTAACAGTGAGACTGTTTAAAATTGAAATTAAATGAAAATACGTTGACCTCTAAAACTGTTATAAAATTATTTATTTATAAATTTGGGTATCTGTAAAAGGTTTCATTGTATTTAATTTTAATATTTTTAAATCATCTATATTTAGAGTAATGCAGGTTTTATTTTTGTGTTTTACTTTTTAATATTTGACTTGCTAGTATTTTTTTATGATCTATTTTATTGTTATTTATATTGTTTCCTTTTTTATTTTTTTGTTTGTTTATATTTTGCAATGAAATAAAAAATACAGATTTTGCATTGTTATCACTTGAAATTTGAATTTATATATTTTTTCTATTTATTTCAGATGTTATTTTTTATTTTCGTTATTTTTATTTCCACGCAGACAAGATTTCAAAACAAAAAAAAAAACTAAAGCTATAAAACAATTATCACAATTTATGTATAAACAATTGATTTGGAATTTACATTCAATAATTGTTGAACTTCTTTATTCTTATTTGGTTGAAGGTACTATTTTCAATGCCAAATTGGCCAGATGGACCAAAAGGGCTATATTTTTTGTTGTTGTTATTTGTTTTTGAAAATTTACGCGCGCGTTCCAACGGAAAAATGCTCATACGCCACTTGTGACGCCGCAATACAACCACGTCAACGACGGCACACTTGTGTACGATTCAGCTTTCCAAATCAGACTGATGTTGCGGAATACAACAGGCAACAACACGATTTACTGCTGGTTGTGTTTTTTTTTTTTCGTTTTGTTTGTTTATTTTATTCTCTGCCCCATACAACGCCAACGACAACATTAACGACGACGACAGCAACATCGAGGAACCGAGCTACTCTACATGCAGAACAAACAAAATGAAATGTTTCGGGAAAAGATAGCCAGTCGTATCATTCAGTCGACCGACCACAAATTAAAGGTGGAATGAAAACACACGACGACAGACGCACACACAAACGAGAGAGTTGCAATACCTTGTACAACTAAGAGATAAACTGTATCAAAACAAATGACCACACACGCACACACCTTCTCATTATATTTAACAAGGGGATCCTTACTCAAATGCTGCCTTTTGTGAGCCAAACAACAAAGCCCAGCCAGTGACGTTGACATAAAAGTCCATAAATCCTCTCAGCTGATAAAACCCTAACAAAGGGTAGTGGGTGGGTGGATAGCAATGTTAGGATTATTTCGCATATTCTATAAAGGAAACAGAAGGGGGTAGCCGGGCTTATCACATCCATACGACGTCAACAGCAATCAGACAATGGTAGACATACTCGAACATATGCTTTTGTTGTTGACTGAGTGAATGTGGCTTATCAGCTGATAAGGCCATAATACACACTCTCTGTTTATTTTCATTTACTCGCATTGTTTACCACGTGCGCTGGCCAGAATATGTCTTTATGTCTGTCTAGTTCTCAAACATGTTTGTATGCTCACACATTGACGTTAGCTGAGTGAGTACACACTGTGTGAGAACGAACATTTGCATATCTGTTTTTTTTTATTGCACACATAATGGCAAACTGTGTACTTTCTTTGTTTTGAATATGTCTATTATTGTTGATATCTGTGAAACAGTGGTCTACGAAAATGTGATGTGGAGGTTAAAACAATTTTGTTTCAAAGCCAAATTAGATCATATATTTAATAGAAAATGTTGCGACACAAAATCTCACGGACAAAAATAGCTGATTTCGCCAGGAATACGGTTTCTTAGGCAGGTTAGAGGGAATTGTATAAATGACCGGACTAGCGGATTTTAGACACATGATTTGTTACTTGCAACAATATAGGCAACTTATGAGTTTTTTGTTCAGATCTTATCTGAAATAATATAAATCTGAATAATATAAAAAAATTTCGTTCTTAACCTGTCGGAGATTCAAGCAGATTTTTATAAACGTATAGGGATTTGAACTAATATGTTGTAAAATTATTGTCATGTTTCATGAATCCTAAATTAAACATGTTAGGGCCGATTTCCGAAAAAGCTGTTTTAGCTACGCAATGTATAAATTAAATATAGTTTGGGCGTCTTCTGTAGACATCTTCGTATAATTTGTCAAACAAGCCAAAACTGGGGAAACATGGTATTATTGTTACCAACCTGTATCAAGTTAGATCAATTATCAATTGATATCCGAATATTTCACAAAGAAATATCTTTGCCAAAAGTAGATCAAATCCACAGATGTCACTTATCGATCCATTCGAGCATTTGCTTCTCATCGTATAATGTAAAATCATTTCCTCCAAACTGTGTACATCGTAATGTTTTGACCAAAACTGCTTTATTACTATTTTGAATTTGGAGTCTATCTGCCCACTTCTTCTGGAACCTCTCCATACATGGTAAAAATTGAAAAGAAATAATAAATTTCATAAAATTTTAATTTAGTCCCATACTTGACTTTAGACTGCAGCAAAACTTGTGGTCCTAAAGACCACCATCAAGAAATCCTTGGTACTATCAGGAGTGTCGTAATGCTACTAAAGTGAAAAACGCAGCGAATATGATAACTCTGGAAACAGTAAACCTGAGCGTGAGCAAATCGAGATGTACTGGATCCAGAATGAAGTCTGGAATGTTTACGAACGAGTAAAACACCAAACTGAAGGATTTGGTACAGGCACATTCTCCTGTAAAGATGAAGAAGATAACATGGCGTGTTGAGGATCTGGAAAAATAATTTGTCAATGCTTTTGGTATCAAATAATGGGGCGAAGATACAATAGAACCAATAAGAGATGACGGTCTAGAGTGTATACCATCTACCAAAGATGATGCCAGAATTGCAATAAATCGCCTGAAAAAATAATAAACCATAAGGTGATGATGCTGACGAGGAACATGCACCAGTTGATTAGTATAACTTGGCTAGAGGAATACATGCCTAATGATTGAAACCTTAGCATCTTGTGTCCAGTTCACAAGAAAAGAAACAAGAAAATATGTTCCAACTATAGAGAAATTAGTCTCCTTAGCGAGCGGTAAAATCCACATTTGAACAAATTGTGAAGCCTGTCGTAGTGGGTCTGGCAGTAAATTGCAAGAAGACCAATGGTATCAATGATATCAGACCAAACTCACACTCTACAAGACCCTTATAATATCCGTATTGGTATATGGATCAAAGCATGGTCTTTCAAACTGAAAAAAAAACTGTGAATAAGATCGACGCTGCTGGAAATCTTTTTTAGTTGTTGGCAAAGACTTGGGTATTTTGAAAGTCTAATTTCACATTTGCAGCCGAATATGTATTAATTTGAAATGTTTGATTCTAAGTAGTAAGAAATTAGCATTTGAAGCAGTACTGAATAAGCCAACTACTTTGTATACTCCCAATAGAATTTGATTTTTCAGTATTTTGAAAAAGTTTGTACAAAATTATGGATAAATTTATATTTTTAAAGTTTCAGTCATATTTTTAGTCGCTGTGCTTTAAGAACAACACACCACACACATACATTATAACATTTAATTTCATGTGTATGCATTCTCATATTATTATCCCCTCTGTCGTCGAACGTGCATCTCTTCTTTGCAAAAAAAAAAAAAAAAAATATTCTTCCCACAGTTTCTTGTTGGACTTCCTCTCTCAAACATTAACGGTGCAACAGGTTGCTGTTATTGTTCTCTCGTTTCATTCGACATTGGGGGAGAGTGTGTGCATTCATTTTCATACAACACATTTGAGCAACCTTATGGCTGTGAGGAGAAGTTCTGGCATCGAACATGGTTTGTATTGTGACAAAGTGTCAATGTGATATTTAAACAAAAATTGGGGTAGTCACTCGCCATGTAAATGGACTATGATGATGGGCCCAAAAGTTTTTCTATAGAAATGTGAATGTGTGTCAGTTGTCTAAAGGTAGGCGGCTAAGTGAGTGTGTGTGTACGGTTGTGTGTATAAAATCACTTAACAGACCATTGACAATATCATTGTTCTCCATATTGGGGATTATGGAAATCGTGTGCATTGGATTTTGAATGAGCTCTTTCAGATGTTGTTCAGTTGTAGTGGCGCTGCGAACCAACAAAACAGAAATTGTGTTACAGATTCCGTTTCTTGTGTGTTCTTCACATTTATTGTCTGTGATATTTTTGCAGTTTCATTTTTGCCCCTCCCCTCTCTGACTTGCTTTCACCGCCTTCTTACAAATTCTCTGAGGAGGTAATGATTTATTATGAAAAATTTCTTCACATTTGTTGGGTGTTTTGCTATTCGTTGTTCATAATAAATAATTTACACCATAACGTACATCTTGTTTCAAAATACCCGACACGACAAAAAAAGTGGAAAATACGAAACTAAAATATATCCAAGTTGAATAATTATACATGGCTGCTATGTAGGGAGGTGGTTGGACCCTCGGACAGTTACAGCGGCACAACAGCAAACAACGACACAGATGATTGGGAGGAGGTGGAGGTGTCGAGAGATTAATATTGATGGCATGGTAATTTATATGATTTAATTAATAGTAGAATATTTCATATTTCTGGTTATCTTCAGAGAAAATATGTTTGGGTTGGTGTTTTTGGTTTTTTTTTTTTTTTGGCGGGGAATTGTTTTTATTTTCATAGTATTATTAATAATTGACTGGCAATCCATTAATTTGCCAAATGATTGTGAAGATCAAGAAGGCAATTAGTTTTGCTAGAAAAATTTAATAACAAAACACCATTTTTCGTTATGGGTGGTAAAGTATTTCACAAATATTAAAATAGGGCAAGGCGGGTTTAATTTTGTACTCTTGGTCTTCATGCCACTTCTTGGTCTAAGAAAAGATAATTAATTGTTTGCACAATTTTGACCATTTTGTGGGGGAGGTACCAGAAGGAGTGAACATATATTCCCAATCATCGAACTTGAACTAAGTTAGAAAGAAATATTACTATGTGCAAAGTTTAGATGAAATCGGCTACTCCCTTCGGTAGTGGGCATCAGCTGGCCAGGCAGACACACGCACGGTCGGATATCTGTAAATCGACACAAATTGTCTGAAACGGAGTTGGTTGACATGTGCTTTAAAACCAATATTTCGATGAGCGTATAATGAATGAAAATTTTGGTGTGGATCACACAACCCTTGGACATCATTGTATTCGTAAACCGACTTATGAAAAGAGAATGCAGACAGAAACTATGGTTGATGAGTCCCAAATTACAAATCTGAGGAACCAATATCGAAATTGTGTGCAAAGTTATTTACCTGTAACTATTATTCGTGCTTATGTTATTGGATTAGAACCAACCTATTATACATCTCCTCTAAATGAGGCAGGCTATAATAACAATATTAATGAATGCCGCTATAAATATGCAAACACGCCGCCTATCGAAGATCTTCAATCAACAGAACGGCTCCATATTGTTATTATTGGAATGCATCATGGTCAAAATGAAAACAAAATCCATAGTTATTGATTTTTTTTTGATTCGAAAAATTCAAATGTTTTTCATCTCTTCAAATGAATTCTTTCACACCTCAACGATTTGATATTAATGATTATTGATAAAATTCTTTTGGTTGGCAACGATCTGCACAGCAAAACAACATCTTGGGAAGGTAGTGAAAAATTTCCTAATATATTTTTTTTTAATTATAAAGTATATAATTTTGATTTTTTTAAATTTTACGGTGTACATTAAGTTAAAATGTACGATATCCTCATAGACAAATTGGCCTCCAGAAAACTAAATATTAATACTGAATACATTTTTGAGGTCCGTCACTCAAAGCTGGTTAAACTTGGAAGGATTTTTATTAATAAGTCAGGTTTGAAGGTTCAGGTTCATTGGCAAATGAACAGTCTACGGAAATTGAAAATTTTCATAAGAGTCCTTTGCGAGGAATACTATCAAATGTATGATATGTAATTGATTTTAATGTAGATAATTATATAGAAATTTTATAGAATATATCGTAATTAAAAAAAAACTGTGTACCTTCGTCAGTGATATCAAATCATCTTAGTGATTTTCTTTTTTGTATATTAAAAACTCAAAACCATTACACATTCTCCGGTTGGTGGTGTTAATCTGGACAGCGTGATAACAACTCTACATCTTACATTGTAATCAAACAATTACTCCGACATTCCATGGCATACGAAGAATATGTGAAATTCCTTTGACCTGCTTTCAATGCCAATATTTAGCCGTCAAATAACTTTTTATGGACCTCCAGGGTATCATTAATTTCATCTGAATGTGAGTTACAAAACAAACAGGCAAACGAAACAAAACCAAACAAGAAACTGAGAAATAACACAAAGAATAACAATCAGTGTTGCCAAAACTCTGTTGAGAAAAAATGCTAGATTTTGTTGAAAAAAATGCTAGAAAGTGCTAGAAATTTTAAAAAAGCGCCAGAAAAAAGTGCTAAAAAATTAAATGAACAAAATTGTTAATATGTAATAATGAAATATTCATCAGAGACCCGATTTATTCTTAAAGGCTACTCCTTGTCGATTTAGCCATGTCCATCCGAAAACAGAGCTTTGGAATTTTGCCCATATATTGCACTACTCCTAAGACATTTGGTATTGAAAATTAAATATATCGGTCTATTTTGTGTACACCATACCCAATATTTGATTTTTTTAAGGTTTTGGGCACATTTTTCAACCTAATATGCGGTTTTGTATTTCGGATTCTCCCTGTGGCGACTTTGGTGCACCATTTACATAAAATCGGACGAAAATATATATGGGAGCTACATATATCGAAATCTGGACCAATTTTCTCGAAACTCACCACCCATCATTCTAGACTTAATTCAGTTCGATATGACAATTTTCGTGCAAATCGATGAATTAATAGGGACTTTGGTGCACCATTTACATTAAATCGGACGAAAATATATATGGGAGCTATATCTAAATCTGAACCGATTTTCACGAAATTTAACACACGTCTTTCTAGCCTTAATTCATAACCCTTTGCACAAATTTCGTGCAAATCGAAGGATATATAGGGCCTTGTGTGCATTTACCTAAAATCGGACGAAAATATATATGGAAGCTATATCTACATCTGAACCTATTTCCCCAAATAAATCCAATTCGAATCAAAAATGCGAGTTGTACTTTGTTTACAATTTAACATGGACAGACAGACGGACATGCATAAATCGGCTTAAAAACGTGATTCGATGTATATTCTCAAAAGGAACCGTGTGTCTATCTCTTTGCCTGTTACAAACATATGCACAAAGACATAATACCCTGTACCATAGTGTGGTGAAGGGTATAAAAATATATGTTTTCCTGAATTTTTCTATTTTGGTCCTTTTCGGTGAATAAAAAACTTATTTTCAGAAAATTCCAACATATTCATGTGTTTAACAACGCTCTCATGCAATGGACCGCTGTACTTGTTTTTTTTTTCAAATAAACAATCTACTAGCAGACAATGTCATAGTCACCATATGAAGTACCTGCTTACAAATCTACTGTCAATTTTTTTAACATTGGAAAATCAAATTCATCGCGTGAAACATAGGGAAATTTCAATGCGTCAATATGAAATCGAACCAGTGGATAAGCGTTAAGTTCGGCCGGGCCGAACTTTGGATACCCTCCACCATATATATACTGACAGGTACTAGAAATGAAAATATAGGGAACATACCAAAAAGTGGATTATGTAAACCATAATACAAATACCACAATACCATAATTTTAATGGATAATTATACCCTCAGCCTTATGGCTGATGAGGGTGTTTACACATTAACACGGTGAAAATGTGCCTTTTCGAAATATTGGTTCTAGACCCCATGATTCTTTGGACAAAATCCGTTTGAGAAAATTTAGATTTCATCCAAACTTTGCCCATATTATTATTTCTTAAAAACTTTGCTCAAATTCGAAGATGGGGAATATCGGTTCACTCCTTCTGGATCCTCCATACAGGGGCTAGATCTAAATTCGGCTATAGTTCATTATCGAACCTTACGTTCTAGGGAGGGGGGCAAGGTCCTTTCCTTCCTATTCTCAGTTTTAACAGTACAATAATAATATATAGACTCCCTATTTTTTACTTGAGAAGAAAAAAAAATAATTACCATTAAAAAATGAAAAACAATGATTTGTTCAAATCGCGGTACAAATCAGATAACTATTTTAATATAAAAAAGGGGGTTATATGGGGACTACCCCAAAAGATGGCGAATATTAATAATTTTTGGTAGGGAGATTTGTTACCACATACGACTCCAAAATACCAAATTGCAGCGAATTCTGTTGAAAAACGCGCTCAAGAACCCCAAAATACCGAAAATTTGGGGGTACCCTTATATGGGCGCTATGACTAAACGTGGACCGATAAAGTCCATCAAACTTGACCTGCCTGCAGACAAAAGACGACACTATGCAAAATTTTGGCGATCTATCTCCATTCGTTTAGACGCTAGAGTGATTACAACAGACAGACGGACATGGTTATCGTCATAGAATTTTACGCTGATCAAGAATATATATATATATATATATACTTTATAGGGTCGGAATGATTATTTTGATGTGTTACAAACGGAAAAACAAAATTAATACTATGGAGGAGGGTATAAAAACGGGAAAATTTGTTGGGATGAAACAAAAATTATAAAAAATTACTGAAAAATAAAGAATGCTAAAAAAAGTGCTAGGTGCTAGATCAATTTTTTTGGTGCTAAACGAGTTTAAAAAGTGCTAAATCTAGCACTAAAAGTGCTAAATTGGCAACACTGATAACAATAAACATATAAAGTTTTGCAAACACATACACACTCACTCAAACATACCAAAGACAAGTTAACAAAAATCTTGGTATTTAGTCAGCCTTGTTTATCCCTCGTACAAATCAATTCGCCTTCCAAAAAAAACATGAAGAAGGAGATGAAGAAATTTTAATTTCCTATACGTGTTTTGCGAAACAAAAACAGAAGAAGAAAAAAAAATACCAAAAGCGAACACACGGTTAATGTTAAATAAATTTCATAAATGTAAATCGCAAAGGTAAATATTCGAAGCAGGTTTTGTATTCATATGGATCTACATAGGTAGGAGTATGTATGTGCAGAACAGATCCCTTTTTGTGGAGATATATCGATATGGCTTTGCATGGAACGTGCCTGCCACACGATTAATTTATGACAGAATTTTTGCATTTTGGATGGACATGTTTCTTGTGCCTTCTTATGTCCGGGAACGAGACCACTAAGATTAATAAAAAATTCTATCTTTAATCTTAGGGTATTTTTATGGCAAAAAATAATGTAAAATAAGTCTTACTTTATAAACAAAAATTTTGTCAGAGAAACTATTAGTATAAAAATAATCAAGGGTATGTTCGTAGCTGAATGAAAAATTACAAACAGTCCAATTTCTGTGTGCGCCACTCTATGGTACTGATCAATGTCCTGACGCAATGATTGCAGTAAGAAAGCATTTAAAAATCTACTTCAATTTGTGGGAGTAAACTTCCACTGGTAAGTTTGATTTCTAAAATTATATATTGTTGGTACATACTGACTAACGCACCAATATCACCGAATACTTTGCATACAGCCAGAAATCTGACATTTGGCAAGGGTTACTGTAAAAAATGAATCTACAGAATCACTGTCTTTTGATGTTAATAATGCACCTCGCATAGGTAGGCCGGTCGTCGAAAATGCCAATAAAATCGGAGATATGATCGATGTTGATCTGCATGTTAGCAGTCGTAGCATCGCCCATTGACCAGAATTGGTCAACAGGAGAGGTGTCATGTTCAGAGATGGCCTGTCAGAAACAGTGACGTAAATGACATACATTTCCGACGTATAATACATACGTCAGAAACGTCGGAAACCTACCCAAATCCATTAGGTTTTTGACAAAATAGCAATTTCCATTAATCAATCTGGATATTACGCATGCTTAACTCAAATTAAATAAAATTTCAAAATTTTCTTCTCAAAAAAATTTAGTAATTTTTACCAGTTCTAGCAAGGTATAGTGAGATATATGTAAAAATAATATGTATTCTTGAAAATAACTGTATATGCTGATAATATTGAAATAAATGACGTTTACTACATTTATTACATTTTATACAGGTATATGACGTTTTCGACGTTTACAAAAATTCGTCACACGGACCATCCCTGGTCATGTTCCACCAGGACAGCGCTAGGCCACACATTGGCACCAAGCGAAGCATTATGAAGTTACCTTTAAAATGGCAACAAATCATACAACAAAACGTTGCTTATTTGGACATTCCGAAGCATGGCAAATAAAGTCCTATAGTTCATATAAAAATAATGGATTTCTTTGTCCCAAACCTAATATTTAGGGAATGAAATGGACCAAAAACTTTATTTTTGTATCTCTTCCCGGCCGGTCTAGAGACCACAATTATGATCAATATTTCGGGGGTCAAACGAACGCAGACTTTTGTTTAAAAAAAGACAAAAATTTTATTTAATGGCGTATATTTTTACTCCTGATGGACAAAGACCGGATAGCATATGCATGAGGAGTGGGTCACTTTTAAATTGATACCAATTGTATGTACTCGGAGGTGGGAGTTTCACTTAAATATTTGCATGAGACTACCTAAATGTTCTGAAATTGTTAAGTATTGCCATTAACATACTAGAGGACGGAATTGTAGCGCTTATGGTTACGGTCAAGAACGACGGCTATAATTTTCGATGATGATCAGATGATATTTTTTCGGGATGAAATGGACCGAAAAATGTATTTTTGTCTGGTTTCTAGTCGCTCTAGACGCCACAATTATAAGCCGAAAATCATACATTTTTCATGAGGAAGGCGATTTGAACAAATAATTCAAGTGGAAAATTAACAAAAACTGTTTTGTGTAAAATAACAACTCCGAGAAAACATGATTCAAAAAAGATGACACAGAGAGCAGTTGACCTTTAATTGGTCAAGAGATTGCAAATATCTTGAAATATTACCCATGCTCGGAATATAGATAGACAGAAAATGAGAGCTCACTGGTAGTTGTGTAACATATTGTCGGCCCATTCGAATATACTGCTCCGCTCACGGGTTATAATTTAAAACAGCAAAAAAATTCAACATTTCGCTTATGGAAATGAGAGCCCTGAGCAAGCATTAGGTAAAAGTGAAAACACACGAATATCGATTGCTTGGCTTTGGAAACTCTATCTATCAACGACGTTTTAGTAGAATATTTGGAGGCCAAAAATATTGTCTTGTGTTATTTAGTTTACGGTTCGAAAATATCCACAAGGGCTCGAGATAGAAATTTGATTTGACTGAAAACATGTCATCAAAATAGCCACAAAAAAGATTAAAACTGTTTTTCATAATGGACTTTACCAGCAAAAAAACATAACGATATAACTAAAAAACTTGACCTATGACGAATTTGTCCTTCGTGATTCTTCATATGAAGAATCTTTCACAACTTAATAAAAGTGTGTGGTAGCAAACTACATTTTCGTCCAAATCGGACAAAATGCATTTTTACTCCGATGGATTTATTTTATATCTCTTAAAGATAAAATAGATCAATGTCGAAGAAGAACATCCCACCCCAATTAAATTGACAACAATTTATATGTTATTTCAACAGATCCCAAAGTTAAATTTCAGGTACATCGTATTGAAACGAGGACAAATATGTCTTGTAACTTCATTTTGAAAATTAAATTTCGATTATTGTGTGAAAACAATTATCTCGAGACACCAAGTACAGTAAGAAGCACTGTTCTAACTGCATACATAATACGAAGTTATTGGTTTACAAATTCTTAATTTTCGTTTTTTTCTTAATTTTTGTGAGAAATTGAAAAATTATGGTGTCGATTGACTTTAAATCAAATATTACAATTCATTTATACCAGTTATTGTTTCGTTTTTAATTTATGAAATTCCCTTAAAGTTATTTTTTCCACCGATAATGACATATTGTTCCGAACACTCACACAAAACTAAAATGCTTTGTCTTTTATTTTTCTTCCATAAATTCTTTGAATCATTCCCTGTATATTTTGGCCAAATATACACATTCGACGTTTTTGATTGTCTTTCAATAACTCCATCATTTTTGGCTCTGGGGCATAATTAAGATTGTTGTAAAATAATTTTCTATGGAAAGGTGCGATGAGGCGTCGTACCACTGAGACGTAGCAGCAGCATCAACCATATCTTCGTTTGCCAATCGAAAAGTTTATTCGAAAACAAAGTTCAGTTGTTTCTTCTATTTATTTGTTATTGTTGCGGTGACGATTCAAATGATGCCGATTCTCATGACGACGACGACGACGATGATGGTGTAAATTTATTTAATTTTAAATTAAAGATAAACAAACATACAACAACAACAAAATAATTTTGTTTGAAATATCAAAACAAGTTTAAATGTAAAAGTTACAGTGTTGGAGGAGAATGGGTAGGAGAAGAGTATCATTGAACATTGGGAATGCCCACCATCATAGCAACAACACAGAAACTGTAAAAACATTAACACTACCAACCAATTGTAACAACAACAACAATAATAATATATTTTAATAATTATTACAATTGTATTTGGTTGTCGTTGTCGATGATGTTGTTATTTTTCTTTCATTATCTTTAGAAAGTTCAATGTTTCAACAATTGGCAAATATTTACCGATGTGGGTGGGTAGGTATGTAGGCAGCTGTGTGATGATTGTGAAACGGTAGCACTGTCGCCATACAACATAGGCGATACTTTACTGTTTGTGTGAATTTCTGTTTATTAAACTTTATTAATATTACGTAAAATTTTATGTAATTTTTAGAAAAATTTGTAACGTTTTCTAACATAATTACGACACAAATGTGGAATAGAGTTTAAATGTGATTTTTAAAAGCTATATGAATGTTAAAAATTAGAAAAATGCACGAAATATTTATTTGAATTGATAGCATGATTTAACATTTTAATGTTTAAATATTGTTTCATGCTAATTCGACTGTGCCTCATCTGTAAATCGAATCCAAATTTTCTGAAATGGATTTGGTCCAAAGAAACCAATTTTCCGATGAAGCACATTTTTGAAGTATCAAGGTGTATATACCCCTATTAATCATGAGACTGAGGGCATAGAAACGTGTAATTTTACTTGTATCATTACTCGGCCTAACATTTTTAACCCTTTGAATCCCGAATGTTTTACCCGCGACAATAGAACTATTTTCTGTGCACAGATTTAATGTAACCACCCTAAATAGGATATGAACAAAGTTTTACGTCGCCACAACCTTTCATTCGGGAAATACAGTACCTTCTTTCAGTATCACTTTTTTTGGTGATAAACGAGTTTAAAAAGTGCTAAATCTAGCACTAAAAGTGCTAAATTGTCAACACCTTAGTGCCAAGCTGTACCAGAGGATATTTTAGAGCACCTATCGACGCCTTGATATGATCTCTGTCGAGATTTTTTTGATCTGAATTAAGAGTTATTGGCGATAATATAAAAATAATCGTTAAAAAGTTTCAGTCGGTGTTGCCGACATTATACATAATATAAAATGTTGGGAAACCCCGGGTACAGTAAACATCAGTCGGTTATACAATTTAAAGTTTAAACACAAACATAAACATCTGGCAACTGCTTGCACTCTACAGTTCTAAATGTAGAATAGAATTTTTAATTATATGTATTGGATCAGATAAAGAGATGCAATGATACAGGTTGTTATATATTTCGTTTTATATAAGGTATTTTTGCACTCATCTATGTATTAAAAGCGCATAACTTGTCCAAAAAATTAGTTTTTTAGTTTAACACATGTAATCTAAAAAAGCTCAAAAACATGTTGCTACCTGTGGGCAACACTGGGACATAAAGGTTAAATATGATATGTAATATTGACCCTTTTGGTAGAATGTGCCAGAGGAGAATGTAGACGGGTCCCACCATCGGACTGGATCTTGACTTGGTAAAGATGACGGATTGTGCAAAGCTTGATCCTCTATGGAGGAGGTACCAGAAAGAGTGGACCAATGGGTCCTATCATCCTTCTTGTATAGGCTTGGTTGTACAAAGTTTCGTTAAAATCGGATAGTCCGTTTGCATGATATAATAAAATTAATTTTTAACACAATTTTGACCAATTTGTGGGGGAGGTACCAGAATGAGTCATCGAACTTAAACTAAGTTTAGAAGAAATATTAAGATGTGCAGAGTTTGGATGAAATCGATTATTCCAGCCAGGCAGACAGACGAACAATGGACGGACGGACGAACATGTGTAAATTGACTCAAAATTTTCTGAAACGGATTTGGACCAAAGAAACATGGGGTGTAAAACCAATATACCCTCATTAGCCATAAGGCTGAGAGTATAAAAATTAATTAACGAATTTAAAGAAAAAATTAAAATTGAGTTTTACTAACACAACAAAATTCCTGTAATTTAATAGTTTGATTTCTCATTGGGTGTGAAATCTTGTAGTGAAACACAATTTATTAACAAAGTTTAGTAATTATTAACCCTACGGCCAATAACCAAAGAAGTATACCTAGATCAATAACCGTGGTACATTTGTACGCATCCGAAGATAGCTCTATAACTCACTAAAAAATTGGACTATCGCGAGGTTTTTTGTTTTAAATTAGTCTATGCGGATCTGGTCTAGATGTAGGAACTCGAAATAATATATATATATATATATATATATATTTAAATCCATTCTTAAATGATAATCTACCTGAAACAATCATAGTAAATTCGTTATAGCTTTCGAATGGGTTAAGCTTTTATAGTTATTTTTTATTGAGATCTTATTTAGGTGTTCCCCAACCCCTCTGCAACAGTCCTGACGGGTAATTACATATAATTTATTAGGACCTTGTAAAATATCTTGATGTATGTTACCTGCCACAGCATAATTCTTTGCAAATATTAACTTACCTGAAAATAGAAGAAAAATATGGTTAAAAACTTTGATAAATAAAAATAATTTTGAATAAATTGAATACAGTATAATTTCAATAGATCAGTATATCTCCTAAAATTACGATTTTTTTTGTCGTTTTATAGACTATTAAGTATATTCATCAACCAAATCTAACATATTATCTGTTGAAAAACTCAGGTGATTCTTAAACTTGCCTTCCATTCATATAAAACTCCACATAATTAATCACTACGTCATCGCACACCTTGAAAAGAAGGGGATTTTACTCATCACGCTGATATACTCAAGTTTAGCTTTCATTTCATAAAATTATATACGTGTTCGCTCCCTCCCCACCTCCTCCAACGCCAGGTAGTTGCTGTCAGTTAGCACGTCCGTGACATGTGCGAAATGTTTACACAGATAATTAAAATGTAAAACGAATGCAGATGCACTTAAATATGTCGTGCTGAACTCTCGAAGACATTTAACGACATTAAAAGGTTATCGGGTTTGTTTGGCACAGTTCCATGCCGAGTGTGTAACCCGCAGTGTAATGACGGGCGAGTGTTGTTGCTGAAGAAGCCCGCCGCAACACTTGGAATTGTCACAAAAGTCATTCGCTTGTAAAAGACACCCGCCCGTCGTTGACTTGGGCACTTGAATAAATGTTAATGATGACGATGGCGAGATGGAGGAAAGGCAAATGTTAAAAATGAGTTAAACAAAGGTCAACGTTTACATTGTAAGGGGAAAAAGTAAATATTGTAGGAGAGAAATAATAAAAAGACAAAATGTATTTAATGCAATTACGACTAGACAAGTCTTGCGTCTAGATAAATAATTAATGCAATTCTTGCGTTTGAAATAATACACGATTGTATTTAATAATCGTGGGATAACAGAAATGTTAAGCTATTGTTCTTCTGCACTTTTTGTATGTATGTGATAGGAAATTCATAAATAGTATCTGTGTGGAGTTTTGGCAAAAGAGATTAAGTCATATTTGAAGTTTAGTTTTTAAGAGACCACATTTTTTAGACATGACACATGTCAGAATACACACTTTGCAACGATTTAAATTATGTTTAACAATTAATAATAATAATACAACTTCAATTCGAAATTCGAATTCGTCTGGTGCTCAATTTATATGAAATCTGGCGAAATTATATATTGGAACCGATTATTCCAAATTCCAAGAGATTGAGAGCTCAGTAGTTTTTACAGTGTGTATTCCATGCCTGCGGATGAAGATGGACCCCATCTTCGCATTTACAGTCTCTTCTAGTAAAATTCATGTAACTTCCGACAAAACTCTTTGGCTTTGAAAAATAATTTTAATTTATTAAAAACTAATGGGACGATTACGGATGGTAACCATAGTGCCAGTTGCCAAATTTGAATTATGGATGACAACTGTTGTCAACTTCAGGTGCTTCAAAAAAAATTTGTCGGCAACCATTTATTTCTGGTTGCTGTTTAGTTTAACTGAAAATTTTCAAAATTTTTAAAGATTTTTTTTAAATTCACTTCTTTAAATAATTGTAATCACTCATACGTTCTCTTGTCCTAGTTGTCGACATCCTTAGGAGATATAAAACATAACCTCTTCATGATGAGTACATAATTATGTATATTAAAAAATGAAGAACATTCATTGTTTCAAATTTATGGCCCGCAATATAATTTCGAAAGATAAATAAAAATATCATCTCATAAAATTGTCAAAAGTTCGCACTGATCATTATCTGGTACTCAATTCACATGAAATCCGGCGAAATTATATATTGGAACAGATTATTTTAAATTCCAAGAGATTGAGAGCTCAGCAGTTTTTGGAGTGTGTATTCCATGCCTGCGAATGATGATAGACCCCTTCTTCGCATTTACAGTCTCTTCTAGTAAAATTCATGTAACTTCCGACAAAACTCTTTGGCTTTGAAAAATAATTTTAATTTATTAAAAACTAATGGGACGATTACGGATGGTAACCATAGTGCCAGTTGCCAAATTTGAATTATGGATGACAACTGTTGTCAACTTAAGGTGCTTCAAAAAGAATTTGTCGGCAACCATTTATTTCTGGTTGCTGTTTAGTTTAACTGAAAATTTTCAAAATTTTTTTATGAAATTTTAAAAGAATTTTTTGTAAATGCACTTCTTTAAATAATTGTAATCACTCATACAATCCCTTGTCCTACTTCCTAGTTGTCGACATCCTTAGGAGATATAAAACATAACCTCTTCATGATGCGTACATAATTATGTATAATAAAAAATGAAGAACATTCATTGTTTCAAATTTATGGCCCGCAATATAATTTTGAAAGATAAATAAAAATATCATCTCATAAAATTGTCACAAAATATTTGTAAGAGACATTTATTTACCTTCATCTACGAGTATGTGTCAAAAATGAAACATTAAAATTTTATTGACATTACATTGAAAATATTTATCATATTCGGACGGACAGAGGAAATGATAATCGAAGCAATGACGTTTTTTGACACACACAGAAAAAGGAAGAAATAAAATATAAACGAACATCATGTACCATGTATATGCAGCAGTCCATTTTGTGGTAATAAATTTTATGAGCCACAATTCATGGCGGTCGCTTTTTTTGTTTTGTTCAAAATTTGCCAAAACCAATTTCAACAGAATCTTCTTTTTGTATTCCACCTACGATTCGATATACGACCACCTCCAACCAAAATCAAAAAGAAAAAACAATAACCAGACATCTTCTTCCTGTATCGTAATATATTCATAATATTTTCACATGTTTTTCCGCTTTAAAAACAAAAAATAATAATGAAAACATTTTTTAGTATTGGGGAAAATAAATGTCCAGAGACACCTCAAGCATTTCAAATTTACGTTGAAAAAAAAAACATAAATACAAATTTTAACTTTTATAGATTTCCCACTGATGGATGATTTAGTTTTATTTTCATAATTTGCGTTGTATATCCACAGATATTGATACCGCTGTCAACATATGACGAATGGACCAAAAATAATATTTGTTTATATAAATTTTTTTAAATTTAACAAAACACAAAAATATACGACTTCTACACCAAAAGAGCGCATTAATATTAGCGATGGCATGGAAGTAAAATCAAGTTGATCAATTTTTTATGTTGGCTATAGAATCTGAAATACAGAACTATACATAATTCTTCAATGGTCATCATCATTCTCAAGATGAGATTTCGGTCCATTCCATCTGGAATGGATTGTAATTCTATAAAAAGCATGCGAACGGATTATCCGATTTAAAGAAAACACATCCTGTGTGGTCTAAACTTGACTGAACTTAATATTTATATGTCCCATATTGTTGGAAGCTCCCACTTCTTCCACTTCGATTTAGACATCGTTAAACATCGGTTTGGAACGCATCATCATATGCAATAAGTGAGGCCCGAAAAAACATGAGAGCTACCATTTTCGTGGTGCTCAATGATTTGTCATCTCTTGTTCGTATTTCGAATTCGAATATTTCATATTTGAATATTTGAATTTTGCGTCTAACGTGGCTTTAGGGGACACCCCCACCCCCCTTCTCGGTTTCAAAACAATACATTTTTTATTTCGATTTAATTCGAATCTAAACTAATTCAAGAATATCCCTATGAAATTTCAAGTGAAAATCTCAACAACTCTTGATGATATAGCCGATTTATTGTGCTGGCATCAAGTAACGTCAAGAGGGCTTCTCAAATTTTAAACGCATTTTTCTCCAAACAGCGTTTTTGCGAATGGCGGGCACGATAACTCAAAACTAATAATCCGATCGATTCCAAATTTTGGGACGTTTCTCTGTGAGTGTATAGCTATCGTACGTAAAAAATAGGCGATTTTTCAAAAATATTTTTTTCAAAGGTCAGCCATTTTGTTCATTTTTGAGCTAAGTCAATAAGCCTAGTTCATACGAGAGCCAGACCTTCACGTCGAAAGTTGTGAAAAATTATCGCACAAAAATGTCCACGATTTTGTTTGTCAAATTAATTTTCCAAGTTACTGTAAACAACACAACACATGATCGTGTTTCAAACCGTACATTCCCTACTGGATTTTGAAAAGAAATCATAACCACTTGTTGTGTATGTTTTCTATATTTGACACAAGAAGCCACTATATACCTACACAGTTGCTTCCTTGTTATTCTTCTCATGTTGTTCTACTTTGTATTATTGCACCATGCTAAGTACTAAAGTTTCAAATGGAAATGTCAGAAGAGGACAGGCAACTCTTAATGTTGCCTATGCACTTTAATAGATGGGTAACATTGTGACACAAAATCGAGGTCATGGTCTGAGGGTGCAAAATTATCCAAGGGTGATTAAAGCCCTTGGAGAGTTTATTTCGAACCTGTAAGAACAAATTCGATATAAGGGTACCCGCAAATTTTCGGTGTTTTTTTTATTTTCAACCGAACTCACTGAAATTTGGTACATTGGATTATTAATGGGTACCAAATTTCTCTACTAAAAAATATAAAAATAACTTCACTTTTGCTGGTAGCCCCATATAACGTTACAACACAATTTTAATTTAATTTAATGTACTTTAGTAAATTGAGTTCTTACTGGGAAGCAAATTTCTCCACTAAAAATTTTTTCGGATAACCCCCATATAAGATTACTCCCAAATTTTCGGTATTTTGGGGTTCTTAAGCGCGTTTTTCAACCCAATTCGCTGAAATTTAGAACATTGGGTTCTTATTGGGTACCAAATTCCTCCATTAAAAATTATAAATATATAGGCCTATTTTTTCCGGCAGTCATGTGAGTATAATGATACCTACCGATTTTTGGTATATTTTATATTTAGCGTGAAGGTAGGTATTCTGATGCAAAATATTTTGTTTCGAAATTAAACAAAATCAGCCCTCAATTCGACATAGTACCTCATATAATGATAACTACAAATGTTCGGTAATTCGTACACATTGTAATCAATATTGGTATCGAAATTGTTTAACCCTCAAATATTTTCAAAAGACAAGAAATGGATATTTGCATGTTCTCCTCGTCCTTTTACATTTACTCCGCGGCAGGGATGGAAAATTCAATGGTATTGGAAAATGGAAAATGATATTTCGTCAGTACCAATCAATCTTCAAGCATACATTTCTCTTTAAAAAAATGTTCCCCAAAGAAGAAAAACATTTTTAACTTTCAATATGAAGCTTTGTCCGATCAGTCACTTTTGACAAAATGAATGAGGCTTAAGGGAATATATTTGAAGATTTAAAAAGGAAGAAAAAAATTTACAAAAAAATTTGGTTGTTGGTTTTTGTGATTAAAGAAAATTCCTTATTTTTGATGGCGGGCATGATAACTCCTCATGATAAGAAAATTTTAAAGCTATATCTTTATGGAAATTGCTTAAAAATTACAGCTAATGTCTTTACTTGATGCTAACACAATATATTAACTATATCTTCAAGAGTTGTTGAAATTTTCACTTGAAATTTTATAGGGACATTCTTGAATTAGAGTAGTTGAAACAATACACAAAGAAATTTTATTTATTTATTTATTTTTATTTTTTTTTTTTTTGAAATGAGAATGGGCGGGTCCCCTTATGTTAAGAAATTTGTACAGCTATGTCTTTATGGAAATCTATACTTCCGGAAATATGGACTTCAAAAGTTCTATAGGAAACTTTGTATTTTCCCCTGCTTTTTAAAATTCTCTAAGACAATATGAGTAAAAATTTAAGAAGATTCTTAAATCCTGCTTGGAAATATGTAATTATCTTATACAATAAGTCAATACTTCCTAAGATATTTTTTCGAATATTATTAAGTACACATTCCTCAGAAATTATTAAACGAACATTGACATACCCTATAATAACATAATGCTCTTTTCGATGATTTGGATTCCAGAATAAAAAAAAACTATACACAGAAAATTTTATAAATACAATTTTTGTTTCAGTTTTCTTGAACAAAATTCCCTTTTATTTAAAAACGTACTCCTTTAGTACCTTTTCATATTTTTATTTTCCATTTCTGATACAATTATACAAGGTAACTGCAAAACCCAGCTGATTCAATTCGAACGTAATACTAGTGTCAATATGAATACGATATGACAAATTAAGTTTTTTAAAATGACACGACAGGCAAATTGGGTACGCGTAATATTCGAAATTTTTCTTTATTAAACTTCCTCCTATATTCAATTTACTCAATCTGCCTGCTGGAAAGATTGAAGCAATAAATCTTTCTGCATTGAATAATTCGTAATATCCAACATTTTCATTTGTGTTAAACATATAAATTATAATGGCTCAATTATCTTATATCATTATACCGATCGTATATCTACGAACGCTAAAATATTTCAAATAAATTGTACATTATTAGACACTGACGGATTCGTATGTTATGTTCGCTATAAATATATCTCATTATGCTAAACACGCTAATAAGATTTTTAAGAAAAATCTGGGACGCAAAAATTTGAATAAAATTTTCTGATAATGAACCTGATTTTTGTACTACCGGTTTTAATAAACCCATTAAACGTAAATCGATATCACTTAAAAGCTAAAAATATTGATAATCACATGAAATAAATTGCGTGCTCAAGAGTCAACTAGATCCGGTGCTACAATAATAGAACTCCATAAGGAATTTTCTTCCAGCAAATTCTTGTTGCCCAGGGTATTTTTCATGAATATGCCTTTTTATACCCTTCAACACACTGTAGTACAGGGTATTATGTATTTGTGCATATGTTTGTAACGGGCAAAAGGAAACGAGATAGACACACGGTTCCTTTTGAGAATATGCATAGAATAATTTTTTAAGTCGATTAATGCATGTCCGTCCGTCTGTCTGTAGATGTTAAATTGTAAACAAAGTGCAGGTCGCATTTATGATCCGAATTGGATGAAATTTGGCATAGGCCACTTATTTGGCCCAAGGACGAACCCTATTGAAATTGAAAAAATCGGTTCAGATATAGATATAGCCCCCATATATATTTTCGTCCGATTTAAGGTAAATGGTGCACGAAAGTCCCTAAATATTATTCGATTTGCACGAAATTTGGTATAACGTACTAAATTGAGCCTAGAGTGATGTGTGCCAAGTTTCGTGAAAATCGGTTCAGATTTAGATATAGCTCCCATATATTTTCGTCCGATATAAGGTAAATGGTGGACCAAAGTTCCTATATATCCTTTGATTTGCACGAAATTTGGCACAGCATACTGAATTGAGTATAGAATGATGTGTGTTAAGTTTCGTGAAAATCGGTTTAGATTTAGATATATAGATATAGCTCCCGTATATATTTTCGATTTCCGATTTAATGTAAATGGTGTTTCCTGAAAATCCATATAGTTCCCATATATTTTCGTCCGATATAATAAATATCTATATATCTTTTGATTTGCACGAAATTTGCAATAGCGTACTGAATTGAGTATAGAATGATGTGTTTTATGTTTCATGAAATTCGGTTCAGGTTTAGTTATAGCTCCCATATATATTTTCGTCGATTTAATGTAAATACTATATATCTTTCGATTTGCACGAAATTTGCTGAGTTTCGTGAAAATCGGTTCATATCTAGATATACATATTTTCGTCCGATTTAATGTAAATAATGTACCAAAGTTCTTATGCTGCATATCGCACTGAGTTTAATCCAGAATGATGTGTGCCAAGTTTCCTGAAAATCGGTTAAGATTTAGATATAGATCCCTTATATTATAGGTTAGTTTTAAGTAATTGACGCACCAAGGAACCAATATATGGCTGATAGGAACAAAACATTCTGAAATTAGTATAACCTAACCTGTGACAAGTTTCGTTGAAATCGGTTCATATTTGGATATAGCTTCCATATATATTTTCGTCCGATTTTAAGTAAATTGTGCATCAAACTCCTCATGTTTGTCAGATTAACATCAAATGCAAAATTGAGTATAGAATAACGTAGTTGTGTTTTCTAGAAGTACAGACATAGCCCAACGGATATTTGTTTGAAGTCGATTTACACACTTTTATCCCATTGTAAGAAACTATCCATAAACATGTCATTTATGGATAGATCTAGGTCGATTCACATTTAGAAAAATATCACATATTTTATTTCATCCAATTTCATGATAATAGTCCTGTTTAATATACCCATAGTGGTGAAGGGTATCATATAGTCGGCCCCGTCCGACTTTACTGCTTTCCTTACTGGTTTAGGTTAAGTTTATTAAGTAGAGGAAATTTAACTAATAAATTAAAACAACGAAAAAAGCAACAATTATTTTGCGCGACAATGTATTCGACATCAACTTTAGGCCCTTATGTGTGCCATGAGTCACTAACAACTAAATACATATTTACAAATGTTAAATCTTTTGGCAATAATGAATCATATATTTTTTCTATTAAGGGGCTAATTTTTTAATAGACCGTGACTAAAGAGCCCCTATTTTGTTGAATGCAAACTAATTCGTTGTGCTAATTTATGTTATTTATGGCTATAAGTGTGTGCCTGCGTCTGTTTCCATGTTTATATATATATTTTTTGTTCAGTATATGTCTTCGTTTTTCTATTTCATGTTTCAAACAAAATGATGAATTATTAATTTCAAAATGAAAAGTGAAATTTCTTAGAAAAAAAAAAAACAACAAAACACATTTAAACAAATTTGTATAATGGTTCTTCTTCTTCTTTCAAAATATCGTGTATGGTTCTTCCTGTAACAGCAGACACCTCCAATTCACTGCCGTTGCTGTTGTTATTGTAGATTTTTGATTGTTAGTCTCGCTATTTGATTAATGATCGAACATTATGAGAAACCTGAAGTCGTAAATACTGAAAATAAATTGAATCAATTCATTGAAATTTAATTGTGAGAGACATTTATTGTTCTCGTTAATAAATATTTCGCACAATGTGTTTAGGAATAGTTTTGAAAATAGTATTTCTTTTTTTGTAGTATTGTTAAGAGGAGGAAATTTTTATACCCTACACAACTATGTTGTCAGGGTATTATAGCTTTGTGCAGCCCCAAAAGTTTGTAACGCCGCGAAATATTGGTCCTAGACCCACCTTTAAGTATACCGATCGTCATATCTCGACTAGCTGAGTCGATCTACACATGTGTGTCCGTCCGTCCGTCTGTCCATTATAATTTGTAAACACGATACAGGCCACAGTTATGGACCAATCTTCACGAAATTTTGCATGTAGGATGGGTTCTGGCCAATGAAGACCCCTATTGTTTTTGGTAAAGATCAGTTAATATTTAGGGGATGAAATTGACCAAATACTAAATTTTTGTCGGTTTTTCTGGTCGCTCCAGAGGCCGCAATTATGGCGCGAACATCGCGAAATTTTACATGGAGACGGGGATCGGGCCAAAGAATAAGCATGCCTGTTTTGATAAGGATCGGTCACTATTTAGCGGGTCAAATGGTCCCCGACTTTTGTGTGAAAAATTACAAATTGTGTATTCTATTGCCTATATATTTGCCCCTGAAGGTCATAGACCCGAGAAGTTGATTGTATATCCAAGAGGAGTGGTTGACCTTTAAATTGATACCAATTATATGGTCGTACGTACTCAGATGTGGGAGTTACACTTAAATATTTACAGGTGCTTACGTACTGAGATATTATTTAGTAAACCATTACCACACTAGAGGGCGGAAATATGGCGCTGGTCGCTCTGAAATTTTCCAGTTGTGGTCGAGGACAACGCCTATTATTTTCGGCGATGTTCAGATAATAATTTTGGGATGTAGTGCACCGAAGACTTATTTTTTTGTGTTTTTTTTGAGTCGATCTATAGGCCACAATTATAAGCCGAACATCACAACACAACTCACGGCGAAGGGAATCTAAACAAGTAATTAGAAGGGTTGTACTGAATATTATTAATATTCGAAACGAATGTCAGTGTAAGGTAGAGGTGCTGTTGACCTCTAATCGGGCAAGAGGGTGCAAATATCACGAAATATTGCCCAGGCTCAGAATAAACATCCGCAGAAAGTTAGACTTCCGTGGAAGTTGTGTAGGGTATCGTATGGTCGGCCCCGTCCGACTATACTGCTCAGCTCACTGGTTTTTTCTTATTTTTACACTAGGTTTCAAAATAAAAAATATATGTTACTAACCATGTATGTACCTATATAGAATAATGATATCTTGGGAATATCTTAGGTACTTCCCAAATTTCGCTATTTTAGAGAGTTTGTGAGCGTATGTATGGAAATACTTTTCAATAGAAATGCCTGTAAGGCTTTTCTATTGAAAAGTTATATGAATGGTTATATGAATGGTATTCAAAATGGTTTGCTAATGTCCGAATTTCTGCATTTTATGAATGTAAACCATAAAACTTTAAATACTGGAGAGAGAGTGAAAAAAACTTCTTTGGATTGCGCGTTTGGTTGTGGCGGGTTTTTTGGCGCAGAAACTCTTTGTCTTTTTGATTCTATGTTATCATCTCCTTTGTCATGTCTTTTATCGTTTCGTCTTATTTATTTACTTAGGTGTTCTTGTTTTGTTTCATTAGTACAATCATATACAAATTTAAACATTCGGTTGGGCTAGTTGCTCGTATCAACACTTTTTGGCATATTGTATTTGGCATTGTATCGAAATTATTTGGAAAATGCATATGCGAATTGTACAACACCAAACCAAAGCCACAATCGAGTGAGTGGAGAGTCGTCGGTTGTTAGACAGAGAAACATTCGTCAAACAAACGGTTACAAAAATACTAAAACAAAACACAGAAACCGCGGACAAACTTACATTTTTTTTAAATAGTTGCATTATCATTTTTATAAGAACTTTTACTTGCATTCGAACCGATATTCTTTTCAATATGGAGAATAAATAAACTATGAAAATATGCATTAAATATTTCGTTCTCTATATGATATTTGTGGGGACTGTAATTCTACATCTATGAAAATAAGCACCTAAACAATTTTTTAGTTAAAAGTCTGTCATTGATAATTTTGCAGCCATTGGAAGAGACTGGTGTGGTTCAAAATATTGGCATGTGACAATATCATTGTTTCGCTTGTTCCGCTGAAAATATAGCTTTTGTAAGTGAAAGTGATGCGAAAGACCCGAGTGTGCCGATTTCTAGTCATTCTCAGGAATTAGGACTGTCCTACGGAATGAATGTGATGAAACTCTCGAATGAACGGATGTAGTGACGTCCAATTTTATACATATCTATAGGATCAATGCAATAATTTTGTACTCAGAAAATGTTTATAACTTTAATGTATTGTTGATATTTTATTCTTTAGCAATGGTGTAGTTTTTACTTGTCAATGTTTCAAAAGTGTTATCTTTGAAATTTAAGATTAAATGTTGCACATTCAATTCCTATGTGCACTAGTCTGGAAAAGTCTGGGAAAGGGTTTCTGAACATTCTTTCACATTTCATCCCTCAAACGTTGTAAAAATTACTAAAACCATTGGCAACACATTTTGTTTGTATACGCTACACTATTTGTACTTTAATGATTCAACGCAAAAATTTGAAAATCACTAAGTTAATTAGTCAATCATTTACAAATCGAACACAGTCAATAATATTTTAAATCGATTTCAATATTTTTTTTAATTAAACAAAGAACTATTCCCACTTAGTGATTTTCCTATTTACAATCATAACTTACTTTTCACACTTTGAATTGTTAACCGCGCTGCCGTTGCTGCTGTCATTGCCACCGCCACAGCAACCGCCTCCACCATTACATGAGGTTAAGTTCATGTTCGATAAATATGATTTCTTTCGCCGGATTGCCAAATGACGTTCACGTGTGGGAAATTTTGGTTGTTTGCGTATGAAAATCGGCTGCACTTGGTTATCATCACAGAGATTTACATTAATACCGCATTTAATATCTTCGCCGAATGCGTCGTAAATGTTCTGCGAGGCGGTTAGAAGTGCCGGCTCGGCCACTGCCACATTAATTGCTTTGGAACGCATTTTATTGTCGGTAAAAAATTATTTTCGTTTATAAATTTTTTTTATGATTTTTTAGTACTTTTTGTGTAATTTAATTGTTGTTTGTTGTTGTTTTTTCAGATGTACGGACGATGCAAAATGAAACAAAATAGTACGGATCACTTTCACTTGTACTCTATACCGGATTTAATAATAAACTGACAAAACAAGAAAGAGAATTTTTTAAAAGCTTTAGTTTGTTTTCTTTATTTTTTACTTTGAAGTAAATAAATGACAACAACTGCAATCTTTATTTTCATTTTTTTTTTTTTTTTTTTTTGTTTAAATTTTTGTTTTGTTTTATTTACCGATAAGAATGAGCAATTCAATTGTCTTCAATGACAGATTTGTAACGCTATACGTTGTTGTTCAATATACTCATATACAAACACACAATACACCCCAACAGGCACAGTGTCTTGAAAAGTGATTAAACAACAAGATCTAGTTGAACCTTGCCGTTCGGGAACAGACCAATTTTATCTATATCAATAAATGCAGACTATATTTGTTGGCCTACTATGAAATTGAGAATATAAGAAGCCATTAACAATTCAAAATAAATGTTAACTGATCATATCGGAGTGATGATAATACTCAAGAAAGGTTTTAGAAACTGATGTGTATATTTTAGAAACACAGCATGCTGTTGTACTTAATACAACATTTCAGCATAGATCCAAAGGCCCTCAGCCTTATGGTTCTTTGGGCCAAATTTGTTTCAGACAATTTTTAGTCGATTTATAAATGTCCGTCCATCTATCTGTCTTTCTGATGGCCACCATATCTCTCATGCAAACTTTGCACATCGTAATATTTCTTCCGAACTTAGTTCGGTCCACTCCTTCTGGTACCTCCCCCACAAAATGGTCAAAATTGTGCAACAGATTAATTTTATATCATGCAAACGGGCTATTCGATAAGAACCGAACGTTGTACAACCTTTCATCAAGCTTAGATGAAGTCCGAAGATGGAATACCTCCCCTCAAATGGTCAGAATTTGCAATATTTATAAATCCAAATTTAGGCGAATGGAATGTCCGATTTGAACCAAACTTTGCACGGCCTTTTATCTTTACCAAGCTTAGATGAAGTCCAAAGGTGGTCCACTCCTTCTGGTACCTCCCCAATATATATAATATTGAAAGGCGAACGGACGATTCAATTGAAACCAAAGTTTTTACAACCTATTATCTTTACCAAGCCTAGATCAAATCCGAAAATGAGACCCATTGGTTTACTCCTACTGGTACCTCATCCACTAATTGCCAACATTTTAAATATGTATAAATCCAATATCAGGCGAATGGAATGCCCGATTTTAACTAAATTTTTTACAACCTATTATCTTACCAATCCTAGGTCAAGTCCGAAGTTGGGACCCGTCGTCCCTCCTCTCCCCACACAGATGGTCAGCATTTTAAAAGCTTATGATTTCCATTTGAAGCGAAAATGGGCTCTATAGAGCAACCTATTCTATATCTTCCCACAGATGTAAAACTTGTAAATTTAATTTGAAGCAAATTGAATAACTGATTTGATCAAAGTTAAATTCGAAATCTTTTTAATAAAAATATACCTTGTATAAAGCGAATAATAAAACCTGTGTGGAATTTCAAAGCCCTCAGCAAACCATAGGCTGAGGGTATATATCTATCGGCAACCCCGATCGACAATTTTTTACTTGTCGGACTTGATTTAGAGTTGGTTAAAGTACTATGATATGCAGAACAATGTTGACACTTTATGTGGGGGTTTCCCATCTTCCAACATGATTTCATAGAACGTTTACACTGATTTTGTATTTTAGATCGATTACAGTTAAATCAACATAGCAAAAATTGTATATCAATTTAAATGTTTTTCTTGTTAATACACAAACATACTAACAATTTTAAATTTTATAGTAAAAATCCACTACTTAAGACACTGTGCCAGTTTTTATTTTTCGAATAAGAAGTGTCATCAATAAATGTGTATGTATGCATCTGCAATGGTGTGAGTGTATTCGAGTTAAATTTTCTGTGATAAAATGTTAATGGATCAATACTTCGTGGTGATAAGATAAGACAAATGGGCACGGCGGCGTTTTTATTTTCACTTGCATTTGTTGCACATAGCCAGAGAATGGAGACAGACTATTTTATTATGCTCTCTCTTTCTCTCTTCTTCCCATTTCTCTACATTTTGAATTGATAAATTTTGTTAAAAATGCTCACTTTGCATTAGTTTTACTATCAACGATTTTGTTTTAAACAGCTCGGGGCATTGATCAACACACACTTAACACCAACATATTTCACAAATACATACAACACAAATGACCGCAATATTCACAAATATATATATATATATATAACTGTGATCAATATACATTTAATAATTTTTTTATTAAATTAATTTAGCAATGTATTCGCACTCTTTGTTGTTGCTGTTGTTAATTTAAGTAAATCACTATATTTTAAATTGGGTTTTGACCCAAACATACACTCAATATTTCGAAACGCTGAATAATCTTTTAATTTCTAACGTTGTTAATAACCGGCCGCACAATTGTCAACTAATCGAAAACGTTTCTGTAATCAAAAGCTAAAACAAAAAACCAAAACACAAAACCTGAGTTAAACTGCAGCTCCGCAAATAAAACAAATAAACAAACAAACGAATGAAATAAAATAAAGTAAGCCGTGTTTGCTGCTTGTCATTGAGCTGTGAGGAAACCGCACTCAGTTTAGCGTGTCGTCGATCCATAACACAAGCTTAGACATACATATGTATAGATGTTTCAAGCTCGTCTCGTCTTGTTAACCGCAGCAAATAGCTCAAAGACGCATTCATTTGGGAGACAGAGAGAGAATATCTGATATACGAAATATTTTGCATATGGAATTTGTTATTGTCACCAGGGTTGCCATTTGTATTGAATAAATACTAAAATAAAAATGCAATTATAGGCTATAGATTGGAAAAAGTTGAAAATATTTTCCTGAATTACTCACTGAAAACTAATATAAGTCCTAAGGCAAAAATAGACTACAATTTATATCCTCCAACATAGATATGCTGACAGATACTTCCAATAAAATGTGAAGCCTACATCGAGTTGTACTACACAGCATGGAATAATTTTGAAATATGTTTATAGGAAATATAAGAAAAAGTGGTCCTATGCCGACTATGGGCATGAGAAATACTACATAGCAGACAATTTTGACGTAAGCCAACTTCGGAAAATATTGATATTATTGGTATGCAAATTAGCTATCCATAATATCAAAGTACAAACAATTTGGCTGAAAAGAGCGCATAAAAAATACAAAATATCTTCGGACTTGTGAGGAATATTTTATTGCAGTATGTGACATTTCTGAAAAAAGTTATGTTCCAAATTTGGAAAACTGGAGTTGGAACTTCAACATTCCGAAAATTAAACCGAAAATTTTGATATCATCCGATATACCAAATTATAGCCACTTCGATGAGAAATTCGATTAAAACCTCAATAATACGACTCATATAAATACTCTAAAAATATATATACATATATATATATATATAATTTTTAGTAGGAAGCCAAATATCAAATTACAGCTGGAAAACATAAGCTTCAAAATACAATAAAAAGGTAACCGATATATCTCATCTTAATACCAAACATCTTAGAAGTAGTAGCAATGTAATGTAATGTAAGTTTCAATATTGCGACAACAGACTGACGGACGTGTCTACATATTTTCTGATCTAGGTTCTCAGCTGAATACTTCGAGGTGTTGTAAACGGAATAACAAATTTAATATGCACTCTACCTTAATATAGGGAATACCGCGATATACTCGTCTAAAATCTTCAAAATACCACAACAAATATACCTTGATGTGGGATTTACACATAAAGATGGGCTGATGTCGAAATTTTTTGGAGAAAGTTTTCCCACTAATGAAATCCTAAAATCAAAATTTGCAGCAAATATACCATAAACAATTGACATCGTTGTATGGGGACTATACTTAAAAGTGAACTGATATTGAAACATTTTGGGTGAGAATGTGAGTCACCCATAGGGAACCCAAAAAATTCAATGATACCCCATCCGGTTAAAAACGTGTCCAAAATTTGATGATGATATTGTCATCTTGTATCTTGAGTGGAGACAAAAGACAATTCTATCCAACCTCAATTCCATAGCAATATAGCGTAATCACAACAGACGGATATGGCTACATCTTTATGGCTACATTTTAATCTGATCAGAAATCTTCGCATATACTTTATATGGTCGAATATGAATATTTCGATGACTAAAAAACAGAGTGGTCAAATTAATATCACCTCCCCTATGATGGAGAGTATAAAAATAACCCCTGTCAAAGGTTCACATTTTACAATTACCTTTGTTGTCTTGTTTCCCAGTTGATAGATTTACAAAATTTGCTATGGCAACCCTATATAAAGCTCTCTCAATGCTCTCAACTATCTTAAATGACTTAAAAATTAAAAGGTTTTAAATTTTGTTTTTATTTACTAACTTTGTCTGAGACGTTTGTTGTTCAATGTTCAAATTAAACCGTCTTATATTTACACATACATACCAACTTAAAACACTTAACTTTTAAATGATTTCTGTTGAATATTTGCCAAAATAAATTTTGACTTTTATAAGACAGACCTAATAAAAGTTGTAATGTTATTAACCCATTGTGGAATTTAATACAAAAAATGGTTACGCGAAGAAAATATTATGTGGATATGTATATTGGCAATATCAAATATCTCAGTTTCAAGCAAAGAAAAAAACATTCTTCATCAAATTTCGTATTAAAAGTGTTAAACTAAGACTTACGTTCAAGGTGGAAAACAGAGAAGAAAATAGTTAATAAACTACTTTATTATATTTTTCGCATTAAATCATTAACACAATAATTAAAATAATAAACAATTCAAGGGTCAGTCAGTTAATTATAATAATTCAATTACGAACAACTAGAGACTCGGAAATAAATAAAAACACGTTACAAAACAAGGCAACCGTCTGAAAATCTACTTACAATTTTATTAAGACCCTAAAAGGTAGACGTTAGTAGAAATAAATATATTCATATACAATAAAAATTTGATCATGCGAAAATGTAAGTTAAGAAGTTTGTTTTTAACTCCAGCGTCATACGTTAAAAAACAAGTAAAAAGTGTCAGTCAGTGTTGCCGACAGTTATCTGAGCCTCTCAGTGCACACACCGATTATCTTCCAAAAACCAATAGTTGAGAAAAGCGATGCTGAAATGTATGTTGTTTTTAAAATCCCTTTATAATATAAATTCAATTTTACAATATAGAATGCATACGACGTTAGTCTTTATTGTTCAGGAAATGTATTGTAAATATAAGAAGATATGATGTTACCAAGGCCTTCGACACTTAAATTTAAGATTTTTTCAGAAGTGGATTTAATCGCATATAGTTTGCGGAGGTTTCCGGAATTAGACACAGATTTTATAAGGTATATGTTTTTAAGAAAGAGTTGATCATCTGTGGAGAGGTACCAGATTGCCCTATAGACAACCTCTTCTGTAGGTTTGGCAAAACTACCAATTTGCTCGAAATTAAATTTACAAAATTTTAAAATGTTGACACTTTGTCATGGAGGTATCAGATGAAGTGAACCGACGGGTCCAATATTCGATCTATGATCTATGTAAAGTAAACATATTGCAATGAGCAAAGTTTCGATGATATTGGATATTCTGTACGCTTCATATAAGATCTACAATATATCTCTAGCCTGGGCAATACTTCATGATAGTTGCACCCTCTTGACCGATTAGAGCGACCAGAAAAACATACAAAAATACAGTTTTTGATCCATTGCATATGATTACTGATCATTACCAGAAATAGAAGCCTTTTTGGCCCGAACCGAATCTACATGCAAAATTTTATAACTTTGCCCTGTGGCCCATAACTGTGCCCTGTGCCATTTTTACAAATTCTAATGGACAGAGGGGCGGACACACATGTCTAGATCGACTCAACTAGTCGACCAATTTTTCTCTGCGTTACAAACTCTTGGACCACACAATGTTATACTCTTGCAACATAGTTGTGCAGGGTATAAATATTACGGAGTGCAAGTTTCAATAAACTTTGGATATTCTGTTCACATCATATGAGATTTACAAGTTCTCAAAATTAATTTAGTTTAAATCGGATGCTCTGGTCACATGGACATTTTCTGTGGGAGATACCAGAAGGAGTAAACCGATATTCCCCATTTTAGAACTTGTTTAAAGTTCTAATGAAATATTATGAGAAGCAAAGTTTGGATGAAATCGGACATTCCTTTCGCCTAACATTGGGTTTATAAATATTTACCTTTATAATTATTCACAAATAGTCAATGTGAAGGAGGTATTTCCAAGGAGGTATCTTCAAACATTATATATGTGCACTGTTTGGTTCAAATTAATATTTTGATGAGACACACTTTTGCCGTAGCAATGTATTTACCATGATTAGCCATAAGGCTGGGGTATAATTATGGGTATATTATTTTTAGGTATTATAGACCCTTGAATTTTATAATTTAACTATGCAACAAAATCAACCTCATGATCTGGGGGATGGAAAGTCCTTAGCGAATATATTAAGAACACAAAAAAAAAAATTATCCCCTGGTCAAGTTTTCGAGTTCAAATGAATATTTTTAAAAAAATATATTCTCCTTCTATCTGGAGTCCTAGTGGACGAGATTTTTGAACTCCAAATATTCTACAAAAATGTCGCTCATAAGATTTTAAATAGAGTCCTCAAATACAAGCAATCGATATTCGTATGTTTAAAACAATATTCGTATTACGTTTAATTTAAACATGCTGCCATACTTTGTCAGTCAGTGTCTGCACGGTTTACATGGCCGTTAGTTAAATTGGCCATTCAAGTGTCATGTCTATGAATTCTGAAACGTGGCTATCATTTGTAACGAAATACTACCACAACTTCTGACCAAACACCAACACCACTACAACTACACACATTGTTCGGGCAATGACAATGTCCAATGTTTTTATGACGAGTGTCGCTGCTTAATATTCATGGCATCATTTCGCGGAGTGACACTTGAAATACTCGTGAGCGAACGAGTGAGTGCATTACGTTTAATGTCGATGTTAATGCAAATTGGACTTGCAGTTGGTCTACAGGCTGCCATTTAAAATAGACATTGACCGATATATTCATTAAAGACCAGTCGTCGGCTGCCGACTCATTGACAGAGTCCAATGTCAATGTCAAACATCATCATCATTATTATCTGAGGCGGTAGTTTTGTTTTTTTTTTCTTCACTGACAGAACAATCAACAGTGACGTCAAGTGAATGCAAAAAAGCGAAATAGAGGAACGAAATCGTAATAACGATAAATGTTTATGTTACGACAACGCCGATGCTCGCTCTACTATTTATTGCAAACTAATTGGCCAGGCAAATAAAATCCATAAATGTAAATAATCCCAGAGGCATTAAAGACGCAATTAACGTCATTATTAAAGACCACAAAAACAACATCAGTGCACAAAAAAAGAATTAAATAAATGTTTACCACAAAACGAGAAAAGAAAACACAAAAACCCACAAAAATTGGCACAAACAATTGATTATTGGGCGCGATTGGACCAAACAAGTCTGGACATTGTTTTCTTTTTTTGTGTTTCTGTTCTATTTAATTGTTTTTTGTTTATAAACAAATCGAAAGAGATCACAGGCAAATGCATTTGTTTATATTTTGAATAAAAAAATGCAGAGGGGGAAAGAGGTTAAGACACTACCAAACATCCGTCTCCGATGACCTGTGATATATCATAGAACATGGTATGAATTACCAAAAAAATTCAACACGATGATTTAGTTCTAAAAGTGTATTAGAGTGTTAATTCGATTTTAAATGCACAAAGTTTTTTTTTTTTAATTTTATTGGATTAAAAAATATAGGTCAGAAGAGAAGGATTGCTTAAAGTTGGAAATTTTAAATTGTGTGCTATAAGTGTACGAAAAGTGTGCTTCCGATATTTTTAATGAAAAAAAAAAAAATAGGAAATAGGTAAATATGGTTTCAATTAAATGAGCAGAGATGGAATCTTGAAATATGGGGACCCCCTCCTGATGAGAATTTATCATCACAATGTATAGTGACAGTTTTTGTTCATAACTGATTCGTTTATTTTGAAAGTGTTTTAAGTCCTTTCTTAGGATCTGATACATATCCAGAATTTCTAGAAATGTTTACAAAACATGTTACGTTATAAATTCTATTATATTTAAGGACACAAAGCCACAAGCAAAATTAATACTAACAATAATAATACTTAACAATAATTTAGAAAGGAATCGGGCCCATACCTTCAAAAATCTCAATATAAAAAAAATTAACTTCGACCATTTCTCTGATTTTATCGACATTTTCGACGGTGCATCTTTAACCCTTTGAGCCCCGAATTTTTTCCGTAATCATAGAACAATTTTCTGTTCACAGATTTAATGAAACTATCCTAGATAGGATATGGACAAAATTTGACATCGCTACATCCATTTTTCAGAAAGAATGTACTGTAACATTCTTTCTGAAAAATAAAAGCCCAATATGTATCAAGAAAACCAAATGTGAAATCGAAAAAATTATTTTAAATTTTTCTCTATATTCAGTTTTACAAGAAAAATAATAAAATAATTTTCACTGTATACACAAATTAGTACTGTACACCTTTTTGTCCCCTTCTCTATATTAAAAAGCTCATAACTTAACCAAAAATTTGAATTTTTTAGATTTTTTTCTGATATGTGTCGTCTTGACATATGAAGGCCAAAGAATATATACAGTGGTGGCCACAGAATTAAAACATTTACTGTGGTAAACATTTTTTGATCAGCCCTCGATTCGTTTGAAGTATTTTTGAAAATTTTTTAATTCAGAACACTTCGATATACTGCACTTAAGAGATTTAGTGTGGAAATGGAAAATTATTTCATGCAATTTTTCCATAAATAACGGTTTTTATGAAAATACATCGACTTTGAAGTGGCCATATAATTAAAACATTGTGTAATTTTTTACTTTACTGCATTTTTTTTTAATATTTTTTAAAAAAGCTCTTTAATTTAGTTAAATTATGTAAACTAAGCACCGATAAAATCATTTACTGATAAAAATTTTTGAAAAAAATCTGTAAAATCTATCAAATTGCCAAAAATTTGTACAGTACACCTTACATTCAGAAAATAACCCTTATTATAGAAAATAAAGCAAAGACATAAAAGTATAAAGATAGGACAATTGATACGTACGCAATTTCCAACAGATGGCTTTTCCTCTGTTGTTACGATATCATAACAACAGAGAGAACAATATTAAACGTTTTTAATGCTATATCTTAGGCTTATAAAATGAAAATACATATTTTGAGTGCAGGCCTCTAATTTTATTTACATTTTATTCACACATTTTCGCGTATTGACGATTTTATTCTTAACATGCCTCTGTTAACCTTGATTCCCCCTGGATATTTTTTCATAAACTATTTTGCCAAAATGCATTTTGTCGAGTCTTTACGTTTTCTATGTCTTTGAATAAAGGTCCGAATGCACCAGAAATTGCTAGAATTAGTAAAAAACAATAAATAATTCTCAAAATAAATAAATATTTGAAATAAAAACTTAAAAAATGGGAATTAACCTAAAGGAACGATTCAATTTCAATAGCCTTTATTGAAGAAGGCCGGAATATTTTTGCAGTATGTGAGGAAATATCGATTGATATTGGCATTTATTACATCAAATCGATTGTTCGAGTAGTACAGAATATATTTTATCAAAAAATATACCAGTCACAACAGAAAGAACAGAGATCAATGCCTATGTTGACGAGTAAAAGATTCCGCCACACAGCAGCATTTTTGATGCTCAACACAAGACTTTAAATATTTGTCAAATTGTAAAATTTTTCTTTCTTTTAGGCTAAAATAGATTAAATGGGCATTATTCTCTCCAAAAAATATTATTTTGGAAAAATATTGTCATGTTCAATAGATTTGAAGGGTCAAGAGTTAACCATCAAACATGCTGCTGTGTACCAGAAACGTTTTCTCGTCAACATAGGTGTTGATCTCTGTTCGTTCTGTTGTGACTGATAAATTTTTTGATTAAATATATTCTGTACTACTCGAACAATCGATTTGATATAATAAATACCAATATCAATCGATATTTTCTCACATACTGCAAAAATATTCCGGCCTTCTTCAGTAAAGGCTATTGAAATTGAATCGTTCCTTTAGGTTAATTCCCATTTTTTGAGTTTTTATTTCAAATATTTATTTATTTTGAGAATTATTTATTGTTTTTTACTAATTCTAGCAATTTCTGGTGCATTCGGACCTTTATTTTCTATAATAAAGGTGATTTTCTGAATGTTAGGTGTACTGTACAAATTGTTGGCAATTTTGATAGATTTTACAGATTTTTTTCAAAAATTTTTATCAGTAAATGATTTTATCGGTGCTTAGTTTACATAATTTAACTAAATTAAAGAGCTTTTTTAAAAAATATTAAAAAAAAAATGCAGTAAAGTAAAAAATTACACAATGTTTTAATTATATGGCCACTTCAAAGTCGATGTATTTTCATAAAAACCGTTATTTATGGAAAAATTGCATGAAATAATTTTCCATTTCCACACTAAATCTCTTAAGTGCAGTATATCGAAGTGTTCTGAATTAAAAAATTTTCAAAAATACTTCAAACGAATCGAGGGCTGATCAAAAAATGTTTACCACAGTAAATGTTTTAATTCTGTGGCCACCACTGTATATCTACTAGCAGCATATTAAATATAAGCTCTAAAACATTTTGTTGCCTGTGGGCAACATTGGGCCACAAACATCACAAAATTCCTGAACGGATCTTCGAAACCAAAATTGCACATAATTGGCTGTTACAGTATGGGAACCATAAACATCATTCGCAATTTTATTTGCCTGGCCAATTAGTTTGAAATCTATCAGTACAGCCACCAACCGAAAAAAATAATGGATATATTTTTCCCCAAACTAATATTACTAGCCACCCTAATGTCCGCAATAAAAACTAGATTATAATACGTAATTTTGTGTTTTGATAATTTCATCCTGCCAAAAAAAAACACACACACACAACAGACAATTTTCTTAATTGAACAAATATTGCAGACAAAAATCGATGCTGTGTAAAAAAAAAAATATACAAACATATTTACATGTCTTAATGTCGATTTAAATGTTCGCAAATCGTAAACACAACCCCTTGTAAATGGTTGGGTTGGCTAATGCCCATGTTTATGGCCATTTTCAAAATATAATTTAATTTACATCTTTGAAGCGCCCCGAATGCAAAACAAAAATAAACAAAATTGCCGTGAATTTTTGGTATTTATCATTTTTGTGGGGTATTAGCTGTTGCTGACTTTTTAGTTAATTGCAAAAACATTGTATGTAATTAGTTTATTGATCCAGTCCGTGGTTTGTAACGAAGAGAGAGTAAATATTTAAATATTATTTTTGGATTACAATTTCTGTATGAAAATATCATCGGTTCCTTCGTAAACTGTTGAAGAATGCAAAGGAAATGAGGTTGCTATAAGTAAACTGTTTATTTTATGACAGATTGTTGTCTCTGATACAATGTATGAAATATAATAAGTATAGGTTGTGAAGATTTGCAACAAATAAATTTCCCAAAAAGACATGATCCCACTCACATCGAATCATATCTGTAAAATCTTAAAAAGTTTTTCTCTATAAAGTTTAGAGTTACCAGCAAAATTTCATTACTTCATAACTCGACCTATCGGGTAAAATGGATAAAAGGGCGAAGTAAACATATGAATATCGATTTCCTGTATTTAAAGACCTCATGCAAAATCTTATGAACGAAAATTTTCTGAATATATGGAGGTGAAAAACTTTCGTTTTGTGGTATGTCTGATTTGGGCCAAATATGCACCGTTTTTCTTTTTTTTTTTTTTTTTGTATGATTTGTTGCCATTTTAAAGCAACTTCAAAATGACTCTCTCATAGAAGTCCTGCTCTCTATTTGCAAAAAACTCTAATATTCGATTTTCACTCCCTAGATCATTAAAGAAATTTTGCAATGTAAGAACAAGATGTTAATCACTTGGTGCCGGATTGCATTGCAACTTCCCAACCAAGCTTCCGATGTTTCTGGCGAGTCACTGTAGATGTGTGTGGCCTAGTTTTGTCCTAGTGGAACACGACACCTTTTCTGTTGGCCCATTCTGGCCGTTTCTAGTCAATTACTATTTTCAACCGCTCCAGTTGTTGAAGGTAGAGATCAGAATTTAGCGTTGGGTCTTATAGAAGCAACTCATAATAAATAATACCCTTCCAGTCCCACCAAATGCATAGCAGAACCTTCCTGGCCGTCAGTCCTGGTAAGGGCACCGTTTGAGGTGCTTCAATGCTCGTTGACAACGATCGTTTTCGCACAGGGTTATCGTATGTGATCTATTTCTCATCTCCAGTCACTATCCGTTTAAGAAATGGGTCTATCTCATAATGTTTGTTCGATTTTTAGCTCCTGGCCGATGTTACGACAACTAACACTCCGGTCAACTTCGATCATTTCTTCGACAATGGATTTCTTTTTCCACAACCAAATACTAGTGTTAGATCGTTCCGGAACGAATTAGTTTAAAATAATTACATATCGTATTAATTGATGTGTGCAAATGAGCGATTGAACTAAATGGAACTATGAAACCAGTTCCTATTCCGGAAGGAACCGAAATGTATCGAAAAACTTTAGGAATGAGATTGTCCAACTCTAATTGATACGAAAAAATGTGCCTCATCGAAATGTCGGCTTTAATCCCCAAGAGTCTTGGTACCTAATCTACTCCGATTTATGAAAGTAGGTATGTTCGTCCGATTGTCTTACTGACTGGTGCGAACGACAACTCACGAAGGAAGTTACTGATTTGATTTAAATTTTGCATAATTTTTCATTCAAACCTATATGAAGATCGAAGATAAATACTATCGTTTCACTACTTCGGGTACCTTCCCCACAAAGTGACAACATTTTGAAAGCTTGGAAATTGGATTTAAAGGAAAATGATTTTCCCATTGGTTATCATTTTGGACATCGTAATATATCTATCATGGATATTTAAACTGTAACGAGGAACCTAATTTTCCACTTCTTCTGGTATCATTTCCTCAAAGGCTCAACATCTTGAAAACTTATAAATGTGGGACAAGGCGGACAACGCCAACGAGAGATTTGGAGATTATATATACATCCATTTTGGCATCGAAATAAAACATGAGGCGACTTTCCGACTTAAAGCCATGAACGCGTGAATCAACACCGAATACAATAGACCGAATACAATGGTCTAAATTGTGCATTTATACAGAACATAAATTTAGTGCAAATAGATTGAGGGAATATATCTATCGGCAACATCGACTGCTGCGTATAACTACATACATTGATCATGGTATTGTATCGGAATTCCTTCAACAGTTTGAATACATCGACTGTATATTTGGTAAATATCAATCAATCAAAAACAATGAAATTACGTTGTATTTTAAATGAAAATATTTCACCTGCGGTTATCAGATTTTGTACATACATATATACACATACACAAAATTAATGCACTACATGTTAATCGGTAAACATGAATATTTTCCTTAATTTTATATTAGTTTGATATTATATTGTTTATTTCTAAATCAGGCGGACATATTCTTAAAAATATCCTTTGTTAATTTAAAATTATGTCTTTCGACTCTAAGTGAAAAGTATTATTCAATTTTACAAAATTAATGTACACTCCCTAGGCCCCCCTATTGCACCCACTATTATATAAACGAATATTTCACTACGCCAACATGTTATTCTTTTCAAAATTTCATGTTCTCGTTGAATGTTCAGTATCATTTGAAATTGTTTGTTGTTTTTAGCTCACAGGCAAATATTTGATTAGTTTCGAACATTTGTTTATTTTCTTTCAATATTTAAATCTTGTTCCCCTGGAATGAATGAACAAATGAATGAATGAAGACATGCAATTTGATGATTTGAAATTATGTGTTACGATACGAATGATGGCGCTTTTTATTGAACCACAACAAATCATTACTAAATTATATAGACGGTTTTGGTAAAGGTGTTGTAGTTATTGTTGTGGTTGTTGGCTTCGTAAATATAATCATTGGAACTTTTTTTAAAGTTTATTCTGAAAATTCAACACTTTATCGTTGCAATTAAATGTAAATATTTATGGGTGTTTGTGGCACAATACAACGTCATTTCATTGTGGGATATAAATCAAATCTAAGTCATATTACTCAGCTATAAAAATATACAATGTAATAAAGTAGATCATAATTCACAGAAATTTAGATTATTAAGCATAATGAAATGAGTTGTTTATTTGTGCTATTATGGATAATAATTAAGTTAATAAATAAAATGACAAACCTAAGCGATGTTATTAGTTTGATATATGTCGATCGTGTTAAGAATTTTAGATCTTCGCAATGCATTCTCTGTAGTCGATACAGAGTTTAGTACTATGGGCTCTTCCGCAGATGTCGTTCTGTTTTTAAATAAAATTTTGATCAACAAAAGCCTTTTTAGGACATCTGGGGTTTTTCAAAACATTATAGCTTTGTAAATTCCTTCTGTTTGGCTAAAGTAATCATGTTATCTAAGGGTCTGCTGTTGTTCTCAATACATTTATGGCTTCGAGGTATTCATAGGTCGCACGAATGCATTTGAAGCATTGCGCCACGATTTTCTGATCATCCAAATGTTAAATATCATTCTGAGAAGAAACATTATAGTTTTGAAAATGTCTTCAAATCTACTAGTATCGTTTTCAATTAGAATAGGCTAAAGTATAATATTAATGGTTTCATTTTGTGCCAAATCTTCGTAAAATCGTCCCGATCGATATTAGATACACTAGATTTGCGTACATTGAGTATAATCCTACTTTTACCAAAGTGATAAAAAATCGACCTTTTTGTGAAGAAAATTGTTCCAATTCACTTTAAATTAAATATTAATAATCAAAAAACAAATAGAAAACATTTTTTGTGCTCTTATGGCTAATGATGGTACACTTTGATGCGGCATAAATGCGTCTAATCGAAATATTGGGTTTAAACACCATGTTTCTAAGGCAAAGCGGGGCACAATAACTCTCGGTTTCATCCAAACTTTGCACATTGCAATATTTTTAACAATCGTAGATCGAGTTCAAGAATTCCCAAAATATGTTAATTCAACATTAAACAAATGGAATGCCCTATTTGATCGAAACTCTTGAAATGGTAATACTTTTACCAAAACTAGAATGTTTGTCCGACAAGTCAAGCTCTCGAAGGGAGTTACCGATTTTATCCAAATTTGCATATCGTAATATCCTCCAGGATATCCTGCAGGAAGATAGAGAATATCAAACCATTTCAACTGGTAACACCTTTGAAAATTTGTAAATATATATATATATATATATTGGGAACGGAGCATCCGACTTGTTCCAAACTATATACCTTTGAACGTGTGGCACCTTTGAACAGCGCCCATAAAATCTTGGTTTAATATTTTTCCGACCCGCAACCACATGTTTGTATATGGCAATCTTGTTCTCTATATGCGTAAACCACTTTGGCTTGCTTTTTCAGTTGTCGAAAAATTGTGCATGGATGACCATGTTTTCTCAGTGTCATTGTAAACTTTTATTCATTTGGTTGTAAGGGCGCAGGAAGAATTCTGTGATAGTTTTATTTCGTCAAACACATTTTTTTGCATTCCAACAATCATTTCAAACATAACTAATGTAATTTCTTTCATATATATTCATTGCCAAAAAAATTATTTTAAATTTTCGTAAAATGCCATGGGTGGGGCACCTTTGAACATGCCCATTAAACTCGAGTAAAACATTTTTTATATATTTTTTAATGAATTCATGCATTTCTGATATGTATGAATAAAATACATACATATTTGAACATAAACACTGTAAAAAAACATGTCGTTCAAAAATGCCAACCCCTGTTCAATAAAATATATTTATATGTATATTCATTTTATCATATGTATATTCATTTTAAAGGTTACATATCGTTAGCGAAAATGCAAAAAGGCGTAACTAACAAAAACATAATTGTGTAGGAGAAGCAAAAAACTGTTTTGAATGAAAACTATAAACATGTCATGTGAAATGAAAAAGTATGCCCGGCAGGGTGATATTGCATATGACGAATAATAGACTATAATTTTTTAACAAATTTAGTTATTTAGTTTAATGGCAATCATAACAATTAAGTAAAGACGTGAATTTTTTGTTAGTTACGCCTTTTTGCATTTATCAAATAAACCCACATGTAGTTACGTCTTTTTGCTTTTTGTTAATAGAAGCTCCTGTTTTGACCGCAGACGTGTAAAACTTTGTCAACACATGTAGTTTATTGACATTCAATTTTTTGTTAGTTACGCCTTTTTGCATTTTAGCTGACGATATGTACCTATTACTTAAAATTTATAAGAAACCAAAAATTATAAAATAAAAAGTTTTATAAGGCTATATTCAAACATCCTTTGAATCCTCCAACATAAGGCATTCCATTTTTTGATATTTTTTTTAATCCTATGCGTGATAGGACCGAAAAAAATGAAATTGAATTTTATTATGATTAAATTTAATGGGTGGCAAAATTTACAAGTCTCAAGTTTATTTCTTATTTCACTCTATCACGATTTATTCTGCAAAACAAATTCAGTCAAACGGATGCGTTAAAACAAAACGTAAAGCTTTTGAATAGCGCCATCTTGTGAAAACAAACCAAGTTAGTAAAATGTTAATTTGTTCTACAGTAGATGGCGCCCATGATAATTTTGCATGTTTAATTACAAAACTACAGGAAACAATATAATTTTAACACAGAATAATTAAAACAAGTTGGATTTATGTTTAAATGTTATTTTTGAAATCATTGAATAATTATAATACATTCACTATATATTAAATGTCATGAATTTGGTTTTCGAAAATAAATCAATGAACAATATCCGTTATGAAAAGCGCCTAAAAGCTTACTTGGAATGAGTTGTTATCAAACACATTGGCTAATGTTGTTGAGCGAATATTATACTTGAAATTTCGTTTGAGATAGAAATTTGAAATAAGCCTACAATAAAGTTCGCAAAATAAATTCATGTTTTAATTGTCATAAGTAAAAAATATGTTATATATGGCAATATTGTCAATTTTTTAATATTCCATTTTCAAAAAATTAGCTTTTTTGTTTTTGTGGCACATCAATGATTTTTGGTACATATATAGAGAAAAATGTTCTGACTCCGAAACCGTTCGCGATCAAATTTTTGGTTGATGCGCGCAAAAGTTATCGAGGTTTTAATTTTGGGCATAAGAAAAAAATCTTAAAAATACGCCGTTTATTATATTGACCAAAAACGTTGATATAGATCTTCCTCCGTAAAATAAGAATATGAATATATTATAATAATCGCAATAAAGTTGCACATCTTCGCGAAATATGAGAAAAATAAAAAAAAATAGGAGATTACATCAATATTTTCATTATATTAATGACATACACACACACACCTAAAAATTAATTTAAAAATATCTACATAATCTAAACACCATGATGAATCAAATGATATCAAAATCACACAAGTCCGTGTAGCGGTTTGTAAATTACAGCGACAACAAAACAAGATATTGAGGAAAAATATTTGTTTTTGTTTCGAAAAAATAATGTCATCATATTTATTTTTTTAATTGTATACAAGAAATTTCAGAAAAAAATGTTGGGGATATTGTGCTATTTTACCCGAATTTCGCCGAAAAATTGACATATATAATAATAATCACTTTCTGTGTATAAGTATACGCCTTGCGGATTATATCAAGACCCTTCCGATAAATCTGAGAATTCTATAAATAGGAATAAATCTTAAAATAAAATAATATTGTGAAATATACATTTTAAATTTCGCGTAAATCGCGTAATTTTCAAAATCATTTGATGCGCATGCGGTTTCCAGGAAGTACTGAAGTTTATCTTCCAATCCATATATTTTGCGAAATTTCATTTGACGGCTAAGATGTGCCACACGTTACATTGAAGTACCCAAAAAATCGTAAAACGCGAATAATTTCTGAAAACTCCATATGCCATTAACGCGCATCCGATTTCGGTGTGCACCCTAAAAAAATACATCGATCTATACCGATTTCAATGTGGTCCATTAAGAACCATGGATGTGCCAGCACAATCTATTTTTGAGAAAAATTGCGTACATCTATCTTTCGGCTGAAGTTTTTAAAGTTCTCTTTTCGAAAAAGATCAAAATCCGTATGAGGTCATTTATTGAAGCGGAAATGATACACAGAAAACGCAGCTTCAAAATGTCAGCATCATTTAATGGTAGATGCAGTTAAAATTTTGAAAAATGATACATAAGGGGCGTAGTCCTTATTTTGTTGGCTTCTAATTTTATTTTGACACGAAGACCGTGCAATGAGTGGCTTAGTCACAAATCGATAGAGAACATAAAAAACTGGTTCGCCTCAAACTGTTTCTACACATTTTTTTACATTAAAGTAGACACAGCTTCCACCAAAATAAAGTTTGGAGGTCAATATCATGAGCAGTTTGCAACGACAGATCAATTAACCCAAAACTATCCACTTGTGTTCATATACTTAAGTAGTTCCCGAGTTATAAAGGGGTGAACCTCCGCTTCAGCTATGTTAAAAAAAAATATATATATATAGCCTTGCAAATTAATTTTAGCATTATTGCCCAAAAAATAGCTTTCATTTGAAGTATAACCAGCTTAAGGAAAAACCTTAAGTTGGTTAAATGTGAAGGTTTCACTCACTGTTTTCTTCGACAGCAATAACCCACAATGTTGTATGGTCAATAAGGATTACTACCTTGAAGATCTAATAGGAGGATTGATAAAAGGATTGAAAAAAACGCTAGTATTAGTGTATATTATTTCTGAAGGGTATTACTTAAAAAGGGATACGTTAGCAATTGATGAATAAATAAGTGGTTCATTTTTTCGATCAGACTTCTAAGGGGTAAATCCAGTCTCCATTACAATTCAAGGCAGATCCGTCTATAACGATGCTTCTCAATTTCAGAATTTCGATATATAACCAATATTATTTATGAGATTATAAGTAATTCTAAACGGAAATCTTAGAAAACTAGTTCCAAATCTTGATGTATATGACCGCAGTCATAGTCAAGCAGAAAATAATTTAAGTTTATGAAAAAATAGAAACGTTCTACCGAAATACATTGGGTACCATACGATTTTTAATTAATGACAAAACCTTATACTCATTCGAAATGCGCAATTGCCCACCGTTTTGGTAGAAATTGTTGTAAAAACTCTCGAAATACTATAGACTATATATTCATCTTTTGAAACGTTTTAAATATCTGAATTCGAGTATTATATTATTAAAGTTTTCATAAGTGATGTCTTATGTTTGAAATTAAAAATCTGTAGAGTAGCATATTTTTACACTTTATGACAAAACATTGAGCACTCCCCACCTAAAAAAAATTTACTGCTTTCCAGAACAATTTGATTCAATTTAAAATAAGCTCCCCATGGTATTCCTAACAGTTTGCATATGTAATAAATTGACATCCACACGTTTGTATTGCGGAATATATATACCGGTTACCTATATATGCAGCCTTTATATGGGAAATTACAAAAATCTTTTAAATTCCTTGAAGCTGAGGTTTGCAAGGTTATAACTCGCGAAATATGAACATATTGCATATGATTTAAATTCATTTCTATAAAATGAAGTGTTCATGTCAAAATCTTAAAATATTGGTAATAAATAATAAGTTGGGTGGAAGCTGTGATGGTGGTAATGTAAAAAAATGGTTGAAAATGTGTTGAAGCCAACGAGTTTTTTTGTGTTCGTTCCTGATTTGTGGCTAAACTACACAACGCACGCATATGTGATCGGTGACTAAGTTGCAGAATACCCTATGGACAATATGATTCTAATGTATGATTTTTCGATATCATCACTGCATCCACCCAAAAAGGATGCTGACATTTTGAAGCCGGATTTTCGGTGTTTTTTGAATTTTTCTTATAATTAGGATGCGCATCCAGATAATGGACTAAAGGGTTTATAGGATTGTAGAACTCGTGATTTTGCTTCGTTTAGTGTATATCTCATGAATGTGCTCACCGTAGCTTATTTGCAATTGGGTTCCAAAGACGAAAATTTGGGACGTAAATTTTTATAAGAAACATATTTTTTGAGTCTAAAATTAAGAAAGTCCATTAAAATTCGGTGGAACCCCACGTGATTTTAGTTTTTTTACGTGCCGGATCTAATGAGCCCATCCGTGTTCAATTCCGCCCAATAAAACGGCGGATATAGGTACCTTGAATGTGGGAAAAACTGCAAAAACTTATTTTGACAAATTCGCGTATATAATCGCGTTTTTCTTCGAATTGATTTCACATACAATCATTCTAGTGTCATCATATTCGCGAATCTGTGTGAAAAAGGTCAAAAATATATCGATTCGCGAATAATATGCGTATTTTATCCAAAATCGATTGTGGAGGCACATCCGCGGTTCTTAACCGATCCTTTTAAAATAGGCGTCATTTTGTGTATTTTCAGAGGAGATTACTGAAATCGGATGCGCATAAAAATCGTATGCACGTTGAGTGATTTTTAGCCATTTTTAGGGTTTTTGCATACTAAAGTGCATCGAGCGACACACTTTGACCGCTAATTTAAACATCGAAAAATTCATAATTATGGAAAGACATTGATTCGGTTTATACGAAAACAGCATGCGCATCCACTGATTTCAACTAATACGCGAATTGCATGCCTTTAAATATTGATAATTTTTATGTATTGTTGCTGCAATATATTTAGTCATTTTTACAGTCGAAACTGTTATCAGATGAATATACCGATATTTAACAATCATCTAAAAGAATTTGAAGAAAAAAGCGTCGCATATTTTAGGAGATTAAGGCAAAACCGTATTCCCTTAACCATACTAAAAAAATCGACAATTCAAAAAACATTTCGATTTAATTAAAAAATTAATTTATTTTCTTTTCAGATATCTTCATGCTTCTATTTGTTTTTCGCGACAATTTAACCGTAATTCAATGTGATTTGACAAATATGCAAAGAAAACAAATGTGTTTAACCATTTGTGAAGAAATTCGCGAATTACAACAAATAGGAATTAATTTAATTTATATTTGAAATACAAGATTTAAAATCGCTATAACTTTTGTGCGCATCATCCGAATTTGTGAAAGCGAACATATTTCGAATCAGCATATTTTTCTTAACCTATGTACCAAAAATCATAAACGTGCTCGCAAAAAATTTTTTCAAATTCTTTTTTATGGAATTTTAAAAGAATTTTGTAATTTCCCATATATGTATGTTGAGGTTCCTTTTTTTAATGTTTCAATCCTGTTCGTCATATTTAAAATGAAATTAGCAGCACATATCGAAGTTAAGTGCACGGCAACAGCGATGCTAATTCAATCAAACGTGTGGGAATATTTCAACACTGAGCTGGCCATAAATGTGTGTTATGTATGTGTGTGTAGCACTACTTCCGGTGTAAAATCACATTTATGTTGTACAGTCAACGCTCGTTATAATGGATACTCAGTTTAAGGAATTCGGGATATAACGAATGAGAAAAATGTTTGCAATTGTACACTTTACGTTTTAACGGATGGATCTGACAATATATCAATCCGTATACCGAGCATTGACTGTACTTAAGATTAAATACTATTATTTTAATAACGTAAATTGTTCATTTACCAGATGCAAAAAGGAATGCGTATAAAGTATCATATGAATCATATTTTTATTTTTTATATCACAATTGCCAAAAATAAACGACTATAACTATTGATGGTTTTTAAATAAAAAATATTCAAACACATTTTCAATTATTTATTCCAACACAAATAGCGTAGTATCACTTACCTCCAATCATGGGCAGCAAATCCTGGACAATTTGTTTTGCACTGCTCACAGCGTACACCATCCTCAACTTCACGAATAATTACACCCTGGAAAGAAACACACCAACACAGAAACGAAATATGAGAAACCATATAATACACATGAATACACCCATAAGAGTGCACTTAATGGCTGCTGTCCGTAATTAGTGTTTCCTTATTGAATGGAGGTCAATTTGTTTCACATTTTATGGGGACAAAGTTCGGTATAAATAAATTAAAAAAGTTGGCTAAGGCCATTTAATGAATGAATTATTTAATATTTGCTTGCTTTTGGAGCAATAAAATGCAAACACACCCTTTTCTGTAAAATAGATTTAGACTAAGACACCTGATATCATATATTGTACATAGATTTGGCTATTAGTTTCCATTTGACCGAAAATGATACCTGTAGTAATTTTTAGCATCGATTAATTTTGGTGTCAAATTAGAAATATGTACCAATTACTTTGTGGCTTTAATATGGAATCTAAACGTTTGTGTTTGTAGATAAAAGCGGATGATAAATATTTTTAACTCGATTAATCCTGATTCACATACGTCAATGGAGTAAATATATTGATTATAATGGAATTTAGGGTGAAATTCAAAGCGATGTCATGTAAAGTAATTAGTAACATCAAATGAGCAATAGATTCGTACACTCGAATATTGTAATTTGTATTTGTCGCCATTGTTTTCGAAATGAGCACACTATCTTTCTCATTATCATGGATATTTTTAAATAATTTTGGGGATTTTTTTTTCAATAAAAATACATATTCTAATAACTAATAAAAACATATTCTTGCACAATCAAAGCAAATCGCATAAGTAAGGAAAAATGTAAACATAAAGAAATAATATGATCTGTAACTCTATTTTTATGTTGTAGGAAAGAAGAAATAAATTTAGGACGTGTGGCATATTTTTAGGGTGTCATTGAAAATAGCTCGAGTGGTTTAATACAAATTCAGCCAGTCATTCCAGAATGATTCAGATTTTTGGCAAATACAGTATTGTTCGAAACCCAAGCAACTTTTTCTTAGTACGTAGTCATGGTCTTATATGATATCGTTAAATTGATTTATAAAAAATATATATTTTATTTACTATTCTACTATGTGTCTATAATCTGAAAATAACAACAAATTTAAATTATATTTCTTTGGAAAAAAATAAAGAAATGAAAACAAAATTAACTCACAAAGCAGCTGTTCGAAACCTAAGCAACTTTCAATATTTCGTATGATACCCGTTATTTTTTATCACTGCCGCACATCTTTTTGGCATTGATTCTATGAGATTTGTTAGAATTGTTGTTGGTATAGCTTCCCACTCTGATTTTAAGCAGTTCATTAGTTCCTGTCTGTTTTTAAGGCGACGTGTTCCAATCCTTCGTTTTAAAATGCTGAAAGGGTTCTCAATGGGATTGAGGTCTGGTGACAAGTTTTGCAAGGAAGTATTATACTCATTTACAACCTCATATTGGGTATTACAGCTTAGCCAGCTGTTAAAAAGACTTAAAATCGGCCGATATTTTAGGTTCTTAAAATCAAACGCTGTATTTAAGATAGGTCTTACGATTGCAACAGGCAGACGATGGATTTCGTTACAAGTTCATAAGTTTTACAGTTCATAATAAAATTCCCATAAGCAGTGAACATGTTAACTAGTTGTAATTTCTATCGTATATTTTCTTAAAAAAAAAATCGAAACATACACATTCGCTATGATATAGAGATTATTGAAATTCGTAAAAGTAAAAAATGTTTCGTTTATGATGAGTTCGGATAACTGAAATTATTTTCTGTTCAAAAATCCAAATTTTTTCCGTGTCAGTAAAGCGGAGTCGACTGTATAGTGTCGACTGTATAATGCAATAGTTAATAAAATAAGTACTTTTCATAATTCAATTTAACAAGATAATAAAATACCATGATTACTTACTAAGAAAAAGTTGCTTAGGTTTCGAACAATACTGTATATGAGCAAAACTTTGAAACTACTAAAACAGGTTATATAGTCATTTTTCGGACAGTGATTTTTAGAGTCCATGGTCGTTAAAAACGAATTAGGATAAAGTTTCGACTAGATATTGGGTTGATATTTATGTTGAGCAGAATAAAATTCTATTCTACTCATCTGTTTGTTGAAATCACGAGTTTGGACTTTTCCACCTAATAATCTATAGTTTATCATTTTGGGTTCTTACTGGCTAGAAAATCTTCTTAGTAAAAATTTTCAATATTGGCCCACAAGAATATATAGTATAAAGGTTTTTTGTGGGCTCACATGCATATATAGGTCAATTTTTTTCGTAAACTTCACATAAGGGTTGGGTCAATATTTTTTATCCACATGTGTTAACTTTTTATGCGAAGTTTCTCATCGAAGTGTCTATAATTTGGCATATAGGATTCCTGGTGAATATAAATATATTTCTAGAAATAATTAAATATAGGTTAATGTTTGAAATAATCCCATCCAAATGTCCCGTTATATTTTCTGTAAATTGAAGTTCCTGCCCTAGTTGTCCAACCAGAGTGCCTGTTATTAGGACCTCCTTGCAAAACTATATAGCCGCAATTTTAAATATTTTTAAAGGTCTTCATTTCAATTTTAAGTTACGAATACATTGAAACCCTTCTCGTTGATATACACTGGTGGCCAAAACTAAATCAATTAAAATTGCAAACGCAATAAATGAACTGTAACATTTTTAAAAATAGTTAATTTATTCACTTATAAAAAACAAAAAATATATAAAATTTTTTTTTTTCGAAATAATCTATGGAAATTAAAATGACGCAATTTTTGATTGATCAATACTAGAAAAAGTTTATGATTCTTTCTTTCAAATAAATTTTGCTAGCAATCGACCGCCTAACAATTATTTTGGATATATTATGGATATATTGGATATATATAACTCACATTCCGAACCTTTGTTTTTTGTGAACCTCTTTTGATTTTGAGGTTATTGTCAAGCTGAAACACGTGAACAAAACCTGATTAGTGAACTGCATTCCTTTTTAACCCATCCTTGGATTCCACATCCATGGGGAAAACATCACCATTATATTCTATATTACATTCTTCTAAAACTTCTTCATCTACAGGGTAAACGACTTCTTTTTCCTGTATCCTAAGATCCGTTCCGTCATCTTTCTTTTTATTGAACTGCTGCGCTAAACTCCTGGTTTTCTTCTTGTTTTTGCTTTTCATAGACTTTTGGTTCTAGTTCATGTTTTTTTTTTCAGTGGACTGTCTCAATCATTGCCGTTTGTAAATAAATTCCCCCAACAGTAAGGGCTTGCCGGGGGCACCAAAATGTCATTGGAAGATTTCAGCTTATTAGACAGCTCCTCCCTTACATCGTAATATATGTCGGCCATACGATTCAATTTGAAGAACATATCTTCCGAAAACTCCACATTTGAAACTTTTGGAATCAACTTTCTGATCTCCATAGATGATGTCTTCAAATATTCCATTTCGGTTAGGGCTTTCTTTATTGACATTGTAGGCAATTCATTTTTCATTGTATATTTCCTCTAATGCGAAATCATATATTCTAGAGTTCTTGGCGTAGATCGAACAATAGAATTCCAGATAATCCCACTGGATACCATCCACTTCCTTTACAATGGTTTCACACATTTGGGTCACCTGCACCAGATCTGAATTTATATCTTCATCTTGATTTCGGATGCAAGTTGCTTCAGTTCTGCCAAATTGTCTTTAATAATATTTTCCCATTCCTTTAGTAGACCTCCTGGCCGGAAGGGTATTCTTTCCGTTAAATATACACCTATGACGTTTATCTCCTGTGCGCCTCGATTAAACCGCCTGTACATTCTCATTCTCTCCTTCTCATCAAGTCTTTTTTCCAAAGACTCTATGGAAAAATCTAATTCTTTCTCCATATTTTTTTTAATAAAAAACTGTTCACCTCGTGATACAGAAAATCTAACAATTCTTGAGCTCCTCACTCAAAATTGCTATATTTTTTTATAATTTTCCCTTTGCTGGTTCAATTGAGTCACTTACCACTGGTGGGTGAAAACTCAATTTTTGCGAAGGACCAAAAAATGTAAAAATATACAGACAGCCGCAGCTCGCCTGTATAAAAAATAAACTATTTGTTCTAATAAAAGAATTTGATATGTGGAGAATTTTCCCATCGTGTGTGACATAAAATCTCAACACAAGCAACCACTTTCTTATCAGCGTTGCATGTGAGGTTTTAGACTCTTATCATAAAACACTCCATCGAACGATGTAATACAAAATTCTGTTCAAAGTATTTTGAACACCTCGGATCATAACTCCATCGGGCTTTCTTTGTTATATAAGTATATAAGAAATTAAAAGAATTATATAAATGTTATAAAATCAATAACAAAATAGACGTCCCGAAAGTATAACTTACAAAATGGTTATTAAATTGATTATCAGTGGACACAAACGTGCCTAAGATTCAAATATAAATACCAAGATTCGTTAGGATTTTATACCTCTCCAAAAGATATACTCGAATATGCAATTAGGGTTCTAAAGAGAAAATAAAATAATTCCAAATGTTTAAGTGTCATAGTACTATTTCGCCATGTCTAACTTATTTTCTAATTTAATCGGTTTTTCTGGTACATGCTAATGTATTGCAGTGGAGACACTTTAAAATGTTGACCTTTGCTTAATTAAAGACAATTTTGTTCATCCGTGTTAAGTTCGACGTCAAATAATTTTCCTCTTTCACTCTCAAAGAAAACCAACCTAAAGTGTAACACTAAAATACTAACAAACTCAGACAAAGTATTTCCGACTATTCTGGCCAAAACGGAAGTACGAAAATCCATTCATGTGAAGTGCATTTTTTAGACTTTAGTTTGCCGGCTTTTGTGATGTTTTTTGTTTTTTCAAAGGACAAGGCTTGCACATGTTCTACACTCTGTGAAGAAGCCAACGCCACTTCATCTAATGTCACCCATCAGTAGTCGTCTAATTGGATGTAGGTCATCGATTTTTTTGCGTGAACTTTGTGCAAAAAGGAATTGTGTCGTCAACTTGAGGGGTGTTGGAAAATAAAACAGCCTTAGTGCACAGAACCAAACGGAGAGTCACTTAGGGAAACCGAAACGAATGTCGTTGCAGCAGCAGCCGGTTGGCTCAACAAAAAAGTTTTGGTTTTCTAGTAGGGTGAGATGCGAGAGTGTTTTTTAGGGGGAAATTGTTATAAAAACAGAGACATTTTATAAATAAGATTGAAAAAGTCTTTTGGTTTTTTGACTATAAAAGCTATTCATAAATGAACGCTCTCAACGACTTCCCTCACATTCAGTAGAGATGAAAGGGGGTGAATTGGATTCACTCTCATTTCTATTCACCCTTTTCATTTTAAAAAGTCATTTTAAGACACTATAAATGTTGAGTGGAGTGCACTGTATGTAATGGGGCATTGTTGTTCCACTTTTGTAATATAAAGGACACTCTAAGGAATGTTGTTGCACACTTACACAATATCAGTGGCAGACGACATGCATTGCTATGTCTGTAGGTTTTTGTTTATAAGTTAACTCATTACATTTGTACTTGAAGGAAATGAGTTCTTTAAAAGCCTACATTTAAGGATGTGGATATTAGAGTGGGTTGGCAAAATGTATTAAATTTTAATATATTAAGTGATTGACAATGGATGTTTGTGCAAGGATTGCAGTTGGAGAAATATGGTGGGTATTTTAAACTTTTTTACGAGATCCAATACATAAATACATACGTTTGATTATCACATTTTTTTCTGTTATGTTGACACACATGCCTCTTATACACTGCGTGTCATAACTATAGAAGCACCTTTAATTCAATTCGTATGTTAGGGGACAATTAAAATGGACACATTAAGTTATTGTACACAGTAAAATGACCAAAATCACATATTATTCAACGAAAATAATTGATTTCTTCTATATGGTTTCGCCTAATTCTGCAATCTTAAGTTTATTGGTGTTGCATAACTATAGAGCACTTTTACAAAATAAAAAATATCTTTAATAAACTAACTTTAATAAATAATGGGTAGGGCCTCCCTTTTTTTGAATAAGTTAAAAAATTCTGGCCATCATACTGTCTATCAATTTTTTTTTCGCAAATCTTCATCGATTGACCGCTATTAATCCATAATTACTTCTTTTATGTTAAAAACAGTCTGGTATTGGCAGTTGTCAGCATAGACACGACGAGTTAATGGGTCGATTATGGATGGTAACCATAGTTTAGTGGAATTGCCAGTTGCCAAATTTGAATTATGGATGGCAACTGTTGTCAACTTCAGTTGCTTCAAATAGAATTTTTCGGCAATCATTTATTCCTGGTTGCTGTTTAGTCGTGTTTACTTCAAAATGGTGAACATCTTTTTTGGGTCCATGATATGTACGACACACACGTCTATACATTCGATAACACCCGTGAACTTTATTTTCGAATAAAAAAATGTTTATTCTCCCCTTTTTCCTGCTCTGGTAACAATCCACACAGTTTTTCCTATATTATCCGGACATCTTCAGTAAAAACCACCGATATTCTGGGTTGAGCGATGTCAAGGTTGAAGTCATTGCCATGGGACTTTTGAAAACTTCCCTCCAAAAACCTCCGTACTGCACACACTTTTAAGAGAGAAGGAATTGCTGTTGACCGTCGGGCTTTTCGGTAGCTGAAAATACGCCTTAAAGCAAAAATGAGCAGTTGATTGAACATTTCTCCAAACATCACAGTACGGATGACAGTGCTTTATCTCCTTAAGTGCCTTCTAATGATGACACGCCTTGCACATCATTTTCATCATCAAAAAATAGTTCCAATGAGCTTATCATCACTTAAAATTAGTTTTTCTAAAATATTCAATTCAATTTTTTGTTTGTTTACAATATTTCTAGTTGTAAAAGTATCAAAACAGTATTATCGACTGCAACTCAGAAAAGTTGATATTCATAATGTTAAATTTTATTTCAGTGGCGTTGCCTGGAGTTTGGTTGCTTTCTATAATCGACCCATAAGATTCCCCCTATGTTCTCGATCGGAATTACATGCGGACCATACTTTGAATATTTTCATACTTTGAATATTTTTTAATTTTAATCATTCTAAAGTATGGCGACTTTTATGAACTGACGCGTTATCTTGCTGAAAAGCGAATCCTTCATCGTTGCTGCTTTCCCAAAATGGCAATAATTTGTCTTCCAAGACTTGAACGTACTCCATTGAAATCATCCGACAACTAGGAAATGCCAAATTAAGCATTCCGTCATCCAATATAAACCAAACTTTGTACAACATATTATTTTTACCAAGCCTAGATCAAATAGGAAGATGGTACGTCCCAAAAAAGGGTCAAAATTTCAATATTTATAAACCCAATTTTAGGCGAGTTGAATGCTCGATTTAAACCAAACCATGATATTTATAAATCCAATGTTAGGCAAACGAACTGTCCAATTTGAAACAAACTTTGCACAATCTATAATTGCCATCATGTTTAGATCAAGGCCGATGATGAGACTCATTGGTCCACTCCTTCAGGTACCTCCACCACAAAATGTTCAACATCTTACTAAAAATTAATTTTATAATATCATGCGAACAAACTATCCGATTTGAACCAAACTTTGGACAACCTATTACCTTTACAAATCTTAGATCAAGTCCGAAGATGGGACCCGTCGGTCCTCTCCTTCTGGACCTCACCCCACAAACGGCTAAAAGTTTTAAATACTTTTCAATTTTATTTGAAGTGAATTGTATAATGGTTTTGATCAATAATATATTCGATACGTATACCTTATATAAAACGAATAATGAAACCTGTGTGTAATCCCGAAGAACTCAACCAACGTATTCTCCAGACTTAAAACCCGCTGGCTTTTTGTTCTTCCCAAATGCTATGATTGAGGAGATAAAAGAGAAATCGAAACATGAGCTCTTGGTGATTTAGTAATGTTCCAATGATTGGAAAAACGTTGGTATATGTGTATTATATCTGACGATGATTACTTTGAAAGAGACTAGATAGTTATGGATGAATAAATCAGTACTTTAAAAAAATCATGTTAATCAGAGGCGGCATTCAAAATTCCATAAATCTTTGGAATATTTAATTGGAAATTGTCCTCAAGTAAGTTGTTTATACTATGAAATATATTAATATCCAATTATATGCATTCAGGTTGGAAATTAAGCGGGACCTTAGTAGGGGGAATATTGAAGAATATGGACCTATTTAAGAAAATATCTGAAAGAACTCATAATATAAGACATTTGCAGCTACTTGAAGAAATTCTGGCAATATATGTTAACAATTATTATAATCGAAATACTTTAATAATATTTTTGTCCTTTAAAAGGTTGTAAGTATCCCAATAACACCACCCACAACAAAGAACCGATTTTATGCGAGGAGATTAAAGTTGCCAGAAAACGAAATTTTTACACCTACCACGGCATTCAGACACATTCACAGCACATAAAATATATATGTATGTGAATATACAAATTTTGGCTAGTAGTTAAATATTCATACATCACTCCAATATAATAAATGTAGAACAAGTTCGGCCTTTGCCTAAAGAAATAGTTGGCTTTATGCCAAAATGCAGCAGAGATGCAATTCGGGATTTTGTGTTCTTTTTTTGTGGTGTTGTTGTTGTTGTCGACTATATTGTTCTTTGGCAAAAGTTTGGCCCACATTTTTGGAATCAAGAACATACAGCATGCTGGGCGAAAATAAAATAAGAACAAAAAACAGCGATATCCAAAAGTTATAATGCGACAAATTCGGCATTTTTGTTGTTTTTGAATGAATACTGCTATCTGTGATTTGTTTTGTGTGTGTGTGTATGTGTAATTACCAACAAATGAAATGCTGCAATTTGCATCCCAAAAGTACAATTTATGCCACATTAAAAATGTAGTTGGTCAACGAAAGATGAAAAATACACGCTGAAAGAAATGTTGTGTGACTTCATTGTTAATGAGCTTTTTTGTATAAAGAGAGATAAAACAGATGTCAAGGTAATGACCGTTAATAGGTCAAGTTTTTGAGTAACAGCGTAATAATTTTTTTTGGCTGGGAAAATATTTATATTTTTGAATATATAAATTGAATGAAGGATATTTTTAAGACGACATGTATTAAAACCTTATTTTTAACCGTAAACTATATTCCACAAGCCCTGGGATCTTTGTCGTATTTGTGATGTTGAAGAAGACAATCGACTATCTACTTTAGAATACAATGGTTCACAGGAAGATACATCGCATGTTTGATGGATATGGTCAGATTGTCTAACATTTCTCTCCAAAATAATTCGAACCATAATTTATAGCGCTACCAAAAGCCCCTCTTCTCCTTCAAAATATAAGACAACCATAACTCCGAGTGCAACTACCTCTGAATTTGCCTTGACCATACAATCTTATTCGAATAATAACTAAAAAAGAATTCCAGTTATATTTTCCATAGGAATTTTCGTTTTTTATCTTCATTTTTGTTATTAATATTTTTGATCACGTTTTTCTTTTTTTAATGTATCTCTTAACACCCCCAAACAATTTTATTGATATTAATATTCCATTGCACCAATGGATGGCCAATATTCTCAAATTAAAATCTCATTAAATTAAAAAAACAATTGAAACAACAAATTATGATTATTATTGTTATTATTTTTATTGGTAATACAATTTGAATTGAAATTTTGGCATGTGTTGATGGTGGGTGAAACGAATTTCAATTGCCGCTGGCAAAAAATGTATTGAAATAATAATCATGCTCAAATTGAATTCAAGTGGTCGACCGGTACTTGATCAAATCTTAAAATCCTGAAATATAATTTCAATAAATCTACTTATTTTCATTAAACAAAAATGGTAATAAGGAAGTCATTAAGCAAGCCATGGTATTTAGTTATGATTATTGAAGTGTATCGAATTTAATTTGCAGCGATTAAAGCTATTTAAATGAGATAATTTAACTCTGCAAATTTGAAATAAAAAAATTATTTCGGAGGATATTATTATCAATTAATTGTACCATAAATATTAGTCATACTTCGAATTATTCAGAGATATGCGTAGCCAAATAAACAATAAAATCGAGATTTTTAAATTTTTAGGTCCCAGTGGCACGTGATAACGTGCTATGGAATCGCTTATTAAAATAAAATGTTTATATTATTGTCAACAAGAGTTAGCTGTGAGCGATTTTTTGTGGATCTGGTATGTAAATAGATATGTAGCTTAATGGGAATTTTGATGGCGTTGTTAACGACTCAATTTAATCACATACACTGGTGGCCAAAACTAAAGCAACTGAAATTGCAAGCATTGCAAAAATTTAACTGTAACCTTTTTAGAAATAAACATATCGTGCTGTTTTTTTCAGGTTTAAATCGGTTTTCGTTTTGGACAAAACCGTAGAAACAGTTGAGCTCTGAAATTTTAGTTGTTTTTACCTTTGAAATGTTTGGTTTCTATGACTTTTTTCATTCTAAATTCATCTATTCGCTTCTCTTTTAAAAATAACATAAGTATATGCAAAAATATTTCAATTACACTGTGCAACACAAAAAATAATTACCGCGAAATTCCAACAGATTATGAAAGAGGGGCTAAACAAAGATGACACGTGACCTAAAAAGGGGGAACAATATTCCCCCTTTTCCAGAATTGTTATAATTTTCGAATTATAATTTCAATATTACTGATTCGGCAATATTACTGATAAAAAATCGGGGAATTCAACCCTCAAACGACTCATTACAGCGGTATTTTCGGTCCCCTTTTCCAGGAGTGATTGAAAACTCATTCAAAACGGGGTTAAAGCTGCTCAGAATAATCTTCAGAAATGTTCGCCATAAAGTTTTACTATAAGTCTCAGAATAGACTAAAACTCAAAAATCAGCCTAAACGTCAAAAATCTTAAAAAACAAAACTCATTTTAGGGTTAATATCGTACTTATTACTAGTTTTTACCCATTTTTCACACAAGATGTCGTTTTAGAATGATAGCATAAGGGACAAAATATTCTCCATCAATTTGTAGCATAAGTCACTGAACAAGAGAAATTCGTATATATAATGTATATACCGAATATATAGTCATACATTTTAAACCAAAAATTCAAAATTTTCTTGTATTTTTTTACGAAGACATTTCCCAGTACATTAAAGGAACATGATTTATTTATTTTAATTTTATAATCTGTTGGAATTTCCCGGTAATTATCAAAAAAATTCAAATTTGTCGCACAGTGTTATTGTCATACATTTTTCTAAACATTATTTTAAAAATCTTTTAATTATCGCCCGCCATATCTTTCTCCTTTATCCATTCTATATAATTGCCTCTCTATGCTTATTTTATTATACTGCAAAAGTCAATTTGTTATTTTTGATTATCAATTAGTTTCGTTTTTTTTTTTGCGTTTCGTTATGCAAATTTCTATTTTGAGAAATTCCATTAATTAATTTTTTGTATCAATCAGAAGGTTAAGCAAAAAAAAAAAAAAAAAAAACATTTTATAAAAATTTATTTTTGTTGAACTTTCGCCCAATGACTATATTTGTTCGTTTTTTTTGCGCTTTAAACGATGCAGATTAGATTGTTGTGTATTGCAACAACAAAAACTATAAAAATGGAACTATAAACAAAAAATATGTGGGCATTAATTACGAGAATTAACAACCTAACAAAGATCTAGCTAAGAAAAATGGGCAATATTGCCAATTTTTTAACATAGCTGATGACGAGGTTCACCGGGAGTATTTAAGTATATGAGACAAATTGAAATTTTCATAACATTGACCTCCAAAGTTTAGTTTCGTGGAAGCTGCGTCTACTTTAATGAAAAAAATGTGCAAAACCAGGGAGAGGCAACCCAGATTTTTTAAGATTTTTTTTTCGATTTGTGACTAAGCCACTTATTCTTGTCAAAGTAAGATTTTGAAGCTAGATTTTGAGTATTTTTTTGAATTTTTCTTCTAGTTCCAATTTCCCAACAGAGTAACATTTATTTCATGGGTATGTTATATGCACAGTAATATCCATCCAGAGGTAAACATTTCGTGCGGTGAAAAATCTATTAAACCTATTTTTCCGGCGACATTTTTATATATGTCATTTATTTCACATGGATACCAACGATCAGTAAGTTTTTTATTTTCCGAATAAAATAAAATCTTCTGTGTGAAAATCCATCCATTTGGCAAAAAATGTTTTTGAAAATATCGCGGATTCTGTGGATCATTTATATTTCAATAAATAACCTTAATAACTATTGCGCGCACCAAAGAAAAATTTGATCGTGAACGGATTCGGAGTCAGGACATTCTTCCCCATATATGTACCAAAAATCATTGATGTAGTACAAAAATAAAAAGCCGATTTTTTGAGAATGGAATATTAAAAAATTGGCAATATTGTCAAAATATAATTTTGAAATTGTTTACTTCTCATTTCGTCCTCAGAGAGTATTCACATTTTTAAAAGAGAGATACTCTATATTTGAAGCATAATAATGATGCCTAATGTGTGAGAGCTTGCTTTGTCATGATGCCCAAATATTCGTCTTCTTTTGCTCGATTTTCGAATCACTTCGAAGACTTCAGACAAACCGTTCTAAGTTGCTGAAGGGAAACCGTTTTCACATAATCTGTTTGCCAAAGAGAAAGACAACCATTTGCTTCGAAGTGATTCTTCCACGAACAATTTTCGTTGGATATGGATCGTCTTTAAAGACACATACTTTCTGAGCATCGTGATGTCAGTTTTTCCAAATGACACTATTTTTTTAAAACTTTTGTGTAAAATAGTTCGGGATCGAACAAAAATTCTCTTTGTTATGCATTATCTTGATCATTAGAATAATGCCTCTTCCTCATTGTCTGATTTTTTTCAAATGGTTCTCCTTCAGAGTAATCCCCCTCAGATCTAATACACTTATGCCAGCGTTTTTTCCAATCCTCGAAATACTTCTGATGGTGCTTTTTGGTATAGCCTACAGCTCCTGTTTCAATTTTTCATGTATCTCCTCGGTCCTAGAAAAGCACTTTCCTCTTTTCTTTGTCTTCAGTTTTGGGAAGAGCAAAAAGTTAGCGGGGGGCAAGTCCCATAAATATTGTGTTTGATGGCCAAAAACTCACGCACCTGCATCGGTGCATCGGTTGAGTTTTTGTTACAATGTCATAGGTATCCAGTCATTATTTATCACCAGTTAAAATATTTTTAGGTAATCTGGATCAACGTAGACGATGTTCAACAGGTCCTAAGCGAAGTCCATGTTATGTTTGCTACAATCGCAAGCCAGAATTTGCATATTCATGGTTGGAGCCTTTATTTTCATTGTGTGTTTCTATAATATGCCAATCACCATAAATTTATTTGTATCAAATAAAATTTGTTTATGAAATTTCCAAGCATGGTTACTCCGACAAGTCCTATAAATGTCTAACAAATTAAAAATGATGATTTCGAAACTGATCATAAATTCGTCTTATTAAGTTCTATATCATATTAAATAATCAGTCATGTGTATGTATCGTAGTTTAGTTTTCATTTTAGGTCACAACCTTTTTAGTGATGTCGAATAATAGACTAATTGTGGTTGTTGCTTACAAGTTTGATTGAGATCACAAGGGTGAGATCACAAAGTGTATGAATGTATACTATTTTTAACTACTTTTCTAAGAATACTCTCTGGAGCATTCCTATGAATTAATTCAATTCGTTTGTTTGTTTTTTTTTAATACTAAAAATTGTTACGTACAAATTAATATATGCTGTACTATTAAACCTGACTACAATTAATGGCTACAAATATTACATGGAATATTCATTTTCTATTGTGATATCAAACGCTCATTAACCTCCGAGATTAATAAAATTTGTTTTCTATTTTTTAATAACGTTTCTGTCGATACGCCTTAAAATTATTAACAGAACACATAAAATAACTTTGAACTGATGGAGTGTGAATTTCCAAAATGACAAAAAACAACTAAAGCCCACACAATATTTATTTTTTTCCTTTACACTTTGAACAAACAAAAAAACAGTGATAAAACGAAATACAAATAGATTATGCGAAATCCACTTTTACAAATATGTCCATATATTCGATGGGGCAGTGTAAACAAGTTTTAATGAAAGCAAAACCGTAAAATATTTATTAATGCATTTTCAACTAAATTTGGAAAAAGTTGTTTTATATTCAATGTCCTATAAAAAAATTCAAAAACACATGTTTCAATAAAAATGTATATGGTTTTTACTCTTAAAGGAACCACCCCCCATTCTCGATTTTAATTTTTCAAGATTTTCAATGGGCTGGTAAATGAATACAAATGCTTGTTAAGGTTTGTAACTTTGCACATATATAATTGAAGATTTAAAAGAGAAGAAAAATAATTTACAAAAAATTTTTGTTATTGTTTTGTTGTTGTTTTTTGTAATTAAAGAAAAGTCCTTATTTTTGATGGTGGGCATGATAACTCCGCACTGGAACATCGGAATCCGAAAATTCCAAGGGTGTTAGAAAGAGTACATGTCTGGCTCTCGTATGAACTAGGATTATTGACTTCGCTCTAAAATTAACAAAATGGTGGGCCTTTGAAAAAATATTTTTGGAAAATCGCCGATTTTTTACCAAAAACCAAGTTAAAAAATAAGGAAGATCTTCACCGATTGGCTTTATCATAGTTCATACGGGAGCTTTACACTCCCAGAGAAACGTTGCAAAATTTGGAACCGATTGGACTATTAGTTTTTGAGTTATCGTGCCCGCCATTCGCAAAAAAATGTTTAGAGAAAAACGCGTTTAAAGTTTGAGCCGTCACTTGAGACACAATAAATCGGCTATATCTTCAAGAGTTCTTGAGATTTTCACTTGAAATTTTGTAGAGACATTCTTTAATCAGTGTAGATTCGAATTATATCAACAAAAATTTTGACCCCGAGAATGGGGGGGGGGTCCCATTAAATGGATCGTAAAAATCAATTAGCCCAATTTCACCAAAACGGTAGTTTTCATTGAAATACCGAATGTTATATTTTTTGTTTTCAATGATATAATAAATGAAAATTCCATTTATAAAAATCAACCTTTTTGTTTTAGTGCTAAATCATAATTTTTAGTAAAAATTCCGATTACGTTTGTTATCCAATATTTGTTTGTTGCGCATAATAGTCAATATTCAATTCCGAGTACAAAGAAAAAAATTAAAATAAAATGATTTTTACCATATATTGACCAGTTAAAATATGGGTTACTTCATGAAATACGATTGCAGAGATTTTATAGCATTCGTTAATAACTTGTATATTTTTGTAGAAAATAATAAAATGTGGTACTTATTGTTTATATCATTTAAGACGCATAGTCACCAAAATATTTGACAATTTAAAGCTATTTGTATGATCTTAACACCGCAAAGAATTAAATGAAACCACATAAATATGTATGGAGGTTTGTATATTAGAGAAATATATTCAGTTTTTTTTTTATTTGGTTACATTTATTGTCAAATTTAATACAAGAAAGTTTAGAAAAAAATGTGAAGTTTATTCTTTCATTTTAGCCGAATTTCACACGAAGTAGGATATATATGAATACAATCTATTCTCACAGTATATTTTTTGTATAAATGGGATATTTTTCAAGAATTTATATAAATTTCTAAATTAACGTAGAAATGACTTGTGAAAAAATGTCACGAAATTTACTAATTTGAACATACTTTTTTCATCTTCCTATAGAAGATACATATAGAATCAACACGAGTATGGTTTTGTACTATATATTAAGCGGGACAATTTACGAGGAATCTAGAATGCTAAACACACATCGGAAATTTTCGATATAATTTCGCATAAAACTTCGAAATTTTGAAAATGTGGTGATAGCTTTATATTTGGGATATAACAAAACGTAGACATCTATATTGACAATTTTCTACAAATATATTTATCACCCTCCAAAACCCCAAAAAGTCAATTACATCAAATTCCGAAAAATTTGAAGGTACAGCTATAAAACGATATATCCTAGGGGTAATAACAATATATGTTCAAAATTTCAAAGTTATATTTAAAATATTCCGATCTCTATAGGGATTTCAACAGACAAACGGGCTTGGATAACTCGACATAGAATTTTACTCTAATCGAAGATAAATATACTTTTGTGAGGCCTCCGATGAGTAGTGGGGGGTTTCTAAAGGGAATGAAAATTTTAATATACACTCCACCTTATAAAGATGGGTATAAAAATACATACATTAGTGAAATTGTATGGCCTTGTAGAGTAGCCATCCTAAGAGAAGTTCTAACTGGAAATATACTACTCTTTCGAATGCCATCGCAATTTTTGGAATCTGATGTTCTAGTGATGTAAAAACATGGCAGCCGTCGAAAAGAAGGATTATTCATTAATTACAAAAAACATCTACAAAATAACCACAGCAACAAAATTATGTCAATTCATTTTCTTATCCTTTAAATCTTCAAGCACTTATATACAAAGTTACAAGTCTTCAATGTAATGCACGTCCATTTGCCAGCCGATTGAAACTCATAAACATTTGAAATCGAGAATGGGATATAAATTTGTATATCCTTTTTAAGCAAATTTCAGATCCTATAGCATACAAAACATTTTCAATGAAATTTTTGATTCTATGTGATTCGTTTTGTGTAGGTGGCTCTGAGGCATGTTTATTATGATCAGAAATGTTTATGGGCTCGTTTATTTTGAGCTTGTCTTAAAATAGTGCTAATTGCGTATTTATTTATCTACATTATAATCTACTATTTGGTTATGTGGTTATGTTTGTTCATACAATTGTTTGTCTGTGTTTACTTTTAAGAACATTCGCCTTCGATTTTGCCATTTTCGTATATCTGCCGTTTTGGCTGGAGCTGAAATACATCTTAAAACCAGTTAGGAAAGTTGTAAAGTCGGGCTGGGCCGACTATATGATACCCTTAACCCTTTGGGTATAATTACATATTTATCCTAGGAAGTGTGGTATAGTCACTTTTTTGTAAATTTTAGAATAAGTGAAACATTTTTTATGGTTAGCAATGATCGGTTTAATTTATTTAAATCACGTTGAGGTTCAGTAGCAAAAATTAAATTTTCATGAAACTGACTTTTTCGGTTGAAGTTTAAAAATAATTTTTTGTTTTACAGAGGTATTTTAATCTTTATTACTAAGCCATTAAAATAATTAGTAAGTACTAAAAATGAAATAATATGCGCGATTGCACCACATATTTACCAATTTAGGAAAAAACTAAACATTTCTTCAGTAAACACAAGTGCAGGTAATGTGGTATTCCTTGAGTCTGTATGAAAAAAGCCAGCACAGGACGAAATCTCATTACTCTTTGATAGATTTGACCTTTACGAAATCCTACCATGAATTACAAGGGATTAAAAATACAAAAAATTAAATATTGTCTTGTGTAGACATTATATATAATAAAAACCACTGGGCGGAGCAGTATAGTCGGATGGGGCCGACCATACGATACCGTACACAACTCTAACTTTCTGCGGATGTTTTTTTCCGAGCCTGGGCAATATTTCGTGATATTTGCACTCTCTTACCCGATTACACTGACATATTTTCCGAATATTACTAACATTCAGTACAGTATAGATCGACTCGAAGAAAACACAAAAAAAGAAATAATTTTTCGGTCCACTTCTTTCCAATATCATGATCTGATCATCATCGAAAATTATAGGCGTTGTTCTTGCCCATACCTGTATCCTCATGGAAAATTGCAAAGCGATCAGCGATAAATTTCCGCCCTCCAGTGTGGTAATGGGTTATTAACCAATACATGAATACGTAAGTACCTGTAAATATTTATGTGTAACTCCCACATCCGAGTACATACAGCAATACAATTGGTATCAATTTGAAGGTCAACCACTCCTCTTAGATATATTATCAACTTCTCGGCCCACTGTTCTTCAGGGGTAAATAAATACGACATACACTGCGTATCATAACTATAGACGCACCTTTAATTCAATTGGTATGTTAGTTGACAAATAAAATGGACCCATTAACTTATTGTTCACAATAAAACAATCAAAAACACATATTATTCAACAAAAATAATTAATTTATTCTTTATGGTTTCGCCGAATTCTGCACTTTCAAAATTGCTGGAGTTGCATAACTATAGACGCACTTTTACAAAATTAGAAAAATTTATTTTTTAAAACTTAAATAAAATAAAATAACTTTTATAAATAATGGATAGGGCCGCCCTTATTTTGAATAAGTTCAAAAATTTTATCCATCACACTGTTGATCAAAATTATTCGCAAGTCTTCATCGATTGACCACCATTCATCGAAAATCACTTCTTGGAGGTAAAATACAGTTTGGTATTGGAGGTTTTCTGCATAGACACGAGGAGTCAAGATTCCACACATGTTCTCGATCGGATTCTGGTCGGAAATTTAAATATTTTTCGATTTTAACCATACTTGAGTATGGCGACATTTATGAACTGGTGCGTTGTCCTGCTAAAAACGAGTCCTTGATTATTGCTGCTTTCCCAAAATGGCAATAATTTGTCCTCCAAGACTTGAACGTACTCCATTGAATTCATCCGACAACATGGAAATGTCATATAAAGCATTCCGTGGCTATAAAATGCTCCCAAGGTGGCGGTTACCGAAATATCGTTATTTCTTAATACGATATTTCGGTGGCGGTTCCTTAATGGCCTTGGGAGCATTTTATAGCCACGGAATGCTTTATTTGACATTTCCATGCTGTCGGATGGAGTACGTTCAGTCATGGAAGAAAAATTATTGCAATTTTGGGAAAGCAGCAACAATCAAGGACTCGTTTTTCAGTAGGACAACGCGCCAGTTCATAAAAGTCGCCGTACTCAAGTATGGTTAAAATTAAAAAATATTAAAATTTCCGACCAGAATCCGATCGAGAACATGTGTGGAATCTTGACTCGTCGTGTCTATGCAGAAAACCGCCAATACCAAAAATTATTTTATTTCCAAGAAGTGATTATCGATGAATGGCCGTCAATCGATGAAGACTTGCGAATAATTTTGATCAACAGTGTGATGGATAAAATTTTTGAACTTATTCAAAATAAGGGAGGTCCTACCCATTATTTATAAAAGTTATTTTATTTTATTTAAGTTTTAAAAAATAAATTTTTCTAATTTTGTAAAAGTGCGTCTATAGTTATGCAACACCAGCAATTTTGAAAGTGCAGAATTCGGCGAAACCACAAAGAATAAATTAATTATTTTTGTTGAATAATATGTGTTTTTGATCGTTTTATTGTGAACAATAACTTAATGGGTCCATTTTATTTGTCAACTAACATACCAATTGAATTAAAGGTGCGTCTATAGTTATGATACGCAGTGTAGAATACAAATTTTGTCATTTTTCACACAAAAGTCAGGGTCCATTTGACCCGCTAAATATTGACCGATCTTTATCGAAACAGGCATGCTTATTCTTTGGCCCGATCCCCTTCCCCATGCAAAAATTCGCGGTGTTTGGGCCATAATTGCGGCCTCTGGAGCGACCAGAAAACCCGACAAAAATAAAGTTTTTGGTCCATTTAATCCCCTAAATATTAACCGATATTTTCCAAAAAAGAAGCCAGAACCCATTATACATGCAAAATTTCGTGAAGATTGGTCCATAATTGTGGCCTGTATTGTGTTTAAAAATTATAATGGACGGACGGACACACATGTCTAGATCGACTCAGCTAGTCGAGATATGACGATCGGTATATTTAAAGGTGGGTCTAGGACCAATATTTCGCGGCGTTATAAATTTGGGGCTGCAAAAAGCTATAAATCGACATGTACACTAGAACTTTTTCACCGGGTTAACCTACTTTATGAGGATTTATGTGACATATATGCAAAGGAATTGACAATTGAAACCCACTGGGTTAACGAAACCCGCTTAAATGTAAACATACTATAATACCCTGACAACATAGTTGTGTAGGGTATAATTAAAGTTCCACACAACGTATTCGTTAAAAATCTTAATAGACATAATTCAAATTCATCTCGAGCTAATTCAAATTCTTTAAAAACAATTAATTAAATAAAATATAAATTCGAAATTTTAAAATTTTTTGACGAGACTTAAAATAAAACTTTATGGCGAGCATTTTTGTAGAATATTCGGACGTGCAATGACCCCGTTTTAAATGAGTTTTCAATAATTTCTAGAAAAGGGGACCGAAAAGACCCCATTACAGAGTCGACAGAGGGTTGACGAATTTTTCTTTAATTTTAAAAATCGGTAACGATAATTTGTGAAATTTGTATCCGATAATATTTAACCAACATCCTTCAACATTTGGTTGTCACTACATATTTGTTTTCAAAAATTCCGAATATTACCTTCATACTTATTTTTTATTGCTTTGTAAACTTTCTCTGTGGCCATCATTTAATCTCTACGACTAGGTGCTTTCTAAAACAGCAATAAAAAACTAAACAGTATAAACATTATAGCTTAATTAATTTTGTATCAACATTTCAATTTTCTCAGATTTTTTCTAATTTTTTTCTCCGACAGTTTAAATTGATTCTGCTGAAAGAAACGGTATTCTCTACAGCAACATATGCAGTAGTGGATTAACTGGTCTCCAAATATCGCCTTAAGGCGGTCAAGTACAAGTTCACTTACATACATTCATACATAGACGTATGAACGTAGGCCGTTGTTATTCATCTCAGGTGTCTATCGTTGCAGACCTGTTTGATGACTTTTGGAAGTGGCTTAAATGGTTTAAATTTCATTGGAATTGTTGCTAATGCTGAGAATTTTATTCAACTTTGTTCTAAACACTAAACACAGTTGTCATTCATTCATTTATTCTTTCTTTCATTCATTTATTTGTTGTCATGGCAGCCGCCAGTGTAATCTTGCATTCTAAGGTTAGAATTAAAAACAAAGACAACAACAAAAATACATTTACAACAATAACCTTAAACCGACACTTTTTTAATGTCTGCTTGTGTTGCTGGTTTTTGTTTAGCCCAAAATAGAAATAAAAACAAGAAACTGAACATTAAAAACACAAATGCCAAACTGGGCTAATCAAAGAGGAAAACCTTATTTCTAGAGGTTTTCTTCTTCTAGACATTATAGTCTTTTGATGTTGTTGTTCTTGTTGCTGTTGTTTTTGTGTGTTTGTTTGTTGTGACAACAAGTACTCTTGGCAGTACATTGTCCAACTGAGGTTTGATTCTTTCAAAGACTACGATTTTTTGTTGTTTTTGTGGTAATGTGGTTTCTTATTTCAAGATTTGGCCTCTTTTCTTCAGTTTCTTTGTGGCCAACACCACCGCCGCCATCCGACTTTTGCCAGCAACAGCAGCTATTGCAGTTGTTTTTTTTTTTTTGGTTTTTATTTGTCTGGTGAGAATTTCGCTTTAAATAAATTCTCATTGTTCTGACAAAAACGTCTTTGCCAAAACAAAACCAACATCAAAATCGATGGCAACAAATGTTAAAAGAACCGCAAAAACATCATCGGCAACAAATTTAAATTAATTAACACAAATTTCCGACTATTAAACTATAATTTTTATTATTATTTATTTTGTGTGTGTGTGTTTTTTTTTGTGGTTAGCGGTAGTATAATAATTGGAAATTAAGGTTAAGGAAGTTGCAAAAGATGCAGAATCTTTCGTGCAAGGTACATTGTAATAATTTTCGTTATTGGGGGGTTTTACTTTTGTTGTTCTCCTTTTTCTTTATACTAGGCACACTAGACGATGAATATCACGAGGAGGATTTGTAGTTTCAACAAGATGGAGATCCTAAGCAAACCCCAAAAATTGCTAGAAATTAAATGAAAAAATTCGCTGTTGCAAACATAATTTACTGTGAAAAAAAATTCTGCGTTCGTCCCTGCAACATACGTACACTTTTGCTCGCCACTGTATATAAGCTATATCTAAATTTATCTAGGGACATATTATTAGTCCTGTTTTGTATATGGGCAAATTATAACAAAAAACAAATAAAAAGTGTCAGTCGGTGCCCACCCCTTGTATTAAACAGAAGGGGTGGGCAAATGTGTCCCATATTCGGACATCATCTAGGCTATGAAAAGATAATAGGGGGAGGTACCAGAAGGAATGTGCCGATATTTCCCATCTTCAAATTTGAACCAAGTTTGTAAGAAATAAGATGTGTAAAGTTTGGATGAAATCGGTTACTCCCATCGAGAGTTATCGTATGCATCAACGTACCAGACAGACGAACGCACGGACGGACATTTGTAAATCGACTACAAATTGTCTGCAAAGCATTTGGTCTAAAGAAACGTGGGATCACATTTTACCCTATCAAAGTGTATATACTCTCATTAGCCACAAGGCTGAGGGTAAAATAATGTGTTATATATGCAAAACCAAAATTTTGAGTCCGTGACAGCTACTTTAAAGGCGTTAACTCCAATTTTTGGTGATAATTCTCGACCAAATAGACAAAAATTCTACATATTCGCTGTGTAATGTTGTTGTGCCTCAAAGGCAGAGGGATTTATTGAAATGTCATGCAAACGATCCAAACGAGCCCACTCCATGACGTTCTCCAGAAATGAGAATTTTTCAGATCAATTCATGGCTTGGTTCTTGGCTTACACTCTTTCAAGATAAAGCTGACTCAACAATTAATGACGATAGACAATTAAAGCTGCGTGCCTTGTCAGGTCAAGTTTAAATTAGAAACTGGAAGATAGCACCCATCACTCCACTCCTTCTAGTACCTCTCACACAAAGGATGAACCTTTTTAAAATCCAATGGATCGTCCTTTGCACATCGTAATATTTATATTTATACCAAAACTAGATCATGCCAGCCCAAATACCTAAAATCGACCGAAGCTTCCACGAGAAAACTCATTTTAGGCTAAGACCAAGAAAGTACAAACAATTTTTGTTGAAAAACATGCCCAATATCCCCATATTACTGCAATTGGCACTACTTTAAAAAGTTGATCCATATTTATAGTTTCTGGTAGGCAGATTTTCTACCCAACATATAATTACCATTATATGGGCGCTTCTATGGTATACTGGGTATATACTACATATGGATACTAACAGACGTCACTTTTCGAATCCATATCATCAATCCATACACATATCATTCTGCAAACTATGTTAAATTTCATTCAATGGGTCAAAAATTAAGTAAATCGATTTAAAGCAAACTTGAAACACGCTATTCTCAATCAGACACCCGTTGAATATTTGCTGATGTCTAAAAATATATATGGAAGCTATGTCAGCATCTGTACGAAGTTCAAAAAAACGCAAAAACGTCATTCTAGCCTCATATTTGATACGTTGTGCAAAATTTCGTATCAATCACACAAACATATGGAAATTATATGTAAATCTGAATCGATTTCAACATTATGTGAAACACGTAAGGCTATACTAACTTCAGTACTTTGTATAAAATTGTGTACAAATCGGTCAAACTTTGTGTCTCAAGTGCACAAAAAATCGGACGAAAATTTATATGGGAGCTATATCTAAATCTAAATCGATTTTCACGAAATTAGGCACACATAATTTCATACTCAATTCAGTACGCTATGCAAAATTTCGTGCAACTCAAAAGAAATATAGTGGCTTTAGTGAACAATTTACATTAAATCGGACGAAAATATATATTGGAGCTATATCTAAATCTGAATCGATTTTCACGAAACTTAGCACACATCATTCTAGTCATAATTCAGTACGCAATGCCAAAAATTTGAGTAAATCGAAGGAAATATAGGGGCTTCGGTGCACCATTTCCATAAAATCGGACGAAAATATATATATGACAGTTATATCTAAATCTGACCCGATTTTCACCAATTTCATTCAAATCGGATTATAAATACGGCCTGTATTTTGTTCACAAGTTAACACAATAGACGGACGGACATGCAGAAAGCGATTCTATGCACATTCTCAAAATGAACTATGAGTCTGTCTCGTTTCTTTTGCATGTTACAAACGTGCCTATTTTTATTTATGAACATGGTGTGGAGAATGATTAAAATACGCTCTTTCTCACGAATGCTCACGGCGAGAATTCGAATGTTTTCAATTTATCGCAAATGATAAAATAACAATGAAGCATTTGCAATCTTTCGCGAATGTTCCCATTGTACGAAAAATTCACGAATGATAAAATTTCGCTGAGTTCACGAACGTTTATTGTTATTTTTGTTGCTGTTTTGAGAATTCGCGAATGTATGTTTTTATTCATGAGCGACTGTCAGAAAGTATTTCAACCACAAAACGAAACGGACGATCGCTGTTGTGTGTCCCCTCTCGTTTGTTTTGTGTGTGCAAACATTCGTTTGGTAAAGCATTTATCGCGATAAATTCGTTCGTAAAATGAGCCCAAAACGAAAAGAACGTATTTTTAATCATTCGCGAGCGAAATTTTGCGCATCCTGTTTATGAATAAGTACTTAATAAGTACTTAAGTACTTATTAAAACTGATATGATTGTTCAGTTTAAAAATAAAATCTTAAATAAAAATAAATAAACAAGTTATATATTAATTATTTAAAGTTTTATATTTTAATAAATTATTTTTTTTTTTAATTTTTAGTTATTTCAAAAATTCATATATAATATATTTGCTTACTTTAAACAGCGGTATACAATAATTGAAAACATATTTTATTGCAAAAAGTCTATTTCATCTGTATATTCAATATTTAGTTGATAAATAATACAATGGCATTAATGAAAAAATTGTAGAAAAAATTTATAAAATAAAAAATAATACTTATTACAATTATCTTACAAAATGACAATTTTTAATGGGATTAGTTAAAAATGCCTTTGTAAGCATTTCTTATTTTATATAACCAAATAATTAAGTTATACAACTGACTGGATCTTGTTTTCGTATTTTTTTTCTATGTTTAAATACTAAGGATTAGTCATATAAGTACACATTCATACATATATAGCATACATTTATTGTAACAATTCTGTTCTTAATTAATAACAAAAATTTGTTTTATAATTATTTTACAATATGGAGGCGTATCTACACAATTGACTTATTAAACACTCACGCTCACATAGACACACAAATATTCTCCTGTCATATAATCCATACAATGAAATAAATTATAGAAAAAAAATCTCTATTACTGATGAGTAATTTATTGTTGAGCAATCATTATTATTATTTTGCTTTTAATTTAAAATTATATTTAATTATAAGAGATAAGCAATTATTTTACATAATATTCATCAAACACGCATCTGTTGTTTTAATTAGGGGGCAACAACTATGTCTGAAATTGAGTTAAAACAAAATATATAAAACAAAATGAACAATTTTTGTTTCTTGAATTTTAGTCGGCTATAAAGGGGCACAGGGTTAAGCTGTAAAACAATTATATACATATTTCTAGGTCAAATAATTTATGTATTCTTTCATAAAAATGTTTTAATAATAATAAGCAAATTAAGAATCTTAATCAAGTAGACAATTTTCGTAGACGAATTAGGCAAAAAAATCGTTACTGAAGTGGTTCGATATTTTGCGTTCGCTTCGCAAAAGAAAACTAGGTAATTCATTTAGTTCCATAGTTAATATTAGTACGATCGTTCATTGGAAAGAAGATCTAGATGAACGATTGAATCAAAATGAACTAATTGAACCAGAGCAAACAGGAATGACTGAAGCAAAATGAAATAGATAAACGAAAGAAGCGTACCTAGCAGCGATCATTCCTTTTAGAAAAAAGATTATTTGAAGTAGTGCGATACGAACAATAAAACTCTGGTATTCAAGCTTTATCCATATTTATAAGGTATAATTTTCATACGTTCTGACTCAGCGCCTTGAGTTCTGTCAATCACGTTCTCCTTTGCATGTTCGATTAGCGGAATCAATATTATAAAATAATCAACAATTTTTATTTTGTTTTTATATGATTCGATGTCCAAAATTTCAATTTTATCTATTATGGAAGGTTTTAACTTGCTTATACACAATTTTAAATTATTATTCCAAGGCAGATACAAATTGGAAAATCTTTACAATCCGAATAGTTCCAAAAAAAATTCAAATGAATTACTTTGGTAAGTAAACGTGAACTTTGAATTATAATTCCAAAACATGAATATAATGTGAAAATATTCCGAAAGACTATATTTTTTAACTACAAATTCGAAATGCTAAATAGCTTGAGTTGTGTGTTCAAATGAACTATTCCGCAATAGGAACGATCGATGCTAGGCTCGATTATTTCGTTCATCAAGTCCTTTTGCTACAGCCGTCTATTTATTGTCTCGTTCTGCTACTTCCTTTTGCCCCAACCCTTCATTTCCCCTTTGTTTAAGGGAACCCCACCCATTCTCGATTTTAATTTTTCAAGATGTTCAATGGGCTGGTAAATCAATACCAATGCTTGTTAAGGTTTGTAACTTTGCACATATATATTTGAAGATTTAAAAGAGAAGCAAAATAATTTACAAACAATTTTTGTTATTGTTTTGTTGTTGTTTTTTTTTTTTAATTAAATAAAAGTCCTTATTTTTGATGGCGGTCATGATAACTCCTCACTGAAACACCGGAATCCGAAAATTCCAACGGTGTTAGAAAGAGTACATGTCTGGCTCTCATATGAACTAGGATTATTGACTTCGCTCTAAAATTAACAAAATGGCGGACCTTTGAAAAAATATTTTTGGAAAATAGCCGATTTTTAACAAAAAAACCAAGTTAAAAAATAAGGAAGATCTTCACTGATTGGCTTTATCCTAGTTCATACGATAGCTATACACTCACAGAGAAACGTGTAAAAATTTGGAATCGATTGGGTTATTAGTTTTTGAGTTATCGTGCCCGCCATTCGCAAAAGAGAAAAACGCGTTTAAAGTTTGAGAACCCCTTTAGCCGTCACTTGATGCTGACACAATAAATCGACTATATTGTCAAGAGGTCTTGAGATTTTTACTTGAAATTTTGTAGGGACATTCTTGAATTAGTGTAGATTCCAATTAAATCAGAAAAAAAATTGACTCCGAGAATGGGGGGTCCCCTTAACTAGATCTTATCGTTAACTTAGTTCCATTAGCCATAGTGTAACATTTTGATTCAAAACAGTAGTCAACAGATCCGCTTTTCAACTATATACAATTATATGCATATAGTTGAGTCAAGGTAAAAAAAAACTACACTGATCTTAATGCATTTTTAATGAACAAAAAAGAGAACGAATGTACCAATAAACAATTGAACTCAAATGAAATATAAAGATAGGCTGCTTCAGGAACGATATTGCCTAACTCTACAAATTACCGATATTTCGATTTGGAAATTGTGACTACAGCCTCAAAATACATAATTTAATGCAGCTCCGTTTATTGGTGGTTAAATAAAATAATGTTTGCGGAAATGACAAAATTTGGCTGGTACCTCTAACGAATTGAAAAGGAGTCTGCCAAAGTGGGACTGTCCGTAAATTGCGAGAAGACAGAGCTGATGGTATCAACGCGCAAGATAACAAGTAGACTTGGATCAACTATGGATCTTGAAAACTACAGCTTCGAGGTAGGTAGTGAGTACTTGCGCAAGCAAATGAGGCAGCTCTTAGAGTGTTTGAGAGAAAAATTCTCCGGAAGATCTATGGGTTGATCTGCATTGACGGTGAATATCGTCGTCGAATGAACCATGAGCTATACCATCTATTCTCGGACATCGACATAGTCAAACGTATGGAGATGCAGCGACTACGTTGGCTAGGCCGATGGGCAAGTAGAAGACAAAATCTCGGAAAATGGTCTTTCAAATTGGATGCGCACAAGACCGACGCGATTGGAAATCTTCTAGAGTTCGGCTTAAGCCAGCTAAGTAAGGCCAGTTATGTATCAATCGTCACGAATTTTTTTTGTTATGATCCGTTAATATTAAGGGGATCAAATGGAACAAAAACTTTACTTCAACTTTGTCTTCTGGTCGCTCTAGAGGCCACAATTATGACACGAACACCATGGATTTACACCAGGAAGGGGATTTGGCCAAAGATCGGTCAATATTTAGCGTGTCAAATTGACCCAGACTTTTGTGTGAAACTGACAAAATTTGTATTCTGAGGCGTATATATTTACTCCTAAAGGACATAGACCCGAGAAGTTGATAGTATATCCATGAAAAGTTGTTGATCTTAAAATCGATACAAATTTTATTGTTTTATGTACTCGGATGTTGGTATTATACAGAAATATTGAAAGGCGCCCCCTAGAGGGCGGAAATATCGCGTTAATCACTTTGAAATTTTACATGAAGTTCCGGTTATGATCAAGGACGACGCATATAATTATCGGTGATGTTGAGATGATATTTAGGGAGTGCAATGAATCTAAAACATTATTTTTGTCAGCTTTTTTAGTTCCAGAAGACCATTATTATATGCAGAACCTCACATATTTTACACGGTAAAGGGGATCTGACAAAATACTTAGAACGGCTGTTTAGATGCTGATCGGTCAATATTCCATGGATCTAATCAACCAAAACTTGAAGTGACCAAATTTGTTTTTTATGTTGTAAATATTCACCACGGGAAAACAAGATTAGGAAAATTTTCCAGGGTAAGAACGTGGAGCTGTTGACCTTTAATCCGCCCAGGCTCAGAATATAGAAACGCAGAAAGTTAGATTTTCGTGGTAATTGTGTAGAAAAATTCCTGAAATCGTTGCCTATATGGGCCGATATCTATTAGTTTCAAACAAAAATTTTGCTCACGAGTACACATCGCTTATTTTCTGTATAAAAAAAAACAAAGTGCCTATTTTGGTTTATTAACACTAAACAGTCCAATTCAAAATTCAAAAAAATATTCTAAGTATTTTATTCGACGATAACCAAAATTGAAAGTTTTTTTTTTAATTTATAGCGGAAACTGTAACAAAATTGTCGTGTCAAACCACGTTAGAAGAATGCATGGGCGGATGATAAACACTTTTGATTTCAAATCTTGTTTGAAAATAACACCAATTCTAACAAATAATGACACCCTTTTTAAGAGAACATTAGCCACACAAAACCAATACATAAAGAAGAACACAGAAAAATCTAAATTTAACTTCTCCGCTCTTAATCTCAGTTTAAAAGTAAATAAAACAAAGCTTAAACATCCGATAAATCATTCAAACTAATTGCGGTTACGGTAGCCGTTTCAGTTCACACCATAAATCACAAATGGCTTAAAAAAACTGTAACAGCTTAGGCATAACCGGAAATGTGCGTCAATCATTGCGGTACACGGGGTGTCATTAGATTTTGTTTTTTGTTGCCATGGTTCATAAATGATTTATAAAACAAAACAAAAAAAACAAATTCTATTAAACATTTTTTATTTCCTATGGAAAACGAAAACTAGAATTGACGACAAAAATAATGACAATGATGATGGCGATGGCGATGAATTAATAACCCTTAGCTAGGAAGTTAAAGTTTAAAGAACTGGGTCATTACCGGTTATGAAAAGTGATTATTGGCTTAAATTATTATTTGATCAGATTGATATGCTTAGCCATGATTTTATGTTTAACAGGTGTCTTTCCTTGCTCTGTGTGTATGCATTGGGAGGTAGGCCGACAGTCGTCATCTGCCAATGCTCTGATTTGAAAATAATTATTTTTCCAATTATTTCTACTATTATTGTTGTAATCTAATGTGTGTGTGTTTTTGTTTACAACATGCATAAGTGTAAAAATATGAATTTGTTTACTTGTCTGCGTCTGTGTGTGCATTTAAAATTATTATTCATATGTTAATTGCCACTTTTGTTTTTATTAACTTAGCCAGCCAGCCAGTCAGTCAGCTAACCAAACATTTGTTTTTATTTCGTGCATTTGCATTAATGACTTGTTTAATATATTTTACTTTGTTTTTTAGTATTTTCGTTGTTGGTTTTTAACGTTATTTTTGTAATTCTCTCCCAATTCAAATTAAATCTTGCGATGAAAAATCCCCCTCAGCTACAAAAAAGCGGCAGCAACAATTGTGGGTGATTCATTAGCCAGAGTTAATTGAGTTTGTTTCCTAGGCATTGGTGTTGTTGGCTTACAAATATTTCGAGCTTTCGAGCAGAAAATATAAATTACATGAATGGTTATTACAATGGGCGTAATAAGCGACAGTGATTTATATATATGTGTGGTAAAAATTTGTGTGCACTTGTTGCAGAAAAAAAAATTATTTAATTCGAATACTGGTAACGACATATTATTTAGTCTAAACGACCATATTTTAATACCCGCCATATTGATCTATGCATTCAACATTTCTTAAATCGATCAGGTTAAAAATCAGGGCTGAGAATTTCAAAATATCGAAATTCGGCCTATACCCTTTATGAGGGGACATGGACTTATATTGAAAATGTACTGTTAAGAATTAGTTTACCTACGAAGAACATTGAATTGCATTCATTTCGGTTGGAAATGCGACAAGGTTCATCAAAATACTTAAAATGAGGCAAAACGTGGACCTATTTTCTGTTAAGACAGCGATATGTCCTTCACCATTCAAGAATTCGGAAAATACGAAAAAAGCATTCAAAATATCGAAAATGAGTGCCAACAACCCTCGAAATATCTAAAATTGGGCTGGACCTACATCGATCATCACGAGGCAGGCTTCAAAACTCCGAAATGTGAAATAATAACATTTTCGGTAAGCTACAAGCCTTAAAATATAGAAAATTGAATGGGACCTTTATGTTGAGGCTATGTCTAAATATGGATCTATATTGATAACTTTCGGCCACTATATTGATGTATGTCAGCCAGTGAGAACTGGGAATGTCAAATTACAACCCTTATGGTTTAAAAATGCTGCTAAAACCTTCGAAATACCGAAAATAGATGAATACAGTTATATGGGAGCTATACGAAAACGTAGAACTATATCGACAATAACTTATAACGTAACATGGACCCATGTTAATAATGAAGATTTGGCACCCAACAGAAACATTAAACCTTTAAAAAAAGAAACGAAACGTTGATCGATATATCACACCTAAAATATTGGCAGCTGTACCGTGATTTTTACTCACTGGCGGACGGACAAGGCTAAATCAACATAAATTATATTCTGATCAAAATGCTACATTTATACGGGTGATACGTCCAAACATGCGACGTCTCGAAACGCCAAATTACAACGACGTTCGCTTGGAAAATGCGGGTAAAATCTTCAAAATGCCGAAAATGGGTCAGTATAGTTATATAAGGGGCAATACCAAAACTTACACCTATACCATGAATTTACTGAGAAGATGTTTCTGCAAATATGTTTGCCTTGCAGAAACCCGGAATGCCAAAAAACTGTATCTTGGCTTGAGTAAAAAACGTATAAGGTTCCAGATTTCATTGTTCTGAAATCTAGAATTAATTCTTTTTCAAGGAATTCGTTTCCAGAAAAACAATTTTTTCCTACTATTTAACGTTACTTCAACTAAACCACTGTGCAATTTCCGATAGATTTCGTGAATGTTTAACATGCAAAGTTACGCCCCGCATTGCTACAATTTGAAATTTGGAACCCCCTTCGCAAAATTAGAGCCTAGAATTTATCTTAATTTAAATCCCACCATTTTGCTTTAGCTGCTGTTCGGTGTAGCTGCGATGTGATGCGTGTGAGACAATTGTCTGCCAGTCAACGCCTACCGCCAGGGTATCTTAATTGGTGAACGAGAACGCCTCTGTGTAGGCACCACAAAACGTGTTTGGTGGTTCTGGTGCTGTTTGGAATATGACGATGAGGTAATACCACTACCACCAGTGGCTGGTGCATGGGAAGATGTCGATCGTGATTGGCTTGGTGTTCTGCTGGTGGCAAGGTTTGTTGTTGTTGCTGCCGCTGCCACATTTGACGTTTGATATTTTGAATTATAAACAGGTGTTGTTGTTGTCGATGCATTCTTGTGACCAACATAGCCCCGATATACTGGCGATTGCAAAGTTCTCTTTGAGGTCAATGGTGAGTTATTGCTGTTGTTGTTGTTATAATGGTGATTATCTCCAAAATATGTTTGCCTCAATGGTTGAGCTTTGCCGTTCACCTGAGTACTATACGAACTGACATAACGTTTGGCAAACGACGGCGAAGAATTGCTGGTGGGTATTCCGGTATTACCTCCCAGTTGTATGCGAGTGGAAAGCCGACTTGGCCGTGTGGTTAAGGCCACTGGCTGTTGCAATTTACTGCCACCGATGTTGCTGTTATCATTTTTAATTTGGACCAATGTTTGATAACGACCACCCGTTGTTGTGGTCGTCGTCGTGGTCAGTGTGGGTCTTGAGGGTGAACGTGATAGCGGTGTTTTGGACCAATTCCTTTGTGGTGATCCATTGAGGCGAGTATTGGAGGTCTTTATCGTATATGAGGTGTTCATTATGGGTTCGATGCGATTATATTGTGCAGTTTGGGATGGCATTGGCTTGGCAACCCCCACAGGCACCATGCGTCCTGGCACATGCGGAGTAATCGAATTGCGGAACTCTATACGTATCGAGGGTGTACTGCTGTTGTCATCAGTCTTTCTGGAGTTCGTTGTGGAACGTTCAACCTTAAAGGTGTCGGTGCGTTTGACTGGTGATCGGGTGGCAGAACGTTGTTGTTGCCGTCGGGAACTTAAATCTCGTATCGGTGATCGGGATCCGGGTCTATAGTTGTCATTTTCAAATACCAAAAAATCAGTACGATTTTCTTTGGATAAACTACGTTCACGATGATTTTTCTGGGAATTGTCCTCGGGTGGCTCTACCTCTACAAACCATGCCGGATTGTGAGGGGCCTCTTTTTGCTGTTGCAGAAATTTGTCACGAAATGATTTACGAAAGCTATTAATGGTCACGGTTTTATATTTATCTGCCTCGTTTAGGTTTTCAAACCCGCTATATTTTCGATAATCATCTTCGTCCTCTTCGTTATTATCCTTGACATCATTTTCTGGTAGATTTTGACTTTGCTTCAGTTGTTCCAATTGCTTCTTTAATTCCTTGGGCATTTTTCCCTTACGATAGGTGGAGGAATCAAATGTGCCATTTGTGGTTTTATTGCCATAACTGGGAGTGTTGTTGCTACCGCGTTCATTGCCAGATGTTTGTCCCATTGCTGTTGAGCCATTCGAGGTGGAGCCGCCATTATGCAATGACTTCAAACTTGTCTGATCGTAGAGAAAATTAAATGGATCCGTTTGCGAATCATAATCTAAGCTGTTGCTGCCATCTGCCTGCCATTTGTAGTACGTGTTGGTGGCATTATCACTCGGATGATGGTCTAATGCCGAACTATCCGGCGTCGGAGTCTTCTTGCGTTTCGTAAATGTGCTGAACTTTTCCAAAACTTTGGATTTCTTTGATTTCTTCTCCAACGTTGAGGTGTTCGAATGGAGGCCGCTATTTTCGTTCTGCTGTTGTTGCTCGTCATCCAAAATGAACGTGCCACTGCGATTCAAGACGGAATCAGCACCAGATTCCACAGAGTCGCGTCTTTTGTTGCTGCTTAAGCCGCTTATGACACTGCCAGGGCGAGATGTACGAACGGGAGTGGTATCGCGTGACGAAGACCGACCACGGGTGATGGATGAGCGTAAATTACGAAAGAATGACATGTTGGGTTACGCATCAACACAACTCAAAACGCTTTGTGTGTCTGTTTGGCTTTACAAGAAGCTTCACTTCACTTTTGTTTTTCTTTTTTTTATTTTTAATTTTATTTTCACGTTTTCTTGGGGAATTGTTTAGTTCGCCATAGGCCGAAAGGGGGAAGCGTATGTTTAACCTTCACGTTCTTTGCTAATGGCTTTAATGATCGGCCATCAAATCACTTGAATGTTTTGATAATTTTTTTCGTTTTGTTTTTGTTGTTACTGTGACTAAACGCACCCATTTAGTTGTAGTAGGGCTATTATTGGGGGATTTCCTTTAATTTTTATTTTTTTCTCAAAAAAAAAAAAAAAAAAATGAAATCAATGATTAATTGAATATCTGTTTGTTTTATATTTCGCGGTAAATTATCATAAAAAGTTGTTTTATTTTTTTGTTTAAACATGCAATTCAACAATAAAAACAAAAAACACTCTAAAGTGATCTTGACAAAGGCAACACAACTGAATTCTAAATTCACGGATTTTATCTTTTTTTGTTTGTTTTTGTTTTCGTTTGGGCGTTCGACAACCGTTCAAGTCTAACTTAACGCGACAACTGTTTCCCATCAACTGAGCGGCATTCATTGAGCGAGCGAATGCTAACGGCAGCAGCAGCAGCCAACTTTGGCTAGCTCAGATCCCCAAAACGCCACCACAGAAGCACCAATAACAAAAAATACTCCAAAGTAGAAAAAAAGACTGAATTTGATTTCGCTGGATATGAGCGTTTAGAAGTTTCAATGGTGCAACAGTATGCGGAGAGCTCGGTACGGACGAGAGTATGAGCCGGCAATTTTAGGAGTACAAGGCAAGTATTTGTTGTTGTTATTTGTTTGTTCATTTGTTACCACCGGCACGAGTGTTAATTACAGTGAAAATGTTTTTTTTTTCTGTTGTGTTTTTGTAAACATTTACACTGTCACTACTGAGTACCGCTCGACCAACCGACCGGACAATTGCTCATTGCGAGAGCTGACGCAGTATCTTGTTTTGACCATTTGTTGTTGTTATTGTTGTAAAGTTTTGTGAACTTTATTATCATCAGTTTCGTCGCACAATTTAAGTACAAGGTATAACTCATACGTAGCATATTGATATATTAGAGTGGGTCGAAAAACAATTCTATCATCATGGTCAAATATAATGTATATAAAATTTTAGAAACTTGGCAGCGTTTTGGAGCTTTGTATACGTGTAGAAATATAGACATACCAGTCCATATAGACATACCAGTGCATTTTTTTTTATCGTATATGAAGTATTCATTATGAGCTTGATGCGATTATATTGTAAAGTTCTGGATGGCATTGGCTTGGCAACTCTCAGCATACTTATCAAGGGTGCACTGCTGGTGTCATAAGCCTATGTTGAGTTCATTATGGAACGTTCAACCTTAAAGGTATTGGTGCGTTTGACTGTTGATCGGGTTGCAGAATTTTCGTATTGATGATCGGGCACCTGGTTTACAGTTGTAATTTTCAAATACCAAAAAATCTGTACCATTTTCTTTAGATATGCACTGGTTCCACTTCTACAAACCATGCAGGATTGTGTGATTCATGTTTTTGAATATTAATTTGGCTATAAATTTGCTATTTCAGGATATCAAATGGTAAAAGACTTCATTCCAATAAAGGCCCATTTTTAGATCCCATTATAAATTTTGAATCCCATTATATAACCATGTTTCCGCCAACAGAGAGGAGAACTGAATGCTATCGGACGCGTATACGGGTTGCGGAAGCCCAATAAAATTTATTGGGTAGCTGCGAACAATCAGCGAATCTTGGAGGGGAACTCTGATAAAATGATCGAGTGACTATGATATCAAGATAGACGAGGCGAGAATAGCGCCCCTAATTATCCATCTCCTAGGTCTTAGATTATCTTCTTCCTAAAGTTCACAAACACTAACCAATGTTAGTGTAACTACATGGGTACCCTCAGTATTCAACTGTACAAGATCAGATTTAAATTGAACGTACCTCCGGACCTTTTTTATATTCCTAACATTAATAGTCTCGATGACATAAACGCGAGTCTTCTCTGGCTGCTTCCGATTCATATCTGATACGATTAACCCTTGACGTACGAGGAAGACGCTATGGACAACACTGTGACTCCTCTAAATCAAGGTGATTCATCAAGGGCGAATAATGGAGGCCCACCTCCTTGGCAGGCAGTGTTTCATCGAACGGTACAAGAATTCGATTACCGATATGGAATTTCTTCTGATTAAGAAAAATTTCAAATTTGTTCGAAAGGTTTCTCGCAACCATCCGATTGACATTGCGAGGGGCTTCTTAATTGAGTTGGGAAATCTAGTTCACGTAGCGGATCTATCTTTTTTTTCCTTTTTAATAGGGAACTAGTTCCTTAATGTAGTTCCTTTGTTCCATATAGTTCCTATACTCCATACAGTTCCTTTGCTCCATATAGTTCCCACTCCTAGATAGTTGCTTTGAATCTCCCTCTTTCATCGTTCTTTTTTCTCACCTCCCTGCTGATTTGTAAATAGATGAGAACATTTTTTGTGGAAAAACGAAATTATTTTAAATAATTTCTATTTAGTAGAATATTTAGAAGCTACAGAATTCAACTGCAGGACGATAAGCACAAAATATTTTAATAAATAAATAAAAATATTTCAAATAAACAAAATAGTTTTACTATTTACACAATAATAAATTGATGTGCGAACGAGAACGAATGAAGAACATGGGAATAAAGGAACGATATCAGTGAAAGGAACGAAATTAGTAAAAGGAACGAGATCAATGAAAGGAACGAGGCCAGAAAAAGAACGAGATCAAAAAGGAACGAGATCAAAAAAGGAACGAGATCAGAAAAAGGAACTATATTAGTTAAAGAGCTGGAACTAGTTCCGATCGGAATAGATCCAATGAACTAGTTCGTTCCGGAACTACCCAACTCTCCCACTTAATCAAAAACATTCCTACGTCGCATGTGTAAAACGTCGAATTAGAAACTAGAACGATCAGCGACTTTAATTTATTATAAAAAATTAATCTTCACCAGTTTTGATCCTTTGTAGCTGATCTGGGATGTTCCTGACTTAGCTGTACAATAAGGTATGTTCTATTGTTTTAGAAACTGTAGCAAAACTGACAGTAGAGTTTCCCTGATACGTCCGGGGACGTGAAATTTATAGCAACAATTTTCATACTAATGCAAAATGACGTGTATGCTATAGCATTCATATTTTAAAACAGAGTTTTATTATTTTTTTCCATCCATACCTATCGGAATAAATTTCGAATATAAATATATATAATAAAAATACAAAAAATATAAATAAAGATGAAGATAAAAAGATGAAACCTTTTCGCTTGCTAGGCGTACGAAAGGTCAAACGTACAATCTCAATTTTGCATCAATGTATTACCAGTGCGACCCCATCTAATACACACTCGCTTTAAATTAATATGTGAGCGTTTACTTGTACTCGTATATCAAAATAAAAATATTCTATGATGTACACTTTTTACTTTTTTTAGACCAAAAAAAAAGGTTGTTTCAAGTGTTATTTTTTAATGTTTTTTTCTTTCCATTTTTGCTGTTTGTTTTGCTTTTGTTGTTGCTGTCTGATTTCGTCATTAGCCTACGATCAATTCGTGTTTTATTTTTGAAACAACTTGGAATGGATTCGAGCTAAAAAAAATGAACACAGAACAGGTTATTGCTATGTTGTTGAGAAGAAAGGAAAATTCACCGCCCAATGATGTGCCAAACAATTCCATTCCAATTCATGTTTGTTAAAATCTTAACTTTTTATATATGTATATTTATTTGACTGTGATGAAAGGCACACGAATTTAAATATTTCACACAATTAATTCAGAAAAATTTAAATAATATTTGATTTGGAAAATAATCTGCAAAAAAATTGAATTGTTAAGTGATTCTAACACCCTTTACTTTGGGTTTTCAAAAAAAAAAAAAAAAAATGTGTTAATTACAAGTCACAATTCTGCCTCCAGGTGCATGACTTCATTCGAACATAATGATAATTTAAGATGAATGTGAAAGTCGAATAAAAATAGTCAAATAAAGTCAAAGAATTGAATATCTGTATGGTATAAATTCGAATATGAAAAAAAAATAGCCAACATACATTTTATTTTTTAAAGAAGAATTATATTAAAATGTTGATATTCAATTTTTAATAGCTTGCATGTATTTCTGTGAGAAAAATACTGCATTTCTCGATATGTCAATTAAAGTCGAAAATGTCTTACCAGGAAGAGGTGTTTTATTACACTGTGCGACAAATTTCAATTTTTGTTAATTACCGGGATACTCCAACAGATTATGAAAGAGGGCCTAAAAAAGAAGACACGTATATCGACGTTTTGAAAGTTTACGTCGAGGGTAATCTAAAAAGGGGGGGGACAATAATTTTGGTAATTTTCGAATTATGATTTCTTGAAATCCTTGCATTTTAGGTATACAGTGTCTTCGGCAATATTACTGATAAAATAACGAGGAATATTTTGGTATACAACTTTAACCCTCAACCCACACATTGAAGGGGTCTTTTTGGTCCCCTTTTCCAGAATTGATTGAAAACTCATTCAAAACGGGGTTAAAGGTGCTCAGAATATTCTACAGAAATGTTCGCCATAATGTTTTACTATAAGTCTCAGAATAGATTAAAACTCAAAAATCAGCCTAAACTTCAAAAATCTTAAAAAAACAAGTAATCATTTAAAATCGGAATAAGGAACAAAACTATTCTCCATCAATTTTTAGCATCCTGTAACTCACATCTGAATGCACGAAAAAACAGCAAAATATTTTTTTTACTGCGAAATGTCACCCTTCCAACGAGCATAAATCTGGAATTGTTTGATCGATACTTTACGAGAAATCTATCAGTACAGGCATCTAGGGAAAGGTACCATTAGAAGTTGTCTTATATTCCAACTATTGGGATTTTATGTAGGTTTTGGTACAATATTACCATGTACAATCAATTAATAAAATCGGATAATCCATTTGTTTTGTATGAAATTTACATACTTTTAAAATGTTGACCTTTGTGGAGAAGGTCCAGCAGGACAGGTGGGTCCCATCTTCGGATTTAATGTAGTGTTGGTTAAAATACTACGAAGTGCATATATTGGAACAAATCAAAAATTCCATTCGCTTCATATTGTATTACCAATTTTTCAAAATTTCGACCTTTTGTGGCGGACGTACCAGACATCTTCAGACATAATTAAAAGTTAGTGAAAGTATTATGATGTGCAATGTTTGGATTAAATCAGACATTCCTGAGATGTGCAATTCGATATTCCCTTCGATTGATGTTTGTTTAACCAATATTAAAATGTTGACCCTTTGTGAGGACTTGCAAAATTTCAAAAATATGACACTGAAACTGGTGCAGATTCTGTGGAGAAGACAGCGAAGCGTTAGAACATTTCCTGTGCCACTGGCAAGCCTTTTTTAAGCTTCCGAACTCAATTCTTAAGAAGTGATACCTTTCGTGAAATAACCGATCTTAGGGGGTGTGATTGCATCATCAAATAGAGTTTGGTCGGTCCAAAAAGGGCTAGTTCAAAGGAATAATTACTCCAAAGGAATTCTCGGTACTCGGTCCGATGCATTCATTCATGTAGTCTATTTTGCTCCAGTAGCTAGAGTTGGTTCGTTCCGGAACGAACTAGTTCATTGGAACGATTCCAATGAATCAACGATAAGAACTAGTTCCTACAGATTGTCCAACTCTACGAGTCGTTCCCTTTTGCTCTCGTTCGCCTATTTCATTTTGATACAAACGTTCATTGATCGAACCAACTGACGTGTGCCATAGAAAGATTAAACTAAAAAGGAACGCTTGAGAAACGAGATTGCAAAATAGCTATAATGAATCCGAACCGTTATAAATCATGATCAAATCATGATCTTATATTGAACATTTTCTGCGAAGATGTGCTTGAACCACCAAGAAGCCAGAATTCCAAATTTTTCAGAATTCGAAATTCCCTACTTTATGTTAATGCCGTAATACTTGCTAAATTAATGTCCGCATTTTCAGATCATTTATCTAGAACAGTGTTTACCACAATTTATCCATATGTTTCATGCCTGATCTATAATTATCATTAGATCTGTATAAAGTCATATTAATTTATTTATTTAAACAAGAAATTCTGAGCAACCACTTCGAAGTACATTGAGATTCATTTGCAAAGTTTTTTTTCTGGGAATACCCCCAATAATTAAGGTTTCTCTAGAAGTGAGTGGCACTTAGACTTGTATTGTCAATTGAAATGAAGATGTATTTTTTGTCTTATTTCAAAGCATTTCAATTGTCTTTCCCTTTTTGTAATTAAATTTAAATAAAAATTCTCACGACTTTCTGGGTGACTTTTGACCATTTTTGTTGCTGCATTTAGGTTGTAGGTTGATTGCAAGTTTTTTTTGCCATTTTTGTTGTTTGCTAAAATCGTCAAGATGTTAAAAAAAACAAAGTTACTTCGTAAAAGGCAGAAAAATAACGTAACCACTAAATCAGATTTTTTTTGTATCCAATCAATTTGCAACTCAGGGCAACAAACAACAGCAACAACTACAACAAAACCAGACGGGTGAAATCAAGTGGAGGCGTTTAATTTGCGTCTGAGCTGTTTCAATTCGAATACGAATTTTTCGTCATCACAGCCGAACTCTGAACGGCAACAGGTCTATTTGCGATTGTTGCCGTCATGCAAAAAAAAAAAAAAAATAAAATAATCAAAACAACTCAACTCAGCAATAACTTGAAAATAAAAAATATATATAAATGGCAAAAACAACACCTTTGCTATTTTTTTATTATTGTTATTGTTGTTTAATACAAAAAATCCCAAATCACAGAATTAAAGCAAATAAACAAAATTAAAAAACACCAGAAATCAATTCCCATTTCAGAAGAAAAAATTAAATGAGAATGCCAATGATTAGCAAGTCATCACTGACAACAACTTTTTACAGGGGACGGGGACAGGTTAGTTGTTTTATGACACGCTGTATGTAGATACCTGTCAACCGTCTCTATTCGCTGGAACTTTGAGGTGTCATTATTTTGTGTCGTTGTTGTGTTAGCTATTAACACCTTATTTTGTTTTGAGCTTTACAAAGAAGGGGAAAAAAGCAATGACATTTTCCACAAAAGAAACAGAAAATCAAACGCTTTGAAGGCAATTCAATTGAATTGAATGAACGATCGATCAGCTTTGGATGGCTGGATGATGTGGTGAGGGTTCGTTTGACAACCGCACAAGTCCAATTTTATTTAGTTCAAACTAAGTTAAACTATTGGCTGGCAATTGTAAATCCTCTCAACCGCAGACGATGATTGACAACAAAGTGTTAATTATCATCGATCTCAAAATGTTTGCACAACAAATAGTTTTTTCTTTTGACTTAGTCTGTTTTTTTTTTCTCTCAGATCTCGGTGGTCATATTCGCAATCGTCATAGAAAAATAAACAAACTATTGACACTGAGACATGATTACGTACGTACCTATGTATGTAGCATGCCATCCAGGTTGACAGATACCTGATTAAATGTAGTGGAATTATTTTTATGACAAAATTTCAATTGAAAAGCTATTACACGTGCTAAATTTATTGTGGTTTATATGAGGCTCGGTTAACAATTTTGGTAAATTTGTATTTATCTTGGGCTGGCTTGTAAAAGCTGTAATATTTTGTCGATTCACTGCATTCCCCTAACGCTCTACACCTACTGCTTTCCTCACATCTAATCTTGTGTAAATATGCCTGCAGGCTTAGACGTCGTGTGAGAATACCTGGCAGTCTGCTAAATATTAGCATAGTCTTAGTTTGATATACATTTTTTGGTTTATTTCCAGTTCCCTCGTTATTCCAAGGAATGGTGTGGGTCTTTTTCGCCCATGATCCCATATCTACCATGTTGTGATAAAAGGTTGGGCTTGATCACATCTTAGTACAGTAGCACGTCTGGCGAGTAGATTTGTTTTCTAATTGCTTATTATTGTGACTCGGTACCCATATGATTCGTACAAGACCGCGTCGCGCGAAATTGTTAGTGATTTTTATACATTCCAGTACAGTTTTGGATTAAGCATATCGTATATATTCCCAGAAAATGTTAGTTAACGAGAGTTGGAATTATTTATTCATGTCATGCCTACTCTAGACGCGAATAAAAATCAATTTCGGGATTCCAGTCCGATCCAAATTGTACCAAATTTAGTACACATTAGTACGAATTTCCAAAACTTCCAATAATCCTAATCATACACAACAGTGATCCTAACTCCAAATTTCTGGATACCAGGTACCGATGAATTTACCCAAAATTCAAATTATACCAAATTTAATACCATTTAGTACATATAAGTAGGAATTAATAAACTTCCTATATCATACAACCAATAGGAATCTCATTTCCTAATTTCAGGATTCCAGCTCTATCGGTTTACCCAAAATTTAAAATGCAACAAATTTAGTAAAAATTAGTACAAATTTACAAAACTTCCTACATATATCAATTCTACATTACAACAAAGATCCTAACTCCTAACATTTCAGGATTCCAGCACTATCGGTTCACCCAACATTCAAATTGCACCAAATTAAGTACACATAAGTACGAATTTTCAAAACTACCGATATCAGTTTTCAGCTCTATCGTTTTACCCAAGTATGAATTTCCAATACTTCCTGCATACCCCTATCCTACACCTCTACAATGATTCTAACTCCAAATTTCAATCGATTCACAGAATCGAAATATAAATTTTACCAAATTTAGTACCTTAAGTATGAATTTCCAAAACTACCTACATACCTAAATCCTACACCCCAACAATAATCGTATTTCCAAAATTTCAGTGTTCTGTTCACCAAAATCCATATTGTTCCAAATATTGTACCATTTAGTACTTTTCATAGGCATAAGTAAAAGATTTCCAAAACTAGGTACATATCAAAATTCTACACTCCGGCGATAATGTGCATTTCAAATTTCAGCTCCATGTGTTTATCCAAAATTCCAAATTGAAATTGTACCAAATTAAGTACTTTTCGTATGCACGTATTTCTCAATTTTGATTCTTATTCCAAATTTCAAACTTATAGCCCCATACTTTCAAATGCTACGGAATTGTGCCAAATTTAGTACATTTTAGTACTTCTTGTATATTTATAGTTTAGTACATTTTAGTACTTCTTGTATATTTATAGTTTAGTACATTTTAGTACTTTTTGTATATTTATAGTTTGAAAGACCAAAAAACCCCTTTGCTACATCTACTATTCTACACTCCATCAGTGACCCTAACTTAAAATTTAAGTTCTAGCTCTACGGATTCGCCCAATACAAACTGTACCACATTTAATAGTTTTTAGCACTTTTCATCCCGTTCTAGTACGAATTTCCAAAAACCCAGCCTTATCAGACATCGTCGGGCTAACAGTGACTCTCACCCCAAAAGTGAGTCAATCAGCCAGTCAGTCAATCACTTTTTATTAATATAGATTATACCCAGTGTATCATCTTTGGATTGAAACTCCAGCCCTTCCACAGAAAAGGCAAAATCTGTGGGCTTTGTTGGTCCGTTGCCGTATGTGATCCTTCAGTTTCCTGTGTAGGATGACTCCAAGACATTTAACATTGTTTGATATGGCTATTTCATTGTTTTGGAAGATAGCTTGTTCATACTGTCCTATGTTTGTATTTCTGGTGAATCTTGTTTGGATTCAAGTTAAGGCCCCTCGCCCTTACCCAATTGGAGGTGATATTTAACATCGCTTCAGTCTGTCTGTACGGTAGGTTAGGATTACGCCTTTGAAAGTATTTAAGAGGTTATTAATGGTCGTGACCCGCAGGAGTTGGGCTGGCGAAGTGATGTAGTGTATTTTTTTTTTTTTTTTTTGTGGCTGAAAATTCAGGAACCGATCTTAGTAACACAAGCCTGAATTAGCTGGCCCTCCAACATTGTAGGTTAATAAGAACTGAACAATTAATCAATTAATACGAAATCATATCGAACATTTTATAACCTCTGACAAGAGAACAACAACATCCACAACAATTCCAAAAAAGGTCACTTAAATACACCTTAAGTGAATATTTTCACTACACTAAGTCCGAATCTCATAATTAATCTCCCAAATGTCGTTATATAGGTCTGTGACGTAACAGAGTCCCGCATTATAAATAGTCTACCTTCAGGGAACCAGAGTGATTTTTGACTGCAAACTGAGAAAAGATATCTTTATGATGAATTATTTATATGACGCAGTTTATAAAAGTGGTAGGGGAGACTGGGGCACCTTCGGCATCGGCGCATCTTCAGCAAACGCGTTTTCGATATGAAGCTATCTCCGTACATCACTAGTTTCGATACATAAGTTTCGAATATCGAAATAAATAACTGACACAAAGTTTGAAATTTGTTGCTAATAAGCTTATTTATATACATTGGGTTTTGCATTTTTATAGATGTTTCTGTAATATTTCAATTCCATTTCGTAAGTATTTCGTATATAAAACTTTTTAAATTTTTAAGACAATATTATTAGAAAGTGGTTAACTACGATGTGTATTATTATAGAAATATTCAAAAATATACTGTTTTTTACAAAACTGATCGAAAAAAAATGAAAAAAACTATAAAAAGTACATTCGGGGTACATTCGGCATTTTAAAGTGGGGCACATTCGGCCATATACAGATTGTGCAATATTATTTCCTTACGATGACAATTACCCGGCTATGACTATGGTGCCGAATGTGCCCCATCAAATGCCGAAGCTACCCCGGGTTGGGGCACATTCGGCGAATTTGACTTTTTTTACAAAACTGTAAATTTTTTTAACTAATACTATTTTTTTATATATTTTGGTACTATTTTTTATAATTAAGTGTCAGAGGACAATAATAAGCCATAAAGTTGTTATATATGTTGAATAAGTACTGAGATATAGAACTCTAAAAAAAGTGCCGAAGGTGCCCCAGTCTCCCCTATGTAAATGCGAAAATATTTAAATGTAACTTTTATTCTTTATGCCACCTTCGTAACAATAATTTATTAACCATAAATATGTATGAGCATCTTTTGCAATATCTTGGTTAATATCATTGTTTGGCGTTTGAACACAAAACAAACAGCAAAAAAAACGCATTCATCCGAATGAATGAACCCATGTAGACACAATAAAGCGTTTTTCTTCCACTCCCCCACTCCCCATCCATTTTTCACTCACCGACAATTGTGCGCTCAGATATCGCAATGAATGATGATGATCAACATTATTATGACGATGTTGTTCAGTCAGCGTAGATCACCGACATGAATTTGATCTGATATCTATCTATTTGTTGAATTGAGCTTTTTTTGCTTTATTTATGTTCGACATAGATGGAGTGAAGCTATCGCAAAATCTGTGTCTGCTGCCATGTCGCTGATATACTCAAGCGATTTCTTGTTTATTACTTCCGATTCCGTAAAATACTGATTTTGGTCATAAACAATTCTATTGAGTGGTTGAATGAATGAATCGCCAATTCTTTTTGCTCTTTGTGTGTGCAGTTGTGGCATTGCTTACCAAGTTTGGGTGAATTGAGAATTTTTTGCGGTTAAGGTTTTGGCCATTCATTGTTGTTGTAGTAGTATATTTTATAATTAAAATTATATAAATATTATATTCATAATCGATTATATTCATAATCGAAACAACTACCGCTGAACAGACAAAAAATAATTTTTGGTCTGTTCTATCCTCTAAATATTTACCGATCACCGTAGGTCTTTAGCCAGAAACGTATGCACCGAGATTTTTGTGATGACTGGCCCTGCACTTTGATTACAAACTTTAATTGACATCCATTGCTAGATCGATTTAGTTAGTATAGATATGAATATAGGTATACTAAAAGGTAGGTGTATGACCTATATTTCTTGGAGTTACATACTCTTGAGGTCACAGAAACTAATAAATAGAGTTAGTAGACAAATGGACCTGAAACTTTCTGGATGCAAGGTCGGATCAAAAAAGAGCCGTTAAGATCGGATCAAAAAATAAACCGTTTAGTTATTTACCAATAAATATCTTAAATACAGTTCTCATATATAACCTGGCGTAAAAGAATTGTTTATTGGAAGTCTTCAAACTTTTACAAAATACCAGACTATTCCTACTAATGAGTCTTCTTAATATAGACCCCTTTCTTATTTATATCGAAATACAATGAAAACCAGTAAGGAAAGTAGTAAAGTCAGACAGAGCCGACTATATGATACCCTTCACCACTTTGGGTAAATTCTACATAACAGACGTCGCGTGTTTGTTATATATCTATATCTGAACCGATTTCAGGGAAACCTGCCAGAGACTAATTTATATTACTTCAGTAGGTTGTGTCAATCTGCCTAGCTATCTTTCACGAAGCTTAGGAACATCATTCTAGACTTAATTCAGTACCCTATACCAAAATTCGTGCAAATCGAAAGATATGTAGTGACTTTGGGACTTACATAAAATCGGACGAAAATATATATGGGAGCTATATCTAAATCTGTACCGATTTTCACGAAACTTAGCACGTCATTCTAGACTTAATTCAGTACGCTATGCCAAAATTCGTCCAAATGAAAAGATTTACAGGGACTTTGGTGTACCAGTTACCCAAAATCGGGCGAAACTATATATGGGAGCTATATCTAAACCGATTTTCACGAAACTTTGCACATCATTCTAGACTTAATTCAGTACTCTATGCCAAATTTCGTGCAAATCGAAAGATATATAGGTACTTTGATACACCATTTACCTTAAATCGGACGAAGATATATATGGGAGCTATATCTAAATCTGAACCGATTTTTCCCAATTTCAATAGGGTTCGTTCTTGGGCCAAATAAGTGAACTGTGCCAAATTTCATCCAAATCGGATCATAAATGCGACCTGTACTGCATGGACGGACGGACGGATATGCGTAAATCGACTCAGAAAGTGATTGTATGCATATTCTCAAAAGGAAACATCGGTCTATCTCGATTCCTTTTGCCCGTTTCAAACATATGCACAAAGACATAATACCCTGTACCACAGTGTGGTGAAGGGTATAAAAATAAAGAGAACGGCGTCAGAATTCAAATATGACTCACTATCTCATCTTTCTTGTATTATAGATTCAAAAGTCAATATTAGAGCTCATAATAATGTTATTGAAGGGTGTTACTTCTGTTATTCGATGTAGCTGTTTTGTTGATGCCTAAAAGTATACATCGTTTTTTAAAACTTAATTGACTTGGACATTATAACACTAACCAAATGTTTACTGTTAAATTTAACACACACTCATATGCCTCTAACAGAACAGTCAGCCATGTATACAATATGTTCATGTTAAATGCAGTAATGGCCAAATTTGGGCACATTGGCACACTAATGTACATGTGCGTCTATTGCAACGTTCACCAAACAGGCGCCCGCGGGCGCTTTGGAACATCACATGTGTTCGAACTCAACATTTTTCTCGACATCGAACATGTTGTATGCTTTGCAATGCTTTAGCATATATCTGTAGAGAGAGCGAAAGTTTTTTGTGCCCAACACAACCGCAGTTTGCATATGTATTGTTCTATTGTATGGAACATATTTTTAATTTAAATCAGAGAATTTAAGGCTGTCCAATTTAATTTAAATCAAGGCTGTCCACACTTTTCAAAATGTCAGTTTTTCTGTCATTAAACTGTAAGAAATATTGCAAAAATTTTCATTTATATTGTTGGTGATATATTTTCCCTCATATAAATATAAATTTGCCTCTGTATTGACCTCCCGCCATAGTATTAATCGTTCAGAGTACGAAAACAATGAAAAGTCATTGAATGAAAAGGGGAAAGTCATTGAATGAAAAGGGGATTTCTTTTATAATTATGTGTGACACTTTGAACACACACACACACACACACCTCAACAGCCCATAGAACCTATATTGATCACTGCTGAATATATATTCATTATCAGAAAACATTTTTACATATAAACTTAGTTTTTATACACGCAGCCTTAAAACTGAAATGGCTGTCGGACTGACAAATGGCCGTTTGGTGCGCACGATAAGGAATCAAAAGGAGTTGCCGATTTTATCCAAACTTTACACATCGTAATATTTCTTACTAACCTAAACCAATTTCAAAGGTCGCGAAATCAGACTACTCCTGCTGGTACCTTAATAAATTTACACAACCTAATTATTTGACCAAAACAACATAATGTTCGAAGATAGTACCTCCCCCATATTTAAAAAAAAAAAATGTAAATATCTTATAGTACGAAAGGAGTATCCGAATTATACCGAACTCTGCACGACCTAATACCTACGTAATACGTACGAAAAGTGTAGCTGGAACTCTTGAATTTGGAATGAGCATCACCGATGGAGTGTAGGATAGATGTACTAAAGGTGAATTTGGAAATTCGAACTATTAGTATCTAAAAAGGGTTAAAATTTGCTACAATTTCGTAGCATGTGCTAAAAACTTGAAATTTGAAATCCGAATCAAGTTTGAGAAGTTAATTTGGTGGTATGGATGCAGTTGTAATCCTGAAATTTGAAATTAACATTACCGTCGAAGTGTGGGATTGGAATTTCCACGAAGTTTTGAAAATGTTTTACTTATGGGTAAAAAAAAGTACTAAATCCTTCTATATTTGGTACAATTTGAATTTTGGGTGAACCGATAGAGCTGGAATCCTGAAATTTGGAGTTAGGATCACTGTTGAGACGTAAGATTGGGAAGATTGGAAAGTTTTGGAAATCCGTACTATATGGTACTAAATTTGGTACAATTTGTTTTGTGTGAACCGATAGAGCTGGAATCCTGAATTTGGGAAATAAGATTTCTATTGAAGTGTATGATATAGGCAGTAATGGACATCTGTATTTATGTGTACTAAGTGGTACAAAATTTGATACAATTTGGATTTAGGTGATCCGATGGTGCTGGAATACTGAAGTTTGGAATTAAGATTGAGTGTAGGATTGGTGTTCGTAAGAAGTTTTTGAAATTCGTAATGATGGTACAATTTGGATTTGAGTGAACCGATCGGGCTGGAATCCTGAAATTGGGAAATATGATTTCTGTTGGATTGTTGTACATATGGACATTTATATTAATGTTTAACACACGTTACCAAATTTGGTAAAATTTGGAATTGGGTGAACCTATAGAGCACGAATCATGAAATTTGGTACTAAATGGGTCTAAAATTTTAATTATGATCGACATTGGTGTGTAGGTTGATTTGTTTTTTTTACATATGCAGTTTTCCGTGCAGTAAGACGTGTTTAAATATTTTCCATATTCGCTAACGAAGTAGCGGGCAAAAGCTAGTACTTTATAATATACATACGTTTACATATATCGGCGTTAAATGTTTTCAAGCATTGTGAAATGTTCCCTTTATGTGATAAAATTTTATTTTGAGGTACCGTGGACGGGAAAAATGATCCTGAAGATAGGACATAATAATCGATGAAAATATGTTGACCGTTTATGTGGAAGTAAGCAGAAAGTGGAGAACGACATTGTTAGTCTTTGACCTTGGTCGAAGATGAAGGTGAGTTTACTATATTTGTCTATATGAGATTTGTGGTTATTTAAAATGTTAACATTGTGGAGGAGGTACCAGTAGGAGTGTACCGAACGTTGAAATTGATGTAAGATTGGTAAAATTTTTGGTCTAAACACGTGTTTGATATTCAATTATTATTTTGAAATTTAGCTTTAATAAATCTGAGTTTAGTAAAACAAACCTTCTACTGTAAAATTTCAAATTTGGGGTTACGTTTTTTTTTTGGCGAATATGGCTCGATATGTACTATGTAGCCTTATGACGTTATAACATAAAAATATATCTAATTCTTCTGTCTCAAATTCGTTCAATGCATTTCAATTCCATGCTGCGCATGAGCAAATGACCCATATTTCTCTGTGCAATAATATTTCAATTAAAATTCCTTTCTTTGCAAATTCAACAATTCACTTTTGCAAATTTATCTATGTGGCTGGTCTGTTAAATGTTTATATGAGCTTCATGTGGATAATAATTTAGTTTTATGCTGTTTTTCTTATGTGTGGGCGATCATGTTTGCAGATTTTATTTCTTCCGTTGACACATAATTTGTTTGAAAGAGCCAAAACTCCACACAGCGCGTTTTGGAGTTTCGGTGGTCTTTGGCTCTCTCGGTTGGTTTTGTTTTCATTTTCTACCCTTTAGATCTGCAAAGCAAACAAATTATTAAGTCATTCGGGGAGGGGCATTTTTATCAAAGACTGGTATTTTTTTTTATTATTATTATTATTTTGTGTTGCTGTCTCTGACATTATGGACTGTCTCGGCTGTTAGTGGCACAAAAACCCACACTACGGCGTTTGTCTCATTGTTTGCCTTGTACAATATAATTGTCGAGGGCATAAAATAGTTTCGCCTCAACACAATACCAAACGGTTATCCATCCACCACATTGACGGTAAATGAAAGTGTTGGGTACAGTGTTTGGAAATTAAAAAAAATGGTTTACTATATTTTGAGTATAGATAGGGTAATGTATTCAAATAAAAATAAAGATGAAATATTTTACTAACCACATTAAACACGTCTAAATATAAAGCTTTGCTTACCTGAAATAAAAGAAAATAAAGTCAGAATTAATTGAAAAGAATTTTATACAAATAAGACATATTTTTGGATAAGACTAATTCTTATTTTATCATAAATATCAACGTACCGAAAATAACCTAGCGTCTATTCGAGATTATTTTCAGTTCTATCGCTGAACTTAGTTCTTTGTGTGGCGATAAAGCACCATCCTGTGAATAACTGATATAATGAATTCAATCGACCGACGCTCGCTCAAGACGTTTTTAAGATCGTAAAGGTGACAAACATGGATCGATGCGCATAAGCCCGAGACAAACCAGCAAACTATCGGGTGGGTATACGAAGACGATCAACGAAACTTGTTCGTAGAAGATGTACTTCAAAGCAAATGGTTGCCCGAATTTGGGAAATATTTAAACATGTCATAACATATTTTCAACTAATCAAGCTACAAAAATATCGACCATAATTCAAATTTGAGTACAATTTAGTACCAAATTTCATGATTCGTGCTCTTTAGGTTCACCCAAATCCAAAATGTACCAAATTTAGTACCATTTAGGACACATTAATATAAATTTCCATAAGTACCCACCTCTACAATCCAATACAAATCCAATCCAGCCCAATCGGTTCAAATTTGGTACCATTAGTACACATAAGTATGAATTTCAAAAACTTCCTACATACTCCAATCCTACACTCCATCTTAATTCCAAACTTCAGGATTCCAGCTCTATCGGATCACCTAAATCCAAATTCTATCAAATCAAAATTTTGTACCACTTGTACCATATAGTACGGATTTTCAAAACTTCCTACAAACCCCAATCTTTCATCCCAACAGTCATCCTAACTCCACATTTCAGGATTCACCCAAAATTCAAACTGTACCAAATTTAGTACCCATAAGTATGAATTTTCAAAACTGTATTCATACCCTAATTCTACAAGCCACAAGTAATCTTATTTCCAAATTTCAGTGTTTCAGCTCTATCGGTTCACCCAAATCCAAATTGAACCAATATAGTACGATTTAATACCCATAAGTAAATCATTTCCAAAACTACGTGCATATCCCAATCCTACACTCCGACGGCAATGTTAATTTCAAATTTCATGATTCCAGCTCCATCCGTACATCCAAATTAACTTCTCAAGCTTGATTGGCATTCCAAATTTCCATCTCTATCTGTTCATATTTAGTACATTTTAACACTCTTCCGACACTAATTGCCGAATTTCATGAGGGCATCTATCCCATCAGTGATTCTCATTCTAAGTTCTAGCTCTACCGGTTCGCCAAATACAAATGGTATCACATTTAGTACTTTTCGCTCCGCTCTAGTACCAAATTTAGTACATTTTAACACTTTTCGGACACTAATTGCCGAATTTCATGAGGGCATCTATTCTACACTCCATTAGTGATTCTCATTCTAAGTTCGCCAAATACAAATGGTATCACATTTAGTACTTTTCGCACCGCTCTAGTACGAATTTCCAAAAACCCAGCCTTATCTGACAGCTTTGGACTAATAGTGACCCACACCCGAAATTTCAAGATTCTAACTTCAGCCGTTTCCGCCTGGGCGTCGATGAATCGTTAATTTTTTTGTTGTTTTTTGTGATCCTCACTTGAAAATCGGAATCCGAAAATTCAAACGGTATTAGAAAGAGTACATGTCTATCTCTCTATTGACTTCGCTCAAAAATTAACAAAATGGCGGACCTATATAAAAATAGACTTGGATAATCGCCTATTTTTACCAAGTTGAAAAATAAGGAAGATCTTCACCGATTCGATTTATCCTAGTTCATACGAGTGCTATACACTTGCAGAGAAACGTCCCAAAATTTTGAATCGATTGAGTTATTTGTTTTTGAGTTATCGTGCCCGCCATTCGCAAAAACGCATTCACTTGATGCTAACACAATAAATCGGCTATATCTTCAAAAATTGTTGATATTTTTAATTGAAATTTTATAGGAGCATTCTTGAATTAGTGTAGGTTCGAATTAAATCAAAATACAAAATAAAATTTTTTGAAACCACGAATTTTTGGGGTCCCCTTAAGTCAACCAGTCAGTCATTCACTTTACTCTTTTGTTAGTATAGATAATGCTAGTTCTCACACCTCGGCTCAAATCAGCTATTATTTTATATAACATCAAAATCGAACATTTTTCGACTAATCTGTGCATAATGCCAGCCACTGTGTCACGGTCATTTGTATTCAGCAAATGAAAGTGTCTGGTTATGCCACAAAAACATTTGCACCATTATCCAGCCAACGGACCCATGGCAGGCTGTAGGAGTCAAATAAAATATCAATGCCGTGTTCTTATGCAGCTACTGCTGGCGTTGACTGTGGACACCCTAGATCTGGAATTTCAAAAACAAAAACACATGTGAATTAATTACGACTGCCCCAACTGACCGACCAGCCAACCAGCCACACTCTAATCGTTAACGAAACACATTTGAACTGAATTTAAAAAACTGTGAATAATCTGCTCAATGTGGCAATAAAAAAAATTAAAATAAAACAATATATATTTTATTTTTTTGCATAGAAATTGACGTAAGAAAAGCCTACATGCATACATATCTAGCGTTAGAGTATCTCTCTTATATTTATTCATTTTGTCATTCGGTGCATTTCTAATTGTTATTCTCTATATAGTTTTGTATATTTTTCTTCGGCTGGTCGCTCATTCGTTTTATTACATTGTCTCGCATCTCATTTGAATATTTTGCCGGGAAATTTGAATTTGTCAAGTCTTTAGTGACACAAGAGGTCGTTCCGCTTCATCGTTCCGCAACGTCGCGAGGTATACCGTCCATCGTTGGTCATTGTTTTTTTTTTTTTTTAATGGAACAAAGAGCAATGACTCCTCATTCCGTGTTCAATAATTAATTCATAATTTCTTTGAATAAATTATTTATTAAAGTTTTAGAATGAGGAATGATATGGAAAGGGATTGAATAGCATCTTTGTGATGATTTATCAGGTCATGTGGCTGATATTCGTATTCAACAGGTTTTTTATCATGTAAATCAATCCGGATGAAGATCTGTCGAATACAATATTAGTGATTTGATCAATTTGTTTCTCTATGAATCCAATCATAATGTCGAATATTTTTTTTTTAAAGATGACGATTTATTTTTATTTTTAATCATGTTGATATTTATAATTCGAGTGACAAAAAATAAATAAAACACGAGGTCTACTATATATATTCCTACCATAGACAGCACTGTCTGACGTTTTCGTGCAAAAAATTAAATTTGTCATTCCGTTTGTAAAACCTCGAAATCTTCATCGGAGGCTCCTTTTAGCGGATATATTCCTTATTCGAATTCACTTCAATCTCGACTTATTTTATATATAGCTTTGAATTTTGTACATACATTGCTACTATTCGTAGGATTGCTACTACTCCTAGTTTCGTATTTTGGATTCTCATTGGTTAAAATATGTACCTAACAAAAGTAGTCAATATTGACGAAAGTTTTAAAACAAAACGTTTTATGACACATTTTCCACCTAAGTGGTACTAATTCCATATTTGAGGTTCTCATGGATTTTCAAACAGCACATACCCCCGACCGATTTGATATATTTGAGTGTCCATCTCCTGGTTGGGAATATAAATAGTTCGGCCCGGTCAAACATAACGACCCCACCATAAGGCGGAGTGTATATCAGATTTATCATTCTGTTAGCAACGCCTCGAAATATTCACCGGAGACCCCATAAATTATATACATTCTCCATCAGAATAAAATACTATTCCATTTTTCTCTCACGTCTTTTTTGGTATATCAATGTCCTATCATATTTTGAATGCAAACTTTATAGCAGAGGGTATATGAAATGTTCTGCCCGGCCAAACGTTACTTCGTTTTTGCTTTTCCCTTGTTTATATCATTCGAAGTGGATTACCAAGACAACAGTGCGCCGATAAACTTAAATCTTTGTATGCTCATGATCCATGAGCTACAGGCATCCTTGATCGCTCACATGTTGACAATAGGTCGAAAAAGGCTCGTATTTTTTATCGGGATGCTTCAAATGACGTTCATAAGATGGTAACAAGTGACAAGTGATGCACATGAGCCCGAAACAAAACCGCTATCGACCGTTTGGGTTTTGACGAGCCAAATTCGATGAACGTTTTCGTTGATCCCCAGTGTTGAAAAGCAACACTGGCTATGTAGTGTTTAATCTACTGGAGCAATGTGGGGTTTAACCCTTTGAGCCCCGAATTTTTTTCCGTAATCATAGAACAATTTTCTGATCACAGATTTAATGCAACTATCCTAGATAGGATATGGACAAAATTTGACATCGCTACATCCTTGATTTCGGGAGATACAGTACTTTCTTTCTTGAAAATAAAAACCCAATAACAAGAAAACCAAATGCAAAATCGACGAAAAAATTATGTTATAGTATTCTCTATATTCTGTTTTACAAGAATTAAAAATAATTCTGATGGCAGAATTTGTACATTTCGAATACGAAGCGATTTAAATAATTTGGACTGTATACACAAATTAGTACTGTACACATTTTTGCCCTGTTCTCTATATTAAAAAGCTTATAACTTTACGAAAAATTTGAATTTTTTAGATTTTTCTTGTGATATGTATCGTCCATAATCAGGACTTGACATATGAAATCCAAGGAATATATATCTACTAGCAGCATTTTAAATATAAGCTCTAAAACATTTTGTTGCCTGTGGGCAACATTGGGCCACAAAGGGTTAATCTACTGGAATGTTCAGAAGTGACGTGTCATCCGCCGTGCAGCCATAATTTTGCGCACAAAAATTCGTGGTAAACGTCACTAGAAGATGATGCTGAAGACATTAAAAGCCGTGTTTTGGAGAGGTGTCATATTCGGACTTGTAAAAATTGCTTTAAGGGCGGTATATAAATTATCCCGCAGAAACGATAGAATTATTTTTGCTGATATATATTAAAATTTTAAATAAAAAAGACAAAACCTCGTGAAAATCCAGAACTATTGCGTCAGATCGTAAAGTGTTGATTATAAACCTGTTAGCAGCTTATTTTTATACCCTCAACCTTATGGCTAAAGGGGGGTATATACACTTTGACACGGCAAAAATGTGCCTAATCGATATATTGGTTTTAGACCACATGGGTCTTTGGGCCAAATCCGTTTCAGACAGTTTGGAGTCGATTTACAAATGTCCGTCCGTATGTCAGTCTGCCGGATGGTGCGCACGATAACTCTAGAACAGAGTAACCGATTTCATCCAAACTGTGCACATCGCAATATTTCTTCCAAACTTAATTCAAGTTCGAATATGGGCAATATCAGTCCACTCCTTCTGGTTACTCTCCCACAAAATGGTGACATTTTTGCTAAACCTCAACTTTGCAAAACCTATTATCTTTACCAAGTCTAGATATTCATGTTGAATAAGGGACCTATTGCTTCCCTCCTTCTGGTACCTCCGAACAGAGCATCCGATTCAAACCACAACCAAATATTTTAATCATACTTGTCTATTTTTGGTTCTGTTCTTCTAGTACCTCCCCCTCAAAGAGCCAACATTTTGAAAGTTTGTAAAACGTAAATGAAACGAACGGAATATCCTAATTTCATACAAACTTTGCTCATCGTAATATTTTTACATAATCTAGATCGAATCCAAAAATGGGACCCACAATGTGTGAAAATTTTTTAAAAGTTCTTAACCCTTTGACGTATTTCCTAAATTGATTATCACGAGTCTAACTCGTGGTGTGTAGAAGTGTACATTTGATGAAAAGAGAATTGCAATTTTCCCGTTATTTTCAGCTAATAATGTGAACAAAAAAATTGTTGCAGTTGAGTACAAAGTCTAATGCAAGTTGTGTGCTAACAGTTGGAAGCGAACTTCGTTGCGCTAATTGATACGTCAAAGGGTTAATAATAGATGTTAAATGTCTGATTTGTTTCTCCTCCACAAAAAGGTCATTATATTGCTAAAAATTAATGTTATAATAACTTGTGAATGGACTATCCGACTTGAAATAAGTTTCGTCCCAGCCTACATAAAATTCTATGATAGGATCTATATTATACAAAAATATTCAAATTGCAATGATTCTAGCATAACTATTTCTATTCCGAATTTCAAACAACACCACTTAAATTCATTTGCCGATCACACACCACGTCTGTTATTGTCAAATAATAAAATCTACAAATTTATTTCCTTCTTTAACAATTTGCGTATTCGCTTGTACAAATAAATACTTCGATGTTTGTCCGTCCGTTTATTATTAAAAGTGCATTTATGCCAAGTTTACATTCGATAGAATATTGCGGAGGGCCATTGATTGCAGCAGCACCACCAACAACAATAAACAAACAAAAAAACATTCACTTGAATTCGTATAAACACATTTATGGGCATATTTACCATAAATTTCGTTTTTATTCAAAATTCTTGTTCTTCATCCCAGCCAACAATAATAAAATTTTGATTTAAGAAAATAAATACAAAACGAGAAAAGATTTCTTGAGTAGTGTAACTCAATATGAAGAAGAGAAAAAATATATAAATGAATATGTATGCAGTTGATTGATTGTTAAAACATATACGTATAAGTGGATATTAGAGGGGATCGGGAAAAGTTGATTTGTTAATTACTAATTAACAATTTTCAAGTTTGTTTATTCTACTTTAAATGCACACAATTTGACAATCGCTCCAAAATGGCTCGTTTAGATTAGTGCAAATCAATTTTTGAGGATATACGTTCGCGATGGTTCGAACCACCTTTAGAAGATAGTCACGGGTGACGAAACATGAATCTATGCGTATAATCCCAAAACACATATCCACAGAAATTCGAAAATCGAACAAGAGAGGAAAAATTATTATGCACCATTATTCGTCCGCCGTATAGCCGTGACATAGCCCCAATGACTTCATTGTATTCCCGCACACCGTTAATAATATTCGTCGGTATAAGTTGCTGTTAAAGCGTTCAAATTTTATATTATATTATGATATCCTGATTTTAATTTCTATTGATCACCACACCACCCCAATATATAACCATACATACATCCACCATGGCACACATGGAACATACATGCAGTGCATACTCAGCCTTTTGTCGTTGAAATGCTTGCTAAGGACGCATCGGGAATTAATTGCAGTCGTTTTGGCGCCAGGTCAAGGTATTTCATTTGTTTCTCGACTCGTTATGATATTGCAGGAAATACCTCCCATATTTATAGAGGTAACAAAATAACAAAGCATTTCAGAACTGAACTGAAAAGCGGACGGACGCTTAAATCAATAAAGTGTGTTTGTGTCCGTGTTGTTGTTGTTGCTGTTATTATTATTTTTATTCACATCCATCATCGCCGTCGCTATCGTCATTGAAATACATTTTTATGAGAAATGCATGCGTGTTGGCCATTAAAAATCGATGTTTAACACCCAACAAAATATACATGCATATGTATGTAGGTATTTTAGTTTGTTTTTCTTTTTTAATTTTACAACAATAGTCTTAATCACAAATTCATTTCACTGAAATATTTCTTTTTTTCATATGGCCATAAAAATAATTTCAATCTACATACAATGTCAATTTGATAGGGCCATAAAAATGTCGATTAGCAAGCAAATACGCCAAAAAAATCCAATATGACCCCATTGCCATTGAAAATTTGAGAAAATATTATTGCATGTGTAAACTGTAATGTGTTGCCATTTATCAAATTATAATTTGGATACCAAACATGATCTGCACTCCACAATAAGGAGTCAGAAGAAACACATTTAAAAATAATTACCGGAACAACAACATCAAGGCGCTCCCCATAAATATCACTGCGGCAAATTAGATGATGAATATGATGTTTGAGGTTATTTTAGTTGGATAGGTGTATTAGGTGTGGTAGAAACAGAACACACGTTCATAATTTTAGAGATGAAGTATTAGGCTACATATTTCCAAAATCTATGTTATTGAATGTAGACTCCCGGAAAACCATTCCTTCGTTGTCATAATCGAATAATGACAGTGATGCTAAGCAAAAATTAAAAAATTTTATATATAGCATTTCCACATTAAATGAAACCTTTTACAAATTAAATGAACCCTTTTCCAAATTAAATGAAACCTTTTCCAAATTAAATGAAACCTTTTCCAAATTAAATGAAACCTTTTCCAATTGAAATGAAACCTTTTACAAATAGAATGAAACCTTTTACAAATAGAATGAAACTTTTTCCAAATTAAATGAAACCTTTATTCTTATCTAAGGAAATATAATATTTGCAGTAATTTTAAACCAATATTTGAAAATTAAATCAAAGAATATTAACAAATATAGTTGTATGGCTATGTAATTAACATACATATTCTTTAATTCGGAGTGATTTCATTTAATATCTTTACTACATAAAACTAAATAAATAGTAATACCAACTGGGGTATTTCTTGACATTTTAATAAATATATATTTAAGGGGACCCCCCCCCATTCTCGGGGCCAAAATTGTTGTTGATATAATTCGAATCTACACTGATTAAAGAATGTCTCTACAAAATTTCAAGTGAAAATCTCAAGAACTCTTGAAGATATATCCGATTTATTGTGTCAGCATCAAGTGACGGCTGAAGGGCTTCTCAAACTTTAAACGCGTTTTTCTCTAAACATTTTTTTGCGAATGGCGGGCACGATAACTCTAAAACTAATAATCCAATCGGTTCCAAATTTTGCAACGTTTCTCTGGGAGTGTATAGCTCTCGTATGAACTTGGATAAAGCCAATCGGTGAAGATCTTCCTTATTTTTTAACTTGGTTTTTGGTAAAAAATCGGCGATTTTCCAAAAATATTTTTTCAAAGGTCCACCATTTTGTTAATTTTAGAGCGAAGTCAATAATCCTAGTTCATACGAGAGCCAGACATGTACTCTTTCTAACACCGTTGGAATTTTCGGATTCCGATGTTCCAGTGAGGAGTTATCATGCCCGCCATCAAAAATAAGGACTTTTCTTTGATTACAAAAACAACAACAAAACAATAACAAAATTTTTTTTTAAATTATTTTTCTTCTCTTTTAAATCTTTAAATATATATGTGCAAAGTTACAAACCTTAACAAGCATTGGTATTGATTTACCAGCCCATTGAAAATCGTGAAAAATTAAAATCGAGAATGGGTGGGGTTCCCTTAAGAACAAGAATTGAATACCCGGTCCTAAATGCGAAATACATATTTGACTTAATAAATTGTTGATGATAAGGTAACTGCTTATCTTAATGAAGGGGTTCCCGACTTGCAGCTTGTGGGATTTTCAAAACCATGTACATAACGTAGTTAGAACATTGGAACATTGAAGGAAAATAGGCGTGGAGGAAATAGAACTAAGTTGTTGACACCACAAGTTTTAAGTCTGATCGAGTTCTATATAGAAAGTCAACCTGGAATTACCCTCAAAGCCATAAAAACTAAACTGTTGAGAGAAAATGATATAAATATTTCCACAAGCTGCATAGAATATGGATTACGGAAATTAAAAATTACTTTTAAGATGGCCTCTATTGAAATAGAACGAAAGAATGACTCCAGAACATTAGGCTTGAGACAAAAATATGCTCAAGACTTTACAAAATGGATACCCCAACAAGGAGAAAAATTTATATTCATTGATGAGTGTGGATTTAATCTTCACATACGAAGAACCCAAGCCCGTTCAAGACAAGGAACAAGAGCACACATTGTGTTGCCTACGGTCAGAGGTCGTAATGTACTATAATTGCAGCAATAAACAACGCGGGAGTTGTACATCACACAATTGTTTCTAATTCCAGTGTCAATGCAGACAGATTTAAATTATTTATAGAAATTTTTTTGAGAAAATCAATCCAGAGTTGGAAAATAACGCTCAAATACACAAGCGACATGACATAAAAAATTTGATCGAATCCAAAAGATTCAACCTTAAATTCTTACCGCCTTATTCTCCAATGCTAAATCCAATCGAAAATGCATTTTCAAAAATAAAAGTATGTGCAAGAGCTGAGCTGTGTGACGTTTCAATGGAACATAAAATTGTTGATGTAATCGAGCGAAGTATTCAAAAGCTTACTCGGCAAGATTGTTCTAACTACGTTATGGACATGGTTTTGAAAATCCCACAAGCTGCAAGTCGGGAACCCCTTCATTAAGATAAGCAGTTACCTTATCATCAACAATTTATTAAGTCAAATATGTATTTCGCATTTAGGACCGGGTATTCAATTCCTGTTCTTAAATATTTATTTATTAAAATGTCAAGAAATACCCCAGTTGGTATTACTATTTATTTAGTTTTATGTAGTAAAGATATTAAATGAAATCACACCGAATTAAAGAATATGTATGTTAATTACATAGCCATACAACTATATTTGTTAATATTCTTTGATTTAATTTTCAAATATTGGTTTAAAATTACTGCAAATATTATATTTCCTTAGATAAGAATAAAGGTTTCATTTAATTTGGAAAAAGTTTCATTTTATTTGTAAAAGGTTTCATTTCAATTGGAAAAGGTTTCATTCTATATGTAAAAGGTTTCATTTCAATTGGAAAAGGTTTCATTTAATTTGGAAAAGGTTTCATTTAATTTGGAAAAGGTTTCATTTAATTTGGAAAAGGTTTCATTTAATTTGGAAAAGGGTTCATTTAATTTGTAAAAGGTTTCATTTAATGTGGAAATGCTATATATATATATATATATATAAATTACATGTATGTTCGTGATCGCTAAACTCAAAAACTACTGTAACAATTTGGACCAAATTGTATGTACATGCTCTATGGGGTGTGAGGAGTGTTTGTCTGTAGTTTGAAGTTCATCCGACAGATGGCGCAATATTTAGTTTTTTTGTGGTTTTTCACCATAATTCAAGGACTACTGCACCGATTTTGACCAAACTTTACGTATATGCTCTATGGGGCGTCAGTAGTGTTTACGTGTTTAATTTTTAGTTCGTCCGACAGATGGCGCGGTATATAGCTTCATTGTGTTTCGCCCGATTAAAGATGGTGCTTAATCGGCGTATGCCGACGTTAAGTGTACATAACCTCTTTCCGTGAAAAGCGCGTGGAAGTCAAACGAAAAAAAAAATAACTTATCAAATTGAAGGTAGTCGTTAGTCTCGCTAAAACTCGAGCACGGCTGAACGGATTTTTCTTATGGTAGTCTTGAAATGTTCCTGGAGCTGCAGGGATGGTTTAAAAAAGGTGAGAAAAAGTCGAAAATCGCGAAAAATTTGCAAAATATATTATGAAGCATATTTACATTTCCGCAAATTTAGTATCGAGGTATTTTGATTGCACCATGTCGTTGTTTTATTTGGAGATATTTTGGTCAAAAATTGGTAGCATATCATTCCTTTAAGACCTCATTTGTCAATTATTGAAAATTTTGAAAATATCTTTTTTTCCAATTGGATTGACATTGTACGAATTTTGAAATTATTTTTTTGTGGAAATACAAAAAATAATTGAGAAATGTGTCATGGAATGCACACTCGATCATTGTATGTACACGTTTTCCATAGAATGCATATATATTTTGGGACAAATGCAATTTAGAAGACATTCTGAATCGAGTTTATATCCATTCATAGAATTTTGATTCTAAGATCCATGCCCTAGAATTTTGTTTGAATATACACAATAAAAATAGTTCAATAGGAACATGTTATTCCTTAAAGTTCCTAAAATTTTGCTATGCAACGAATATCAAATCTGGTGGTACCATTATATCGTGTTTAATTGCCTAATCGGTGGTCAATTTGTTTGAACTTATAAACACAAAACCTCGCATATATCCGATACCATCGGTAAACCAGCAAATGCATAATAAGCATAATATCAAATGTGAAGGATATACCAAAACCTTCGTCAAAAAAATATATTATAACATAGAGTCTTACAATGTTACCAATTCGTTTTACGAATACCTCAACATATCAATTACCGATATATAAAAAGGATATCGTTATGTTCGAACGGGCCAAACTTTTATACCAGTAGTCGTTCGGGACTGAGGGTACCACTATGTGGAAGCTATATAAAAACAGTAGACCGATATCGATAAATTTTGGTAAGGAGATTTGTTGCCCGATGGGAACTCAAAGTATCTAATCAATTGGTTAAAAAAGTGACTAAAACACTAAAAACTAATGGTGGTACCGTTATATCGGGAATATCTTAAAAAGTGAACCAATATTCATAATTTTTGGTAAAAAGATTTGCTACCATATGAGAATTCGAAATAATAAATTATAGCCGTACCAAACACCCCAAAATAAAGGATAATGGGGAGTACGGTATATGGGCGCTATCATAAAAAGTGGGCCGATGCCGTCCTTTTTGGTAGGGAGATTTACTATACAATGAAAACTCCAAATACCAAATTACAGACACAATACTTGAGTCAATATTGATAATTTTAAGTAAGTAGGTTCGGTATACATTGAAACCCCCAATTACCAAATTATAGAAAATTCGGTTGAAACCCGTGTCCAACATACCCCGATATATACTATTTTTATTAACAAACAACCATATCTTAAATATTTTGATCACTATCGTGATTTCAACATAGATTGTTATTCTGATCAATATTATATACATATACTTTCTGGGGTCCCCAGTGTTGCAAAGGGAATGACAAATTTAATATACATTTTGCCTTATGGTGAAAGCTACAAAAAGCTTACATAGTATTGGGCTACCGTTATGTGGAAGTCGTATAAACATATTGGGAAAATAATCCAATTAAATCCGAATGCCGAATGACAATTCCGGCTCTAAATTATTACAAAAATTATATCCACGGAAAATTTAGAAGGAAAAACAACGTTTGCCGTTTCGACAATTGCACCGCTTATAAATCAAGAACAAATATTGTAAAATATCCTCGCACATTTTTCAATTATAAGTTTATTTATTTTCTATAGCAACAGCACTCGGTCATAAACATCAAAAAGTATATACTCGGAACTGTAATGTTACTCTATGTGAATGTCGATGTCTTTTAGACCCAACCCAACTGAAACTCGATATTCTGTAGCTTCCGATGTAACGATCAATATCGGTATATGGAAGACAAATATAAAATGTTTATCTATACCTAAAATGTTCATGGATATTTCATACATAAAAAAATTATTTATGCAATTTGAATAGGAATTGAAAAACAAATCCAAAATATCGAAAATTATTCCTTAACAATATTGCTAAGGCAAGACAACGTTTGCCGGGCCTGCTAGTATATACATATATATATATATATATATATTTGCAGCTTTGATATTGGGCAAACGGAAAGGCCTGGAACTGTGATATGTGTATGTGGATTCCTTATAGAGACTCATACTAAAATATACTACAGTGAACTCTCGATAATGTGAACAAATTAGTGTCGCGTCATATTTTCAATTCTATCAGCTTATTTACCGTTAACTCCCCGGGTTTTTAATACTTTAATGTAAGTTTGAGTGTTCGCATTATCGAGAATTCACTGTACATCAGCTATTATTGGTATTAGGTGAATGAATAAATTATTAATTAATTTTGTGCAAATCGATATATGTATAGAGGAGCTATATCTACGTCCAAACCGATTTTCACGAAACTGAAAGTGCACTATTCTAGACTTAGTTCAGTACACTATGCCATATTTCGTGCAAATCGAAAGATATATAGGGACTTTGGTACACCATTTACCTTAAACCGGAAGAAAATATATATGGGAGCTATATCTAAATTTGAACCGATTTTCAGGAAACTTAACACACATCATTCTAGACCTAATCCATTTAGCTATGCCAAATTTCGGGCAAATCAAATGATATGTAGGGACTTTGGTATACCATTTACCTTAAATCGGACACCATTTACCTTACCTTAATCGGGAGCTATATCTAAATCTGAACCGATTTTCACGAAACTTAACACACATTCTAGATCTTATTCATTACGCTGTGTCAAGTTTCGTGCAAATCGAAAGGTATATAGAGACATTGGTAAACCATTTACCTTAAATCGGACGATAATATATATGGGAGCTATATCTAAATCTGAACCGATTTTTCCCAATTTCAATAGGGTTCGTCCTTGGGCCAATTAAGTGATCTGTGCCAAATTTTATCATAAATGCGACCTGTACTGTGTTAACATAAATACATATACGGAAGGACGGACATGCATAAATCGACTAAGAAAGTGAAAGTGAAAGTGTGGTTATATAATATCTTCTTACATATTTGTGTATTTGTGAGACTGCACATTAATCACAAAATGTAAGTAAATTTTTAGTAACCCTAATATACACAGATTGTTTTCTTCGTATATCATATTTGTATTCCCCAAAAATTGTTCAAGAGATTCGTATGTTGTTGTGTGCTGCCTAATTCTAACCAAACAACCCAACCATCCATCCATCATGTTAAACTCTAACCTCTAATTAACGTGGGTGTTCTACTTGGTCACTTCAGATCCAAGTACAAGCGAACAGACGTGTCATTCAACCGGCATTTTGCATGTCAAATGTTTATTTTCACGCTCGTTATACATTTCGTTTCGTGGAACACACCTTACAAATTATCAACCACAAAAAGAACAAAAATTGTGTTAAGAAGGGAAACTGGAAGATGGATTGTAGAAATCAACATATAGCACAGCATATTAGTGCATATGAATGTGTGTGTGTGTGTAACATTTTATCACACGACAAAAATAAGGAAGCCAATGCCACAAATTTAATGGTCTTGACTTAATTGTATTAATATTCAAATTATAGAACAATAATGCTGATTGCGGACATACTGGATATTAGTAATGAAAAGAGGTAACGGATTTTTGTAAGGTTTTTACATTGCAGTATCAAACATGTACGTATTTCTAATAATTTGTATGGAATAAAAAATAAAAGTTCCCACCTTCCCAATTATTTCATAGGTATTGTACATCATTATATAGTCCCTTTATCTCGAGGTTTCTGACTATTTGCCCCCATATTTGGGAATGCAACTACCCTGTTCTGTGCATATTTGAAATATTTTCACCACCCTAATTTGTTACAACAAACAAATAAATGACTAAATATTGAACTAAGGCTGGGCCGATTCTCTTGTCTGACTGCCACCCCAGTAGCAACAGATACAGCCGTGTAAACGCAAATATGACATTGCTTTTTAATTGTAAGTTTGTTAGTTCCATTTGTTTTGTTGTTGTTTGTATGAAAAATTAAAAAAAAATGTTTGCTGATATCGTTCATGCAGACAGATATCAGCGCTCAAGTTTTGACATGGTCATTTTGGTGAATGACCAACCTTAAAAACTGTAAATTTTAACATCGGCCCAAGCTATACAAGTTGTTATACATATCACACCCTCAACATACATACAGCATTTGGTTGATGTAATCGGTATAATAAAGGTATCTTTTTTTAAGTCCCAGGAAGAAAAATCCATTGAAATTAATGAAGATATGTTCAGATTTAGATATACCTGATTTAATTTAATGATCCACTAAATACTGTTCTAATGATGACAAATTTTGCAATCACTTGGATAAAATGTACAAGAATTCGTACCAACCGGACAATTGTTTTGCCTTTAGGGTATATTTTAAAGACATCCGATGGTATATTAAATTCTGGCTGATTAAACTAGCCTGTGTACATTGGGAGCTGTTCGGACAATACTCATGTCGATACAGATACAAAATTTTCCACTTTTTACCAAATATAGTCGAAATTATCTTGTGCTTAGTATTATTTAATTTACAGTCAAATCCGCTTAATTGAAAGTGGTCAAATAGTTTGTTTCAATTATCCGAGGTTTTATATAATCCAAAGTCCGGATAATTGATATAGGTTTCATTTAACCGGAGTTTGATAAATCTGGTATTGAAATCTCATTCACCAATTTCGGCTCCCTCAGCATATCATTTTGCTATTGACAATCGCCTGATCTACTGACTGAATTAATGACGTCGTATTTTTTTTGACCGACTGCTTTGTCCCCAAAAGGAAGGAATTTTCACCTCAATAGCTTTAAACTTGATGTTCAACCCCTCCATTTTATTTAGGTCCATATATGGATTTATTAGGGAATATTCCGGAAATTAGTCACAACGTAAAACTTACGTTCTCAAAACGCAACGCATATATTTTATCAATTAAGCGGAGTTATTTTCAAAGAAACATGACCTTTTAGAAGTAATTTCGTTTTCAATTAACCGATTTTTCATTTAAATGGGTTTTCAATGTATGTAAAGAATTATTAATTTCAAAAATATTTTCCAATTAACCGGAGTTTTCAATTAAGCAGATTCGACTGTCCCTCTGGATCTAGTCCGAGAGAGCATGAAAAATTAGGTTATAATAGACATATAGACGTTCAAAGTCCACTGTGAAATGTGTATCTAGAGATGTAGTAGCCACATCGTCAAGGTCTTAGTATACAGATTGACTTCTTGCCAAGGATATTGGAACCACAAAACAGTATAAACATACGAATTTCTGCATTTTATGAATGCAATTCATAAAATTAATAAGTACTGGTTTCTTGTCAGAGAGAGATAGAGTGAAAAAACAACGTTAGAGTATGTGTGTTTGGTGGTGGATTCGGGCTTCTATGTCACAGACATTTTTGTCGTTTTAATTTTTCTATTTTGTTTTTATTTTTCCTTCTTTGTTATTTCTTGTCTCGTTTCTTCTGATTTACTTATATGTTCGTATTCTGTGTCTGTGTTCGTACCAAAACTTGTTTGATATATTCTATTTAATATGCATATCGAAATAATTCGGAAAATACATATGCGAATTTTGTAACAACAAGAGTGTGTGGCAGAAAGTAGCAATGGAATGCAAAACTAGTCACAATCGAGTGAGTGGAATGTCGGCGGTTGTTAGCAAAAGAAACAGTAGTCAAATAAACGCTTACAAAAATAACAACCACCAAGAAAGGGGGAGAGGCGGACGACAATACCAAAACAAAACGATTGTGATATATATGTAAATCGATTGTAAAAAAAACTCAATACTGGGAGAAATGTTTTATGTCTTTAGTGCGGCATTTAAATAAAACCGAAATGCATATGGGAGCTATATCTAAATCTGAACCGATTTCAACAAAACTTAACACACGTCACTCCAAACTTAATTTGGTACGCTGTACAAATGTTAGTCTCAATCGGATAATTATTAGAACACTTTATAATTGTGTAACTGGCAAAAAAACCTTTAAAAACCAAAAAATTTAAATTTGATTCAAAAAATAAAAACGGCTCTTTAGTGCAGTTGAATTTTGAAAAAATGTCCAGCCATAACTCATTTTTATATATTTTTTATAACTCTTTTTGCTTCTCCTGTCAGATTATTAAAAATATAGTTACGTCCGTTTGCATTTATGATGAGTCCAATATTCTCCACCTTCGAAAATCTTGTAAGTACGGAAAAATGTTATGATGTGAAAAGCTTGGATAACAATTGTCATTCCTTTCGAAATTTCTTGTGCGCACTATCGGCCACAAGGGCGGACGGACGTTTCTAAATCGATTTTAAATTTTCTGAATCGAATTTAGTCTTGGTTTCTTACTGTAAAATCACTTGAGAAATGATTTATTCTTCTGCTATAAAATAACAGTGAGAATTTGCCAGTTGATTAAAAAAAAATAGGTGACAGAAATGTAAAAAAGGTGAGCGGTTAGATGGTTAATATATCAATTTAAAAATTTATTTCATCACTTGGCAGAAAATATCGAAGTTATAATTCATTACCGGTCTGCTGTATTTGTACCCCACATTGAAAGAGGGCTGCTGCTGGCAGCGGCTACAGCTGTGGCTGTCATGAATAGTAGCCATCAAATAAACACCTACTAATGCAAACAAACTGACCGGCTTTTTGACACTGTCATAGACCGGCTTTAATTTGTAACTATAAAAATATGAATGCCTATTCAAAATACATACATACTTACATAATACGAATTGTGTACATTTTTTTTAAAGGGCAATTTCAAACACACACAAATTTGGTTATGATTTATGAGTGAATGTGGTGTACAACTATGAAGACGGGATACACACAGGAGTTGTTTATACGTTCATCTAAATTCCACGTCGTTAATTTGTAATTGAATGAGGTGATATTCTATAGGTGTTGAGTTACTTATTCACTAAAAACGATTTACTTCCTATGACTCAAAATTTTTTGAGGAATTTGCAAAGTGGTAATATATTATTTGATGATGCAATGAATATATGAAGTTGTGTATTTCGACAAAACTAAACAAAAAGTAAGTAATAGGCCGATGAAACTTCGTACATGTACCACTCATTTTATGAGAGTTATATCTATACTAATAAAATAGTAAAGTGATTGACTGACAGACTTAACAATTCATCAACGCCCAGTAAAACGGCTGAAGCTAGAATTTTGTGTGAGGGTCACTATTGGTCCAAAGGTGACAGATAAGTCTAGGTTTGGGAAAAGTACTAAATGTGGTACCATTTGTATTTGGTGAACCGGTGGGGCTAGATCTATGAAATTTGGTTGAGGGTTGTTTATGAAGTGTAGAAAAGATGTACGAAAAGGGTTTTGGACATTCGCATTATAAGTATCCGAAAAGTACTAAAATGTACTAAATTTGTTACGATTTCGTAGCATGTAATTGGAATTTGAAATGCGAATCAAGGTTTAGAAGATCCTAATTATATAGAAGGAGTTAGTTTTAAATGCGTGTATCATGTAAACGAAAAGTACTAAACTGTCCTGAATTTTGTACAATTTAAATTTCGGTGAAACGGATGGAACTGGGATCCTGAAATTTTAAATTAACATTAACCTCCGAATGTTTGAGATATGTAGGTAGTTTTGGATATTTGTACTTATGGGTACGAAAAGTACTACATCGTGGATTTGGTTGAACCGATACAGCTGGAACACTGAAATTTGGAAATAAGATTACTACTGTACTATAGAATTGGGGTATGTTGGTAGTTTGGGAAATTCGTACATATGTGTACCAACTTTGGTACAATTTGTTGGAGTGTAGAATTGGGCGTATGGATATTTTTGTAAATTTGTGCTTATGGGTACTATTTGGTACTAAATTTGATACAATTTGGATTTAGAGCTGGAATAGTTAAAAAAATTAAATCAAGATTACTGGTGGAGTGTAGAGTTGAGGTATGTGGGTGGTTTTGTGAATGCGTACTTTTGTGTAATAAATGGTACTAAATTTGAATTTAGTATTGGGAGTAGTATTGGGATATGTAGGAAGTTTTTGAAATTTGTACGTATTGGAAAAACGTTAATAACTAGATTCTCAAATTAGAAAAAATTTTAGCCAAACCAGATTATTATCAAAGAAGTAAAGGCATCCAAGTAGAGGTTTTTATACACTCTGTGCTGTCCATATTAAGACTATGTCATTGTAAATTGTCTATTATTCTGCTAGAAACGTCAACGTAGCGAATATGAAGCCGGTCTCTTTTATGGGTGGCATGCAAAATTATGGACCTATTTTGAAAATTTTACGAAAAGGTGTTTTTTATTCACCAGCAAAACAAATGCTACCAATGTAATAGAAGCCATTTATATATGGAGCCTATATCAAATATTTTTTACATAGATGTATGCCACCCTCTAAGAATCCAAAATGCCAATAAACCGCCCACAAGGTCAAAGTAACTAAAACATTAAAAATACCAAAAATAGATTGTTACCATTTCAAACGATTATAAATGCACTCCTTGGAAAAATATTCTTTACCAATCCAATCCCAGTCTTGTGATCTAACAGTTAAATTAAAAAATCCACGCAATTACAGTCTTTGAAAAATTATTCATTAAAAATTCCACTCTTGTAGAACTGACAGTCCTTTGCAGACTTTTCATTAAAAAATCCATGCTTACATATCTGACATGTTTCGAGTATTCTATAAATAGAATCCCCGTTGCCATTAGAAAATTGCATTAAGGTCCATAAATAAAAAAAATTGTCAGATCTTTGGGTCTTTGATCCATATAAGTTCGTGGAGGGACCGCATTATACCACTGCGGCACTCTCCATTGTGGTAACACAATTTATTTGGTCAGTTCGCTTTGTACTCTCGTTTGCAATAGACGTACCTCTTCAGTATCTCGGATGTTAAATAACACATTTATTGTTGAAGTGGTTATTGTGTTTTCGACTTTTATTCAAGTGAACGTATTAAAAATAAAGAAAAGAAATACGTAAAAATTCCAAAAAGAACATTCACGCATTATGATTTAGACGAAATGTCTACATCAAAGCATAGAAAAACATTCTCTAAGGCGAGTAATATTTATTTGCCTTTACAAGCTCTTGATGATACTGATCATGATGATGAGAACTATGTCGAAATTGACGACTGCTCTCCTGAAAAGAAACCAGCGTTACCCCCGATCAAAGTATTGGGTCAATCTGTGCGCAAAATACAAGATCTTCTTGGAAGAGAAAACATTTTGGATTATTTTATTAAAAAAATATCAATCGGCGTTAAACTAACATGTGAAACATTAGATACGCATGACAAAATAAAAAGTATTCTCTCCCTGAGTAAATTTCAGTTCTTTTCACACGGCAAAAGAGATGATAAAAAATTCAAAGTTGTGCTGTACGGTCTGGACGGCCGATCACCAGAGGATGTTAAAACCGCTCTCATTAATTTGGGATATAAATGTTGCGAAGTTAAAGCTATTGTTAAAGCACGTGGTGCCTTCGAAGATACTATATTTGTTGTTTACTTCGAGAGAGGTACGGTTAGTCTCAAAGACTTACGCCAAAGAGTTAAGTCTCTCTTCAGAGTAATGATTAAGTGGGACTATCAACGGAGAACCAAAAACAAAGTGATACAATGTCATAGATGCCAGATGCATGGCCATGGCGAGAGAAACTGCAGTGTAAATCCCAATTGTGCCAACTGTGCTGGCAAGCATTTAACTACTGTTTGCCCAAATGCAAATAAGAATAAATGTGCAAATTGTAGCGGTGATCACAAAGCAACATTTGAAGGTTGTCCTAATAGGAAGATGTATTTGGAAATCAAAGAACGTTTAAATAAACCCAATGAAAAACATTCAACAAAAAAGTCCATGACTTTCGATATTTCGAAAGTAGATTTTTGTGAACTGGGACAAAAATCGTATAGTCAGTCGAGGTCTGACAGCAATAGACCAAATATGTCTCCAATGAATGTTGTTCAACACCGTCCGGTCGCAAATGTGTGGACTCAGTCATTCGGCAACACTACCACTGCACATAATATAAGCTCTCCATTATCTACTAACAACAATGACGCATCACCTAACAATTTATTCTCTGAGAGAGAAATTACGTCTCTTACGTTTGACATTATTAATGGATTACAAAATTGTAAAAATAAACAAGAACAATTTAATGTTATTGCTCAGTTAGCAATTAAGTATTTATATAATTCTTATAATTAATGTATGCAGAATCTTTAAATATTATGTTCTGGAACTGTCGTAGTATCCGAAACAAATATGCTGAACTCTTTAATTCTCTTCAACAAAATAATATTGATGTTTGCTTACTCTCTGAAACATGGTTGAAATACTCTTTCAAACTGTATCATCCAAATTTTGTTTGCTTTCGCGTAGATAGAGAACACTCAAATGGGGGAGGTGTTGCCATACTAATTAAAAAATCTTTAAATCATAAAGAGCTGCCTGTAATTCCCACAGAAATTATTGAAAATGTCGGTATTGAAATTTATAATAATTCTAGTAGTATAAAAATATTTAGCACATACTTCCCAGGAGGTCTGAGTTCTACTTCGCGGAAATTTCAGTTCAAATCTGATTTACGGAAGCTTTGTAATATCAACGGACATTTTTTATTATGTGGAGACTTTAATAGTAAACACAGAAATTGGAATTGTACGAGAGCTAATTGTTGGGGAAATATTCTAAATGAATTCACTACATTTTACCCGATTTCCATTTTACATCCTGATGAACATACATATATTCCAACTTCTAACAGGTCGTCGACATCTACTATAGATCTAATAATAACAAATGCGCCCAATTATATCTCACAACTAGCAGTGAGAAATGAGCTTAGTTCCGACCATTTACCCATTACATTTATGTTAAAAACTGATTGTTCTTCAAATTTTCTTGGTTTTGATTATAAAAAAGCTAATTGGAAAGGTTTTAAGTCGCAGTTGTCATCCGATTTTTCTGATATTCCAATGTTAGTAAACGATTCAATAACTACTGACTTTATTGATAATAACATCACTTATCTAGAAGAAAAATTAATTCAAGCTGAGGAAAAGTGGATACCACATAAAAAATTACCTCAAAATTTCATCAAATTACCTAAACAAGTAATACAACTAATAAAACTTAAAAACTATTTTAAACGACAATGGTCTACTTATAGACATGTATATGATTATAATATGATGACGGGACTTACTTTTATTATCAGTCAAGCAATCTCTCAACATCGTAACAAATGTTGGAATACTCGTTTATTAAATCTCAAAAAAGGTGACAAACCTTTTTGGAACATAAGTAAAGTTTTACGGAAAAAATATTCAGTAATTCCATTCCTCTATAATGCTGATAATAAATTATTTTCTAGCAAAGAGAAAGCTCAAGCTTTAGCCGATACTTTCTCAAGAAATCATAATATAACAAATAATCTTGGTGACCGATCCCACAACCAAATGATTTCTATTTTCATGGATAACTTTCGTATCACAGATTCACCTGGCTGTACAGCTGATTTTGTTGATTCTGAAAGTGTATTCTCCTTATTACAAACTACGAAAAAGAAGCAGTCCATGGGGCCAGATAACATTAAATTGGTATTACTTTTAAACTCACCAAAAAATGTTATAAATTTTATAGCTTTTATCTTTAACTGTTGCCTAAAACTAAACTACTTTCCAACAAAGTGGAAGTCGGCTAAAGTAATCCCAATCATGAAAACTGGCAAGCCTCCTAATTCTATTAGTAGCTACAGGCCTATAAGTTTATTAAATGTAATTAGTAAAGTTTTTGAAAAAGTTATTAAAGAAAAATTAAATTTATTTATTGAAAACCATTTCATAATCCCAGATGAACAGTTTGGTTTCAGAAGCTTTCATAGCACTACTCAACAGGCAAAACGAATATGTAATTTTGTAAAAATGGGCTTTAAAAACAAGAAGTCGACTGGCTTAGTTTTATTAGACGTGGAAAAAGCTTTTGATACCGTTTGGCATGATGCTCTAATTTACAAGCTTGTTCAATTTGGTTTTCCTTTATACCTAGTTAAGCTTATATATAATTTTGTGACTAATCGTAAAATGTATGTATGTGTTAACAATGTAATGTCTAACGAGGTTACAATTACTGCAGGCGTACCCCAAGGATCGGTACTAGGTCCTCTTTTATATATAATTTTTTGCTCAGACTTTCCCAATTTGCCCAATTGTTCTACATCTTTATATGCTGATGATGTTGGAATTTTCACCTCCGATGAATGTCCCCAAACCATCACAAGTAATCTTGAATTTGCTGTTCAGACCATTAATTCATACATGCATAAATGGAAAATTAAGCTTAATATAAGTAAATCGCAGGCCATCTTTTTTACTCGAAAAAGAAAATCCTGCAACTTACCGAGCACTTCACTACGTATCTCTAATAATTTAATTCCGTGGTCGACCAGTGTCAAATATCTAGGTATAATTCTCGACCCAAAATTATTATTTCGTGATCATATTAAATTTATCAAGGACAAATTTAATGTTGCGATCAAATTGATGTACCCTTTAATAAACAGACACTCTAAACTCTCCCTTAGTAATAAACTTTTAATTTACAAATCCATTTTTCAAGCCATCTTAATGTATGGTTCGCCTGTGTGGGGAGTATGTGCAAATACACATGTCCAAAACTTGCAAGTTTGCCAGAATAAATTGTTGAAATTAATGATGAAATTACCATGGCATTTTTCCACTAAAAGACTGCATGCACAAGCTAAAGTAAAAATGTTATCTTTAAAAATTTCTGAAGCTCAAAACCGATTTAGAGATCATTGCAGTATGTCTTCTAACCAACTCATATATAACATGTACATTAATGAATTTACTTAAAAAATTTTTATATATGTAAATTATTACTATTTTTATAAATATTATATAATTTCTTCTCCATTCCACACATCTACATATCTTTAATTAAAAATTATATCACTATTATTGTATATATTGTATCTTCGCTTTTTCAGCCTATACCTCTTACATTATAATTTACATCTAAATTATGTATGTCTGAGTTCAATTTACTTAAATTCAAAGGTTTTTGATTTGTAGTATTTTCCTTTGCAATCTTTACTTCCTCTTCCATTTTTTTCCTACTTTTACTTTTTATAATGTTATAGAATTAAGGTTAATTCCGTTTCTTTACGTGCATTTTGTGAATAAATTGTAATATTTTACTACTTGAATAATAAATAAAAAAAAAAAAAATTTATTTGGTCAACACGAGAAAGAAGGTTAAACGCTTTTAGACATGAAATGGCCGTAAAGGAAACCCATAACGATGTGAGTGGACGAATGAATAAATGCATGGATGGAGATGGAAGGTACTGTGTATGACGGCTTGACCGATATATTGATCAATGCGGATCAATCAAATTGCTGCTGCTGCACGTGTCATTGTGTAGCTTTGAAGGAAGCTCGGACAGTGGGAAATATGGTTATACCGTTTAAATAATTGAATATACACAGCTCCCACACACACACGCTCACTAATCGCCAGAGGGTATGACAATACGACATTGGGTCAATTAACGAAATATGACATGCATAAATCGATGTCTACCATCATAAAAGATCTCACTATGATATAGCATAATTTTCATTTTGCTAAAAGCTCTGTAAAAGTTTAATGTCTTTTTTTTAATAAAACAGCCCTACGACCCCCTTGATTGAGGGTCACCATCCACCAAAAAATGTCTGTCATAGGAACTGAAAATTAAAATTGATGGACTCAAGGTCAATGTTCATTTTATATCTTCCGTTGTTTTGGACATTTTGTCATAAACACACACACACACATACACTCACCCATAAGAATAAGAATTGATGAACATTTAGTTTCGAATTTCGCATTGCCCGGCATTGATTTTCGAAGCATTTCGAAGAATTAATATTTCGTTGGGAGTTATTATGATGCAATCGATTCACTGAAAAGGATGAGATCATCATCTTCGTGGTCATAAAACAAAAACACCCCAGCAATAACATTTCTGGGATGAACCTAAAACAGCGAAAAAGAACGGCGACAATAAGAACAACATTCCGCACTTTAAATGCCACAAAGAAGAAACACAAGTCCCAAGCAAATAAATATTGTAATGTTTGTTTCTTCTTCTTCGTTTTGGTTTAACCGGTTGCAATAGCCACAGTTTGGATATGCGCTGTTTACTCGGCTTTTTGAGATATGTAAACATAAAGTGAAAATAACAAAATAAAATCGTATATTGCTGACTCATCATACGATCTACAAAGGTGAATTTTTAATTAATATTTTTCCACCGACTGTCTCTCCACAAGAGTATTTAAAATATTTAAAGAATATTTTTCCAAGGACTATAAGCGTGGATTTTTTAAAGAATATTTTTCCAAGGACTATAAATAATATTTTTCCTCGGACTATAAGCGTAGATTTTTTGAAGAATATTTTCCAAGGACTATAAGCGTGGATTATTTAAAGAATATTTTTCAAAGGACTATAAGCGTGGAATTTTTAAGAAAAAATTTCCAAGGACTATAAGCGTGTATTTTTTAATGAAAAAATTTCCAAGGACTATAAGCGTGGATTTTTAATGAAAAATTTTCCAAGGACTATAAGCGTGGATTTTTTAAAGAATATTTTTGCAAGGACTATAAGAATGGATTTTTTAAAGAATATTTTTTCAAAGACTATAAGATCGGATTTGTTAATGAATATTTTTTCAACGACTCTCAGAAAAAACGTGGAATTTAAAAAAATAATTTTCCTGTCAGATCCAAAGGCATGGACTTTTTAAACATATTTTTTCAACGACTGTCAGATCCAAGACCATGGACTTTTTAAACATATTTTTCCAAGGCTTTTGTAATCAAGTCTGAATTTTTTCAAGGACTGTCAGATCTATAAGTACGGATTTTTTTCCAAAGAATGATTTTCCAATGATTCTCAGCAGACTTGTCATTTTTTTTTTGCAATGTATCGAAATATTCACCGAAGACCCGGGTGAAAATAATCAATATTGGTCCACTTTTTAGGATAGCCCCCATCTAACGGTACCCCCATTATTCGGCATTTCACGGGTTCTAGACACGTTTTTCAACATTATCAGTTCTACATTGGTATTTTGGATTCACTTTAGCTATCAGATCTGCCTATCAAAAATTTAAAATATTGGTCCATGTTTCGATGTAGCCCCCATATAACGATCCCCCAATATTCGGTATTTTTATGTGTTCGGGCACATCTTTCTACGTAATTGGCTGTAATTTATTTTATTGGGTTGTGGTATGGTAGTAAATCTTCCTACCAAAAATTGTCAATATTGTTCCACCTTTTACAAAAGGTCGGTATTTTGGGGAGCTTGAGCGCGAATTTCTACCAATTTGGGAGCAGTTTAATGTTTTAAATTATTTACTGAGTAGAAAATTTACCTACCAAAAATTACCAACATGGGCCCATGTGTCCGGTTAGTCCCTATATAATGGTAACTCCCATTATTTGGTATTTTGCGGTTATGAGCACACTTTTAATCGAATTGTCTCTAGTTAGATTTTTCAGGTTCTCATAGACAAATCTTCTGTTAAACATAATCAATATTGTATCACTTTTTTGAGAATATGGATCGAAATTCTGATATAACTCCACCCACAAGTAGCGGTACTTGTTACTTAGCTGGCTTGTTAAAGAATGGTTGTTCGATAAGCCGAGCTTAAAAAATCCTAGCACGTCGGTCTTGATCTTTCTATATTCAGCTTGGTCTTTCCATCGAATTCTCGGCCTTCCCCTTTTGCGTGAATCATCACTTGGCTCGCTTTTATATGCCTTTTGAGCTGGGGCACCTCATCCATTCTTACAGCTCGATCTGTCTGACTATGTCGATGCCCGAGAATAGAGGGTACAGCTCATGGTTGATACCATCAGCATGGTTTTCTCGCCATTTAATGCCAGTCCCACTTTGACAGACTACTTCCAATTCGTTCTAAGGTAGCTATAACCGCTCGCAATTTCGACCCATTATGTCGATGTCGTCCGCGTAGGCGAATAAAATGTTTTGTTTGGTGTACATCGTGATATTTCTGTTCACATTTGCATCTCGTATGACCTTTTCCAGCAGCATGTTAAAAATGTCACACGACAAACTGTCACCTTGTCTGAATCCTCGATCGTTATTGAAAGGCTCCGCTGCTGCTTTATTATTCTTCTGCCAATTAATAGCTATTCTGACCTCTATATCTTCTATCTTCATCATTACTATTTTCTTCTTCATCATTACTATTTGATACCAGAAACTTTGCAAATGCTCCTTCGAGATATTCAACACGCTATCTGTATCTGTTACCAGGTTTCCTTCTTCATCCCTACATAGCGGTACTTGTGGGTAGTATTGATAAATTTTGAATCGAATTTCCTAATGTAATTGGGTATGATTTATGATTGGTGTTCGTTCGGCCAGGCCGAACTTAACGTTTTTACTTATTTTAAAGATTATTTTACCAGATACCTGTAGAATTAAGCATATTTTTATAAGGTTTAATTTCCGAAGGTTTCAAAGCCTGGTATGTAGGAAAAATATTGTCAAACGTGTTTTTTCACTTGTGAGGCATTTTAATAGGACTTCTAACGAATTTCACATTTTCACTATTTTTCGTTATTAAGAAAAAATTAATCTACTAATAAATGATTAATGTTTTGCTACATTCATCCAAGATATCAACAATATGGAGCAAAAAGTTTACCTCTGATTATTTAAAACAACACAAAAAACCGACCCACTGCACTTTATCGGCTGAGTAATGACTCAGACCAGAAACACAAAACCATAACAGAAATCTTATCAGTTAAATCTTCAATTTATGCGAGTGTGTGTGTCGTTGTTGTTGTTTGGCCAAATTAAAGCAGTTATCGCTTTATAAAAAACAAATAGCAAAGGCATGACGATGACGGCTACAACACCAAAAATGGGGAGTCAGCAACAACAAAAATATTTCAAAATTGTTGTACACTTGAAAATCTTAAACAAATTGAATTAGTTCATATTTATTATTATAAACAAAAATATATAGCAACAACAAAAAGGTAAATAATACCAAACTGGCTGGTGTGTGCTTTTTGTTTTTATTGCAAAAAAAGATAATAAATTTATGTTTGTTTTTTGGACTACTCTATATCAAACTTCTTCACCCGTCCAAAACAAATCGATCGCAAACGTAATGGCCCTTCTTATCATTGCAGTTTTTCTGTGTGTGCGAAGGTTGAACGGTGAAGATTTCATAATATGTTTTTTTTTATTAAATGTTTTTATACCAAATTTTGGTCTCAGTCCAACATTCGCGGGGTAAAGAGTAAAAAGACAAGAGCAACAACACAAATACCAGACATTCTGCAGAAGCTACAAAACACGTAACAGTAACGACGACAATGATCGCATTACAGGAGGCATTGGTGCGGGAAGGTGTTTTGTGAACGAACGAATGTCGTTAAATATTCGCATGGGGAGACAATTTATTGGAACCATATATGTATGTTTGTATGCATGGGCTCAAGAATTTGTTTTAATTGATGAAAAGACTAACCGATTCGCACAGTGGTTATTCACGGTTGAATGTGATTTCATTACACACTCCAACAGATCCAATATGAGGTGGACCTAAATTCGATACCACGGTAGGTAAATTGATGCCGGACAAAGCCGAAATACCAAACTACAATTGGAAAATTGGGTAGCCCTTTAATATGATGCGTGACCTTTGCATTAGAGCTATGTAGAAACATGAACATTTCCGTGAAGAAATTGTTTACCCACCAAAGGTCTTGACATACTCCCCTACTGGAAATGTCGGTAGTGAATCCCTATTGATTCACTACTAACATTGTCAGCAGTACTACTGACCGACTGTTAAAAACTCCATGATTTTCCTATAGACATTTTATATAAACGTGTCAAAGTGATAGTGATATTGTCAATAGTGAGTCAAGAGCGACATTTGGGGTAGTGAGTCAATACAAACCACAGAAATAGTGAGTCAATAGAGACTTTGGATTTTCCACAAAATGTTTCAAAAAATCACTAATATTTTCACCACAAAAGTCGTCGACCGTCTTAGAATTTCACATGCATTTTATTTTTATTTTTCGAAATAAAATTTTGTCACAAGTACTAACCGCGAAAAGAATATAACACAACATAATTACGAAAATGGAAGAAAGGAGAAGAAGAAGCACAATAGGCAATAACCTTTATATATGAACATGTTTCTTCTTATTGAAGTAAATGCGGTACAATTGACAACATGTTGACAACGTCGTAGAAAAGTGTTGTCAATGTCCCCGTACTTGTAGACAAAAGTGTAGACATGACCACCGCCGTCCCAACGTTTCCTTCGGAGTCACTTTATGATTCATTAACACCAAGACGAAACGGCCGAAGCTAGGTAAGTATCACACAAGGTTCGAAGGAAATTCGAACTTAGGAATGAAAATCAGGGTTGATGTAAGGAGGTGGTTTTCGAAGTGTGCACTCATGTACACGAAAAGTACTAAATTTGATACAACTTTATTTAATTTGGAGGAACGAAAAGAGCTGAAATTAAAATTACTATCAATGTAGAATTGGGGATAGTTTTGGAAATTTCAACTTATGGGTACGAAAAGTACTAAATTTGGATTGTTGTGGACCATTGGAACGAGAGTACTGAAATTTGGCAAAAAAACAAATCTATTGGATTGTTTGATTGAGGTATGAAAATTTGAATTAATATATAATAAACGGTACTAAATTTGGTACAATTTGAGTTTGGGTGAACCGATATATCTGAAAACATGAAATCTGGAATTCTGATTATTGTTGTAGTTTATGATTGTATATGAAGGTAGTTTTAGAATATGGTACTTATATATGTCTAACTTTGATACCATTTGGATTTGGGTAAACCGATACATCTGGAATCCTGAAATTTAGAAGTAAGCTAATTTTATTGTAGGATTGAGGTAAGTACACTTGCCGAAACTTAAAAAAAAAACTTTAATATATTTTTGAAGTTCAAAGTTCAATGTGTAGGAATACTTTTTCTGGCAAAAGTATTTCTATATTTGATTTTACATTTTTGCAGCAACAGCTTGTCCATATACCAAAATTAATTTTGGCTTTTAATTAGTTTGCCAAATTAAATGTTGAACTTGTTTTCCTATCCGGATTACTTCAATTGTCAATAATTCTAAACCACTGTTTATTGAAAACGAAAATGTGTTGGTGCGTGGTATGACTGATTCCATACCATGAGTGGACAACCAAATTGAAACAATAATAACAACAAAATAAACAAAACAAAAACAGCAAATTCTACAAATAAAATCATATTTGCCTTTTAAATAAATACTTCATAAAAAATAAAACAAAACAAAACAAAAAAATACTGCACAAAAAGGTATTTAGCGTCTGCCGGCGATGGTGGCAGTCGCAATTTTGTTGCGAGTTGGCGCTATACGATTTGTTTTATCAATTTATTTGTTGTTGTTGTTTTTTGTACTTATTTGAATGTGGTGCATTTGTCTGTGTGTTGACGAGGGATCTGGGCTTTTGTGAAATTACGTCATGGCTAAAGTAAACGAACGCTTGGCATTGCAAAAACCAAAACAGACAAAATTTCTGTCGGTGTCGAGACGACAATGCGCAATTCGTGAAAATGTTGCCGGTACCGCAGATACCGCTTTTTATGGTCAAATACCCTACAGCAATGATGTGATCAATTCCAGTGATTGATAGCATAAGGTGGCCTATGGGAACACATTACACAGAGAAGGGGTTCAATGCAATAAAGTGGCGCAGGGTGTGAATGTAGATCACGTGTAGCTAACTGATATATTTATGATTCCGAAAGAAATGAATCACAACATTTTCCCAACATGTATAAGACGGGGTTTAACATAGAAATAACTCGGAAATGTCCCATGCGAATGGAACAATGATATACCATATGTATTTATAACTGTAACGTCTGAACCACCGAAGTTTCATAATTACACTATGAAACAAACAACATCAGAATTCTATAAATCGTCACAAAATATAAAGTAAACAAATTACACCTCTTGGTGAACGAAGAGAGAAGAGTGCCTTAGACCCATATATAACACCCTATACCATAACTTCTATATTTGACTCTTATTATTATTATTATTTTTTTTTTTTTTGCTGTGTGGAATTTCAATTTTGCATTGTTTTGTTTTTACGCCACCACATCTTGTGGCCGACTCGAAACTGAAATGGATACTGACAAAAATGCAAAAAACAAGTCAAAAGATTATGACGAAGGCCAGACAGAGGAGAAGAGTGCCATCGTGGTGTGACAACTTCATTGACGATGATGTGACATCTGAAGAAATACGACCGAGGGTAACTATTTCGAAAATGTTTATTTACATGTGATTGTAATTCGTACGTACATATTTATAAACAAATATTTTCACTGTGTTTCAATGCTAATAAATTAAAAATTCATTATCCAAACAACTAAAAATTTATATAATCGGTCTACACCAAAATGTTTTGTAGACTGAAGAGAACTCCATATATTGAAAAATCGTGACTATTTTCAATATTTCGACTATCTGTTGCCGACAATTCTGACCAAAAAAACCGATAATCGGTTGAATCTAATACATCTAGGAAAACCTTAAGGGTTTATAGACACATATTGAGTACCAAATAATCAAGTTTTCATAATTTTTTACAAGAAATCTCCTAATTTTTATTCGAAAGGACACACTTTGAGCTTTGTTGGGAAGTTTTAATGGATCCGTCATACAGTCCGGACTTGGCACCAAGCGATTATCACATTTTTCTTGCATTAAAAAATTTCTTTAATGATAAAAAATTGGTATCTATGGAGGATTGCGAAAATCGACTAGTAAAGTTTTTTGCATATAGAGAGCAGGACTTCTATGAGAGAGGCATTACGAAGTTAAAATTAAATTGGCCAAAACCGGACAGGTTTATATAAAAATAATGGATTTATTATTACGATGTAGACATTTATCGAAATCTTAAAAAGCTCATTGATTAAGACGTTAATAATAAAAGAACGAATCAGAAACTTTCAAAACCATATGTGATCGGGGTTTCGAAATTAATTAAAAAGAAACAAATAACAAAGTGTCAGTCGGTTATGCCGACATGTATATATCTATGGCTTCTGCAGGTATATTTGATTTGTAAATATTGAAAATTTTGAAAATTGTGGGGGAGGCACAAAAAGGAGTGGACCAATTGGTCCCATCTTCGGACTTTAAATAGGCCTGGCAAAGATAATAGGCTACGCACATTTTGGTTCAAACTATTCGCCTGATATTGTATTAATAAATATTGACAATTTTTAAACTTTTCACCAACATTTTTACCATTTTGTGAGGGAGGTACCAAAAGGAGTGAACCGGTATTCCCCACCTTGAACTATGTTTGGAAGAAATAATACGATGCGCAAAGTTTGGATGAAATCGCTTAGTCCTTTCTAGAGTTATCGTGAGCACCAGCCGGCCAGACAGATTCCAAATTGTCTAAAACGGATTTGGTCCAAAGAAACATGGGGTCTAAAATCAATATTTCGATGACATTTCCAAATTACATTAATTAAATGGTAAATTCCTATATAGGTGTTTCTGTCACAAATTCCAAGTTTTGAATGATGAATGAAACGCTCCTCTATCTCGAGTCCCTGTGTATCATTTTCGTTCATATTTTCTCGAAACACAATCTAAACACTACAATAATACATTTTTTTACTCCAGTATGTCGGCCATAATATTTTAGATAGGGTCCCCAAAAACTGTAAATTTATATTCGTATGTTTTCATGTACCGTTTCCGCTTTCAGCCCATCCTTGCTTAGAGCACATATCGTTGTACATTAACATATTTTAATATACTCACAAAAGCTTTAACATTTATAAGGAATTTTTCTCGATTTTGTGTTACAGTGTAATATGTCAATGGTACAATTTTTTTTCTTTAGACCACTTTTTATTCCCTTATAATACAAAATAAAAAAAAACTTTCTCAAATATCATTGGCGTCAAAAAATCTATAAAGACATATTAAAATTTTCACGCTATGATGATTTAATTTGTTCGACATTCTCATTCCTTAGCATTAATACAATATTAAGAGGTTTATTTGAAATCAAAGAAAAATGGGTTTCCCAGAAAACTGAGATTTTCCTGTGGAAACTCGAAATGGTTACTTGCAATCATAAAAACCTAATAAATAATATTACAGGAATTCTGTCTGTCTGCTTAGATCTCGAGTGGCTCTTCACCTATTACATTCACAAGTACTATTCTACATCAGCTGTAAGTCTTTATGGATGTATGTAACACCCAAACATCCAAACACACACATAAATACATCCACCAACGATATCTTTAAAATCAATGTCTACCCCCTTTCCAGATTTGTGTTCTTTTTTCTTCTAAATGAAAAGGGAAATTGAAAGGCGAAACGAGGAAAAAAACTTACCGTTTCGGAGAAATCATCACGTGAGCGTCTGGATATGGTCGAATGATTGTTGTTCGGATGGTTATGTTGTTGATGGTGGTTCTGATGATTAAGATGCTGCGACTGAGACAGCGACTGCTGATGTTGCTGTTGTTGAAGGATGTGATGATGATTCATGGTATCCTTGGTTGGTGACATTTTCGTTAAAGAAATAATCTTGACTGACTGACAGACTGGCCCGTTGGCTGGCAGAGAGGGTTGTTTGGTTGGTTGGTCGCTGTTTAATTGAATTCCGTTAGAAAAAAAACGTTAACCTGAAAAGAAATCGAAAACACAATAAAATGAAATGAAACATCCATAACGTAACGAAATGTCAAAACATTTATCTGTTCATGTTACAATTCTCTCACAATACCCCAGAACATCCTCCAAAAGCAATGCCACAAAGAAAAAACGATTGACAGTATCGATGTGTAAAGGATTTTTTTTCAATTTTTTTTTTACAAAAAAATGTTAGTTTGGCATTTGGTGCTAAGTAAGTGAAGTATAAAAATATGGGAACCGATTTGAAACAAAATTAACAGGTGCTAATTCAAGGTGTTTTTACAAACTCTTGGAACTTATAATATTCTCACAACATATTTGTGTAAGTTAAAATTACTAAATAAATTCTGACAAGATTATTTAACGATGATATAAGTTATCATACATTTGGTCTGTTCCCGTACTGCAAGAATCTACAATTTTTTACTACGATAACACTTTTTTCCTTTATGATATCGGAAAAAATAGTAAAAACTCGTAGATTCTTGCAGTACGGGAACAGACCAAATGTATGATAACTTTTATCATCGTTAAATAGTCTTGTCAGAATTTATTTAGTAATTTTAACTTACACAAATATGTTGTGAGAATATTATAAGTTCCAAGAGTTTGTAAAAACACCTTGAATTGCACCGATCGTCATATCAGTTATTTTGTTATTTTTTCTTATATTGAAATATTTACGTATTTGTTTTTATACCCTTCACCACACTGTGGTACAGGGTATTATGTATTTGTGCATATGTTTGTAACAGGCAAAAGGAAACGAGATAGACCCATGGAATCACTTTTTAAGTCGTTTTATGCATGTCCGTCCGTCCGTCCATGTATTGTTGTGAGCAAAGTACAGGTCGCATTTATGATCCGAATTGGATGAAATTTGGCACAGCTCATTTGTTTGGTCCAAGGACGAACCCTATTGAAATTGGGAAAAATCGGTTCAGATTTAGATATAGCTCCCATATATATTTTCGTCCGATTTAATGTAAATGGTGTACCAAAGTCCCTATATATCTTTCGATTTGCACGAAATTTGGTATAACGTACTGAATTGGGCCTAGAGTGATGTCTGCCAAATTTCGTGAAAATCGGTCCAGATTTAGATATAGCTCCCATATATAGTTTTGTCCGATTTCATGTAAATGGTGCACCAAAGTCCCTATATATCTTTGGATTTGCACGAAATTTGGCATAACGTACTGGATTGAGCCTAGAATGATGTGTGCCATGTTTCGAGAAAATAGATAGATTTATATATAGCTCCCATATATAGTTTCGTCCGATTTTATGTAAATGGTGCACCAAAGTCCCTATATATCTTTCAATTTGCACGAAATTTGGTATAAAGTATTGAATTGAGCCTAGAATCATGTCTGCCAAGTTTCGTGAAAATCGGCCCAGATTAAGATATAGCTCCCATATATAGTTTCGTCCGATTTCATGTAAATGGTGCACCAAAGTCTCTATATATCTTTCGATTTGCATGAAATTTGGCATAGCGTTCTGAATTTATGTTGGAATGATGTGTGCTGAGTTTCGTGAAAATCGATTTAGATCTAGATATTTTCGTCCGATTTAATCTAAATAATGTACCAAGTTCTTATGTTGCATAGCGTTTTGAATTTAATCCAGAATGCTGTGTGCCAAGTTTAGTGAAAATCGGTTGAGATTTATATATAGCTCCCTATATTATAGATTGATTTTAAGTAATTGACGCACCAAGGAACCAAAATATGGCTGATAGGAACAACACGTACTGAAATTAGTATAACCTAACCTGTGACAAGTTTCGTTGAAATCGGTTCATATATATATATATATATATATATATAAGTAAATTGTGCATCAAACTCCTCATATTTGTTAGATTGACATCAAATTTTGCACAACGTACAAAATTGAGCATAGAATAACGTAGTTGGGGTTTCTAGAAGTACAGACCTAGCCCAACGGATGACCTATTGATATTTGTTTGAAGTCGATTTACATACTTTTGTTCCATTGTAACAAACAAATGACATGTTTATGGATATATCTAGGTCTTTTCACATTTAGATAAATATCACATATTTTATTTCATACAATTTCATGATAATAGCCCTGTTTAATATACCCATAGTGGTGAAGGGTATCATATAGTCGACCCGTCCGACTTTACTACTTTCCTTACTGTTTTTTTTTTTTAATTGTTTCAAAAATATTGTTACGTGTCAAGGTCTATATAATAGTTCATCCAGTGAGACCAGCTGCTATCTTATTTTTTTGTCAAAATATTTAATTTCTAATAAAATCGTAGTTGGCTATCAAAAGTATGTAAAATATTTGTTCAATTTCAAAAACAAATGTGTATAAATTAAAGAAAATTGTATCAAATAGTGTGAAAAATAAATAAATGGTTAACAAAAAATCAGTGCGGAGTGGTAATTTTGTGGTACGCGTTGAAATAGATATATAAAATAAACGAAATATTCTAAAAGGCATTTTCGCCACAACAATAACGTTTGACAATAAATGTGGATGTAGGGTTGTATTTCTGTAGGAATTCGCCTTCTGGATGACCTGATATTTGGACCATGTTACGTGTCATTAATTTTGTTAGTGGCTTTGTGCATTAAATATGGCAGAATATATAACGTAATAGGTTTTGTAAAATTTACTATGAAACCAAAATATGTAACCAACTTTCAAAATGAACGACGCATATGTCGACTAGTTGAATTGATCTACTTATAATATTTTTGTATTTTTTTAAACTAAAATCTGGTTTCATATTTGTGGCCGCTAAGAAGGCCGTTTGATCCCCTTTATATTGACCGATCATCACCAAAAACTATAGGTGTGTTTTGACCATAATACATAATCCTAATTCAATTTTTTTACAGTTGGTTCATAAATAAATCCGATATTACATATTTAAGACCAAAAGTTCTTGTATTGGCGAAAATGCGATATAAAAAAGCTATTTCTGATGGTGTGTGGTCTTGAGACGTCAATATATAACCTTAATTAATTAATTTAAAGTTTGAGTCGCATATTAAAGCAAATGGAACACTTAGAAGATCTGAATTTCAACCATACAGATAGCGGTAATAATTACCAGGCTATGACTATGGTGATGAATTTGCCCCATAAAATGCCGAAGCTACCCCGGGGGTAGGAGCACATTCGGCGAATTTTACTTTTTTAGAAAACTGAAAATGTTAACAAAGTTTAGGTTAGGTTAGGGGTGGGGATGTGCAGTCACTTATGTGGCTGCAGCACTCTGAGACCGGTTAGGTCCGTTGTGATCATTCACGAGAGAAGAGATAAGTCAGATCTGTAGGGGAGAGAAGATTGGGGAAATAAAGGGAGGTGAGAAGCTTACAGAAATAAAGCAGTGAGCGGAGCAGTATAGTCGGACGGGGCCGACCATACGATACCCTACACAATTGCTACGGAACTCAAATTTTCTGCGGATGTTTATTCCGAGACTGGGCAATATTTCGTGGTATTTGCACCCTCTTCCTCACACTGACATATTTTCCGAATATTACGAGTATTCAGTACAGCTATTGTCCAGATTCCCTTCACCGTGGGTTGTGTTGTGATGTTCGGCTTTCATTTGAGGTCTATAGATCGACTTAAAAATAACACAAAAATTAAGTTTTCGGTCCACTTCATTCCAAAATTATTATCTGATCATCACCGAAAATTATAGGCGTTGTCCTTGACCATAACTGGAACCTCATGGAAAATTTCAAAGCGATCAGCGCTATAGTTCCGCTCTCCAGAGTGATAATGGGTTACTAAATAATATACGAATACGGAGATACCTGTAAATATTTAGGTGTAACTCCCACATCCGAGCACATACAACAATATAATTGGTCTTAATTTAAAGGTCAACCACTCCTCTTGGATATAATATCAACTTATGTATATGTCCTTCAGGGGTAAATATATACGCCATAGAATACAAATTTTGTCATTTTTCACACAAAAGTCAGTCCATTTGACCCGCTAAATATTGACCGATCTTTCTCCAAAGAGGCATGCTTATTCTTTGGCCCGATCCGCTTCTCCATGCAAAATTTCACGATGTTCGGACCATTATTGCGGCCTCTAAAGCGACCAGAAAAACCGAAAAAAAATTTAGTATTTGGTCCATTTCATCCCCTAAATATTAACCGATCTTTCCCAAAAACAATAGGGGTCTTCATTGGCCAGAACCCATCCTACATGCAAAATTTCGTGAAGATTGGTCCATAACTGTGGCCTGTATCGTCTTTACAAATTATAATGGACAGACGGACGGACACACATGTCTAGATCGACTCAGCTAGTCGAGATATGACGATCGGTATACTTAAAGGTGGGTCTAGGACCAATATTTCGCGGCGTTACAAACTTTTGGGGCTGCACAAAGCTATAATACCCTGACAACATAGTTGTGTAGGGTATAAAAAAGGTAAGATTGGAATAAAGGTTGATGGCTATAACCTAACCACTTTCGATTTCTAATTATGCTGTAGATTAGAGCAGGTTCTCCGTCTCCTCCTCGTCAACACAGAGTCTACAGTAATCAATTGCATCGAGATCGCATTTTCTAGTAAAAGCCCTGATATTGCAGTGACCAGTAATGATTCCTGTCATCACTCTTATTTCAGCTTTGCTCAGGTTCAACAGTGAGTGCGTTCTTTTGGTAGACAGAGTCGGCCAAATGAATCTTAACACGTTGCACCTAGGTTCGTTGTGCCAAAGTTCGTAGGCTCTTTCGTCGAAGAATGCCTCAAAGTTCCGGTAAAAATGACATATGGGTGGTTTGGTAGAGTCATCAGTTGCAGATCTGTGGATTGAGATCCTCGTCTAGCTAGTTCGTCCACTCTTTCATTACCCAAGATGTCACAATGTCCTAGTACCCAACACAACCGATAGCTGTAAGTAAGTTCTTCCAAAGCTGCTCTACACTTGAGGACGGCCTCACATTTGATATAACAAGATTTGATGGCTTTAAGAGCCGCTTGACTATCCACAAAGATAGTCACCGGTTCAACGACACTACAGTTGCAATCCAGCTTGTAGGTTAACTAAAGGCATAACATTTCACTCCCGCCCCACCACCTTATTCCATCTTGGATCCGTCTATATAGAAGGCCACACCGTCCATAGGAGGGTTACTTCCTTTTAACAAAAACAAAAACTATCTATGTAAATATTTATTTATTATAAGTGGTTCTAAATTATATAGATTTTTTACGCGGATATATTGTATTATTTTTAAATCGCACTCTATAGGGGGCAAATATCGCGAAATATTGTCCAGTCATTAAAAGTCCATTTGTTATCCATTTTAATAATCCTAATTCATACCAGAGCCAGACATGTGCCCTATCGAATGCCGTGGGAATTTTTGGATTCGGACTTTCTAGTGCTCGGATATCATGCCCGTCGTCGAAAAGAGCGACTTTTCCTTAGTTACAAAACAAAATCATGTCAATTAATGTTCTTATCCTTCAAGTCTTCAAATACACATATGCAATGTTACAAGTCTTCAATAGTCAGCGGTTTGAATATCGGCAAAATTTAAAATCGAGATACGATACGATAAAAAGTGTTTTCATCGAAATATCGGACAATTATTCTTCGACGAAATATAGGGACGTCTCTGATAATATGGGGACGATTTAGTCCCTTTATCTGGGTAGAAGGACCTTTATATGGAGACTATGTCATTGTAAAATTTCAACAGACATTACAAGTAAAAAAGTGTCAGTTGGTTTTGCCCATGGTCCAAGTTCCAGCCTATGGTCCAAGACATAAAAACTGGACAAAATTCATTTTGACAAATTAGTTTATGAAAGCAAATGTTTTCATTTAAGAATAAAAAACGCCAATAAACGAAAATGTGTGTATAAAATGCTTTATATGCTTGCGATCCAAAAGAAGAGGGCCACGAGTACTACCTTCGGGCTTGATCTATGATTGGTAAAGACAATAGGTTGTGCAAAGTTTGGTTCAAATCGGACATTCCATTCGCCTAATATTTGATTTATAAATTTTGAAATTTTTCACCATTTGTTGGGGAGGTACCAGAAGCAACGGTCCATTGCATCACAACTTCGGAATTGATCTAGGCTTGGTATTGATAATAGGTTGTACAAAGTTTAATTCAAATCAGATAGTCCGTTCGCATGATATTATAAAATTAATTTTTAGCACAATTTTGACCATTTTATGGATGACGTATCAGAAGGAGTGGATCGATATTCCCCATCTTCGAACTTGAACTACGTTTGGAAGAAATATTACGATGTGCAAAGATTGGATGAAATCAGTTGCTCGCTTTGAGATTTTGCGCACCTGCCGGCCAGACGGACATTTGTAAATCGACCCCCAATTGCCGGAAACATATTTGGTTGACCCTCATTGGCCATAGAATAGCAAACATTACGCAGGATATCAGTATCTATTTACAAACATGAATCAATATAGAGAAATTGCGGCTAAAAGCATCTGGGGTCATTTTCTGCGCAAATTTTTGCCAGTCTCCAAAACCTCGAAATGCCAATTAAGAGTTTTTTGTGTAAGAAAATACGGATAAAGCCCTCATAATTTTAAAAATTGTGCGGGAACTTCATATGGGTTCTATGTCAAAACATAGATCTAGTATAATGTTAATTTTCGTCATAGATGTATGCCGCACGAAATTCCGGTAAGCCAAACTTTAGCTTTTTCCGTTGAAAAATTGCGACCAACAATATACCCCATTTGCAATACAAAACATTGCAACAATGTCAGTGGAAATTTTAAAAGCTCTATATTAAATATTGCGATCTCAATATACGATCTCTATTCCGACGTATAATACATACGTCAGAAACGTCGGAAATCCACTCAAAATCATTTGGTTATTAACAAATATGGAAGTTACATATGCTTTACTGGAATCCATATCAAATTTCATTTTTCTTCTTAAAAAGATTAGAATTGCTTATCAGCTATGGTCAAAAATATGTAAAATTTGTAAAAATTCTTGAAAAGTGATAATATTTAAATATATGAAGTTTACTACATTTATTACCTTTTATACAGGTATATGACGTTATCGACGTTTACACCTTTTTCACAGTCGGAAACCCTAAAATTCGTCACACGGACAACCCCTGTGCAGTGCCCCTATTACGATGGACATTTATATATATATATATATATATATATTGTCGAAATCCATATCTGTAAATCTGTATATTTAGCTATTCTAATCTGACAATGGTATTAATACGACATTTAATCTATTACAATATTCTTCCACACAATTTCTAGTTTAAATCCGTTATTCCAAGTTATTCGACTGGTGATGAACCACTGTATGTCGGTAAATTCATGATTTTCACACATACGTATTTCTGTAAATCAAACCCTATCAATTACGGTTATTGTGTAGATGTTTTAATTTCCCCCAGTTACAACACGCATTAATTTAACCTTTGTTTTGACCACCAGTGTATTACGCATTTTCTGTTAGTTTTTTTCTCATTTCAATATCTACTTGTTTGTTTCTTTGTCGACAATATAGCGGGTTTGCGGTTTCCGTCTGTCCATTTGCCTGACAGCCTGTTGACAATATCATCATCGTCGTCACAACAATACTACGTGCATATGACGGCGACGACAATGTTGATACCCCCGTTATCGGAATATCTTTTGGTACGGTTGTTACACCATCTCTGAATGTTTGCACTGTCAGAGTCACATTCTGGCGCGATATGAGAACGGCACGATGTAACCGATGGTCCAATGTTAAGCGTCGAATAAGCCGCCAAGTATTTCATTCATTCATGCACTCATTGCTTAATTCGCTTAGTCTGGTGGTTATTACATACCTTACACATATGTACATACATACGTTTGTATGTACACGAGTACAATCGTTTTTGTTTCAAATATGTCACATTTTTCCCTCTCAAATCATATAAAAATGTGCGTTTGTACCAAAAACCAAAAAAAAGAGAATGAACAAAAATTCTTTTTAAACAAAAGATAAAAAAATTGTGTTAGAAATCAAAACATCAAAAGTTGTGATTGTTCATGATGATGATGGTGGTGGTAGCAGCACCCTTGGTAATAAAAAAAACAGCAACAACCACACCAAAATAAAATAAACAAGTTAAGGCCACTTTACTGTTTGCCGTGTTGCGCACATGGCAGCAAACCTTTCGTTTCTCAATTGTTGAATTATTTTTAGAAATTTAATCACCATTTTAGCCCAAAACCATCACCACCAACAACAAAAACAACAACAACAACAGTAACGGCAACAAAGCACACAAAAGAATCTCTTTAACAGCCAGTCGTCTAGCAGTCAGCTGAGTCACCCAACTACCACCACTACACGCATAAACACAAATGGCCCCACATTCAGAATTGCTCGAGTTTGTTAAATGGCTAGCACGCTCCAAACCCCAAAATGATCGTTGGAATCGTAATTACCACAAGCAGTGGGCAATCTACGAAAATGGAGTATTTGAAACTAATACCCACAAAGTGGATATCACATATAAGCGATAAATGTTCTAGGTTATAAACGAAAAATGTCCAGAAAAGTTCTAACATTTATATGTATTTCGAAAACCGCATTACATCTAAAAAAGGGCCAACTTAGGACGAGCCAAAACTATGTTTTACTGACGTCCCACAGAGAATCGTTTTTTTCCTGGTCAAGTCTGCAACCTTTGAACGGATACAGACAGTTTAACATTTTTTATCCTACAATTAACATAGACAGGTTTTCGGTGAATCAAAAACCATCAAATTCGGTCCGTAGCTGCAGAGGAATTAAAGGCCATGGTTCTGCTTAGGGTTGTTATACCATACTTATTGCTAATGAGGGACTTTGATTCGCCAAAAATATGCTCCATTGAAATATTGGTTTTAGACCCCATGTTTCTTTGGACCAAAATCGTTTCAGCTATTTGGAGTCGATTTACAATAATCTGGGCGGCTGTAGGGACTAGTAAATCGATTAGTAAATTTTGTATTGAAAAATCAAAAAGTCAAAGTCGACTTTTGAACTTTGAGGAAATCGGAAACTCGACTTTTCAAGATTGACTTTTGAATTACTTCATTATGACGTGGATTATTATCACAAAGACCAAATTGCCAAAAAATTACACAGTCTAGAACTTTATTTTATCTGTTGACAACAATTCAAAGGCAAAAATCGAAAAATCTAAAAATGAGGTTTTACGTCAGAAAGAAAATCGAAAAGTATAAAAGTCGACTTTTGCGCTCGACTACGTATCCCTAGGTGGCTGGTGCCCACGGCAACTCTCGAAGGGAGTAACCGATTTCCAAGTTCGAAGATGGGGAATGGATATATCCACTCCTTATATTAGTACTATATCTGGTACCTCGCCCACAAAAATGGTCAAAATTTTCCATATCTATAAATGTAATATCAGGCAAATGGAATGTCCGATTTGAACCAAACCTATTATCTTTAGCAAGTCTTGATCAAGCCCGAAGATGGAACCCATTGGTCCACTCCTTATGGTACCTCCCACAAAAATGGGCAACATTTTCAATATTTATAAATCCAAAATCAGGTGAACGAAATATCAAAATTGAAGCAAAGTTTCAGTGTACAAACTTTTATATCTACCAAGCCTAGATCAAATCTGAAGATGAGACTCAATGGTTTACTTCAGGTACCTCCTCACAAAATGTTGAAAATTGTGTAAAAAATAATTTTATAATATCATGCGAATCGGACGTAACTTCATTTGTACAACCTATTCCATTTACCAATCGTAGATGAAGCCCGATGATCGGACCCATTGGTCCACTCCTTCTGGTATTTCAATATTTATAAATTCCATATTAGACGAAAGTAATGTCCGATTTGAACTAAACTTTGTACAATCAATGAAATTTGAAAATTCGATAAGACCGTCAACGTACCGAAAATGGGTAGAGTCATTTAAATCGGGGTTATGTCAAAACCTAGTTGATATTCATTGAACATTTTCTGCGAAGAAGGTACTCTTACGAAGATAAATAACAGTCAGTACTACGGTCTTATAATATATGAATATTGCTCAGGAAGTGTTGCCAATGTCCGGATTTCTACATTTTATGAATGCAATTAATAAAACTTTAAATACTGGTTTCTTCTCAGAGAGAGGGAGGGAGAGAGCGAAAAAAAATTTGTAGTGCGCAGCCGAACAATGAATCGTGTTGGTGTTTTTCCCTTCGCAGGAATACATTTGTTTTTTTATAAAAAATAACAAGTGAGAAAGCGTTAAGTTCGGCCGGGCCGAACTTTGTATACCCTCCACCATATATATACTGAGAGGTACTCGAAATAAAAATATAGGGAACATACCAAAAAGTGTACCTATACCGACATTTCTACAAACCGATTATGGTTCTAAATATTGGTCCTAGACCCCATGTTTCTTTGGACCAAATTTGTTTCAAAAAATTTTGGCTTCATCCCACATTTGCCCATCTTATTATTTCTTCCAAACCTGTTCATGTTCGAACATGGGGAATATCGGTTCATATGTTCTCGGGACGACCCCAAGAAGAGGCGAATATTAATCATTTTTGGTAGGGAAATTTGTTACCATATACGACTACAAAATACCAAATTGCAGCAAATTCGGTTAACAACGCGCTCAAGACCCACCAAAATACCGAAAATTGGGGGTACCCTTATGTGGGGGCTATCCGAAAAAATGGACCTATATTCATAATTTTTGTGGGAAAATTTGGTACCTATTAAGAACTCAAAATACTAAATTACAGCTAATTTGGCGGAAAAATACGATGAAACCCACCAAAATACTGAACGTTAGGGGGTACCGTTATATGGGGACTACCAGAAAAAGTGGACCTATATTAATAATTTGTTGTGGAGACATTTAGTACCCAATAAGAACCCAATGTAGCAAATTTCAGCAAATTCGGCTGAAAAACGCGTTAAAGAACCCCAAAATACCGAAAATTGAGGGGTACCGTTATATGGGGGGTACCAGAAAAAATTTACCTATATTTATAATTTTTGTAGGGAGATTTGCTACCCAATAAGAACTCAAAGTACCAAATTTTAGCGAATTCGATTGAATTACACGCCCAAGAACCCCAAAATACCGAAAATTGAGGGGGTACCATTATATGGGAGCTATGCCTAAACGTGGACCGATATATCCCATCTTCAAACTTGACCTGCCTGCAGACAAAAGACAACTTTATTCAAAATTTCAGCACCCTATCTCAATTCCTTCAGAAGATAGCGTGTTTACAACAGACGGACGGACATGGCTAGATCGTCTTAGAATTTTACCCTGATCAAGAATATATATACTTTATAGGGTCGGAAATGAATATTTCGATGTGTTACAAACGGAATGACAAAATTAATACACCCTCCATACTATGGTGTATTTGATTTAATTCGAACCTACACTAATTCAGGAATGTCCAAATAAATTTTCAAATCAAAATCTCAACAATTTTTGAAGATATAGCCGACTTATTGTGTTAGCATCAAGTGCCGGCAAGAGGGATATCGTATGAACTAGGATAAAGTCAATCGGTGAAGATCTTCCTTATTTTTTTAACTTAGTTTGTGGTCAAAAATTGTTGAATTTCCAAAAATAAATTTTCAAAGTTCCGCCATTTTGTTAATTGTTGTGCGAAGTTATCATGCCCGCCATCAAAAATAAGGACTTTCCTTTAATCACAATAAACAACAACAAAATTTTTCTGTAAATTCTTTTTCTTCCTTTTTAATTCTTCAAATATATATGTGCAAAGTTACAAATTTATCCTCGATAAAAAATAAAAAACTATATCTGTCGAAGTTTTGGCATGGCGATACTGCTAAATTTTTTTGTTCTGATTTTTTTTTAATTTATTATTTATTTTTTTTTTATTTATTTATTTTTTTTTTTTTTTGGATTTTTGGAGTTTTTTTCATTTTTGGTACATGTCTTTTTTGACGAATCCCGATCAAGTCTTTTTCATAATGGAGCGCTTAATTTATCGCATTTTTACTTAAAGTATTGGATGTTTATAAAAACTTTAATTAAAATTTTAGATTTTTCCATTAAAAGTGGTACAGATAAACTTACATAAATGTTATTATTTTGGCAAGTATGCACGCACCTTTACACACCAAAGGGGGGAAAATAAACACAAACCTTTGCTAGCCGTATTGAATATTAATTTCAACATAATTCCACATATTTGTAGACAGATTCTGTTCAAATTATCTCCGTACATGGAAACTTTGTACATCGACCATAACTATGAATGGTCTTTACCAAAAACAAGACAAAAACAATAAACGCATTTTTCCATTGCTTTATCTGATGCCATTAAATAAATAGTTGGCGTTAGAGCGAGTGGAGGGGGGGGCGGGTACACGAACTATTTGTGTTAGATGGTAACAAAAGTATAACAAAACAAACGAAAAATAAAACCATAATAATAAAAATTAAAATAACAAAACAAAAAATATTGTATTTATTAACTAAATGTTGAATGGGTTCAATTCCGGTATGATTGAAGATTTTGCTATCGGAAATGACATAATTCAGCGAGTTCTCCATTGAAGGTTGACTGATTTCCTTTTGCTTTAAAAAGGTTTCAATTGTCGAAATGCGTGAATTGGCAACGTCAAACACAACTGAAATTTTTAGATGGCTTGTCAAAAGGTTAATGGGGCAATGAAATCACCAAAATGCTAAACGCTATCTTTTAAAAAGGCTAAGATTTGGCAACTGGTCCATCGTTGTCGTTTGGTAATTTGTTACCGCCTAAAAAGCGTAACAAATTGCCAAAAAATTCTGCATAGTTGTACTTGGTCTGTAAGCAGGGTAAGTCCGATAATGGTCCTTATCTGAATAGAGAGACATTATTAGCATAACTAGAACCGATAACCCCCCATTATTCGGTATTTTGAATATGATGGGCATGTTTTTCAACCAAATTGACTATAATAATGCAACCAATTGACTATTATTGACCAATTGACTATTAGTAATGCATATTCGGTATAATGAGGATTTCAGACATATTTTTTCAACGTCACGCGTCATTTTCGGTATAATCACAGTCCTAGACAAATCTCAGTGTATGTAGCTGAGTTTTTTCTCCTGGAAAACATTTTAAGGTATTTTGAATGGTATTTAGAACTATATCTGAAAGTGAACCGATTTCGACAAAAATTTTCGACCAATATGAAAAGCGTTCGTCCTTAGGACAAATAAATTAGCTGTGCCAAATTGCATTCCATTCCAATTATAAAGGCGACGCTGTACAACGGTGTGGTAAAGGGTGTAAATACGCGAACAATTTTGAAAGTTCGATAGAAAAATTAGATATAGTTACACTCCTGGCATGTCTGGTAATGTAAATGGGATATGTATATGAGTCCCGATATATTTAGGAAATTTCTGTCTGTACGTCTGACCGGCTGGTGCCCACGTTAACTATGGAAGGGAGTAACCGATTCCATCCAAACTTTCAAATTCAAAGATGATCCACTCCTTTTGGTACCTCCCATACAAAATTATCAACATTTTGCTGAAAATAATTTTGTAATATAATGGGAACTGATTATTCGATTTGAACCACACTTTGCACAATATATTATCTTCACCAAACCTACATCAAGATGGGACCCGTCGGCCCAAAACTTTCAATATTATATAAACTTTCGAAGACCATCCCTAACCATACTGATACTTGATACTTTTTTACTTGTTTGCAGAAAGGTTTGACACACCATTAAAATTTGAAAAATCAAATTAGATCGAATTCGGTTGAAAAACATGTCCAAACTTCTAATATAAAATTAATGCTATAAAATTTGTCAAAGCTCCCCTAAAATACAGAAATTTGGAATGTAGCGTTATATGAGGTTTCCCTAAAAAAGTGAAGCAATATTGATAATGTTTTGTAGGAAGATTTGACAAATTGAAAAATCAAATTAGAGCCTATTCGGTGAAAATAATGGTGGTGTAGCGTTATATATGGGGCTACGCAAAAACATGGGCCAATGTTGATGATTTTTCGGATTGACATTTTCTTCTAAACAAAATAATCCAAAATATTAAATTGATACCAAAATTTTTAAAACACGAGCATTAGCACCTCAAAATCTTTGTGGTGTAGCGTTATATAGGGGCTTCACAAAAAGTTTTACCAATATTAATCATTTTTAGTAGGAAGATTTAAAAAATTACAACCAATTACGTAGAAACATGTGCCAGAATCCATCAAAATACTGAATATTGGAGGGTGCCATTTTATGGGGTTTCCCCGAAACATGGACCAATATTGATAGTTTTTCGTTGGCGGATCTGATAGCCAAAGTAAATCCAACATTTTAAATTTTCAGCTAATTCTGTCTAAAACAGCGGGATACCGTTATACCTACCCGAAAAACTGGACCGATACAGATCATTTCCAGTAGGAAGATTTGATACCCAGTGAGACCAAACGTAACAAATTTTGACCAATTGGTTTGAAAAATTTCTTCCAAACTTAAATCAAGCTACCCCACAAAATGGTCAACATTTTGATGAAAATTATTATTATAATATAATGTGAACTGACTATCCGATTTCAACTAAACTCTGCAAAATCTAATATTTTATCGAAACCTGCATAATGTTGGAAGATGGGACTCATTCTTCTAGTATCTCCCCTACAAAGGTCAATATTTTCAAAACTTGTAAATCTCATGTGAAGCGAACTTTGCACCACGCAATATTTTTACCAATCCTATCGGTCCTCTTCTCTCTCACACAAGTGTCTACATATTGAATATTCATAAATCTAATATAAAGCGAATGGAATGTCCGATTTGGTCCAAGCTGTGCACATAGTAGTATTTCTTTCAAACTTAAATCTAGTTCGAATATGGGGAATATCGGTTCACTCGTTCTGGTACCACCCCCACAAAATGGTCTAAATTTTGCTGAAAATTAATTGGGAACAGACCATCGGATTTGAACCAAACTTTGACACCCTAATATTTCAACTAAACCTGTATAATGTTGCAAGATGGGACATATCGGTCCACTCCTTCTAGCTCCACCCCTACAAAGGGTGAAAGCTTTTAAATGCTAATATCGCTTTATTTTATGATGCATTTACTCAGGAATGTGGCTTATAAATTTTTATATTTATATACAAAATAAACCCTATATACACGCGGAATTCTCAAATTATGTATTTGCAGATGTTTCTACTTTCAAAGTACTTTTGACCACAGTTTTATTGGGCGGATTTGAACAAGGCTGGTCTCAGTAGATTCAGCACGTAAAAAAAAACTAAAATTACGCGGTGTTCAACCCAATAAATAGGTTTTTTATAAAAATATTCTTGAGATATACATCAATCGAAGTGAAATCACGAGTCCTACGATTCCGTAATTTCGGCTTCAAAATGTCAGCATCCGGCTTAGTTGAATGCGGTGGAAATATCGAAAAATCATACGTTACAACTATCAAAATGTATTTACTAAAAATTATTAACATTGGTCCTCGTTTCAGTGCAGAAAGCTCTTAATTTGTGAACGAATTTCCGTTACAAATCCTTAAAAGTCGTAGAACTATTCAATAGCTAACGATGGTGTAGGATAACGCGAGAAAAAAATATTTTTTGTTTACCAATTTTTGCTTGGTCAAAACTAAAGTAACTTTTTGATGTTTCATTTTAAATAGACAAATTTTGCTAGTAATCATCAGCGTAAACATTTTTTTTTTTTTTTTTTTTGATTGCGGCATTGAATAAATAAAATACTCAGTTTGATCCTTGGGTATACTACTCATCGTGAAATTATTGTTTATCAAACTATTTCTTTTATTTTGCTATCTATGAACTACAAAGATGTTTTTCTATAGGGTGAAGATCTCATGTTTGTGCTGGCCATTAAACCCCTGATTTTTGACTCCCGCTGACAATCTTCGACATGTTTCGATGCATGTTTGAAGTTATTGTCATGCTAAAACGCCTAAACAAGCGGTATATTTCCTTCAACGAAGAGAACCATTGCCTTCTTCAACAAATTTTGTATCAACAATCCGATCCATTACTTTACAACGTTTGTAAATAAATACAAAGAAAAACAGTCCAAGCTATTATTGACCCGCCTCCATGCTTTCCAGTACATTTGCAATACTGAGACCTTTTTTTCGCGTCTGATCCACTGCGTCGAATTCGAACTGATGTAAGCTTTTGCGATTCTTTTCAGGAAATAAATGGATTTCTGACAGTTTCCGAGTAAGTAGACCTGTTACCACAGCCCGTCTACGCTCTGCTCCTCCCACTAATTCGGTTTAACTCCTTAATGGTTTTTTTACTTCTCTGACAACTTGTTGATTAGTACATAATGATGTCTCTTTGCAGCCTTCCTTTTTCCATCATTTTCTGTCATAAATTATTTTCATAATCGCTTATATTTTTTATATATATTTGCATTTTTAATTTTGCATTCATGCTGTTTTTTTTTTTTTTTTTTTTTAAGTGAAAACTTATTTTACTTATTATATTTGCAATTTTAGTTACTTTAGTTTAGACCACCAGTGTATACACTCAATGGGGTCGTTGGTGAATATTTCGATGTGTGGCAACGGAATGACAAATTTAATATACACTCCACCTTATGGTGGATGGTATAAAAAATCAAAAAGATAACCTTAATAAAGAAATATTTATGTTTATTACTAACAAAATTGAAAACAATTTGTTATTTATTCAATGTGTAAACTCATTCTTAACATACTGTAAATGTAAGCAAATGCATTATGAAGCTCAAACTATGAAATGTTGATCAAAGTATGCCTACCTTCAACACCTCCACAATTCTACTTATTTCAAAGAAGTTGCAGAGTTCAGAGTTCTTTTCCTTAGATCATTTTTGGCCTTTCCTAGTTCTTTAGAGCAATTCAAATAGAAGATTATAGTAATTAAAACAACATTCATATGTAGATTATAAATACAATTAGCCCTCTAAATAAAGCCGACTAATGATGTTGGCAAAACTGTTCCGAAGACTTTTTCGAATTTTAAACTTTCTAACGAAAGCAGTTACTTGACCTCGACCAAGAAAAAACTGCGCGCACACACATTCGCTGGCATTTAATATTCGCATATGGGCGAAAATAAATGAAATCTCGTCGATGGTTGGATGGAGGTTCATAACTAACCCGCCAACAACCTACATACAACATAAATACACATTACATGCTAGTGGCTAGTGTACTGGCTGGCGGCGATCGCACTCAAAAGCCTGTATGAATGTGAGCATTTACTGGTCACTGCTTGGGGAGGGTATGTAACTCGGTCGGGTATGGTATAATGTAAAGCAGTTAACAATTCAAACCGGCTTACCGCGACCAAGCAAATGTTTGCATTAGAAACAAAACGTTTTTCATGTTAACAACTCTTCCATTCCAGCATTGGAATACTGGTCATCGTGATGGCGATTTCGTGATGATGATGATCATCATCATCATCATCTTCTTCTTCTTATGTGACAATATTGATGATGATGGGGCATGTTGCATGTTATGAACACTCCACATCGAAAGGTGACCAAACAAAGTGACCACCAAAAGAGAAACTAAGAAATCAGGAATAGTGCCGGTTCATGGATTTTTTGTAATTTTTTGTTTGGTGTTCTTCTTGAAGCAATGGCCAAACAAAACACTTGACTCTGGTGAAGATAAATGAAAAGGCATTTCTTATTGTACTTTTTTGAAATCTGAATGTTGTTCATACAAACATACATACATGCATATGTAGCATTCCAAAAACAACACAATCAACCAGATATACAAACATGCTGCAACAAGTTTTTTATTCTTATTGATACACTTGGTAAATTCCTTGTTCCTGAAGAAAAATACCAGATTGACCCAACAACACATACATCCATACAATGACGACATCAATGACACAAACACACTGACACACACAGACAGCATCTTTATTCGCCTGCAGGCTGTGTTGATCTTCTTTTGATAGCTTCTCGCTCACATTCTCTGCTTTGGCTGCTGCTACTCATTCTCTATCTTTTTTGTCCGCAGTCACACTTGTGGTAAGCGTCAAGACGTCGCTTCAAGTACCCCATCGTTCGTACGCAGGCGCAGCAGCTGGTTAAACACGTTATCATCTACTTCGTCGAAGGTAACTCAACACCGGAGTTCTTGGCTTTGAAACGCGTTCCATACAAAAAAAACAAGTTATACCTCTTTGACAGAAGTTAGAGAATACCCGCGCGTACAACATTAAAAAAGGTATCAAAAGAAGTGCACACACACATACACAGAAAAAAAAACATATTGACATAAGATTAACTAGTGTTGCCATCATCACACCCATTGAATTAATCGAATTTGATTTTAAGAATGACAGATGGTTTTCTTTTTCTTCATTCCCAATTTCATAAATTGGGATCAATGAGTCATGAACTGGAAAGAAATCTCAAAAAATTGGGAAGGGGGACAATTTTCCAATTAAATCATTTGTTGGGTTGGAGAATCTATTCACAATTAGTCTTGAGCACACAATTTATTCAAATGTGATTAGCAATGTTTTCAGATTTCAAATCATACAAAAATAAGTTATTTTATCTGAAAGTCCGGTTGAAAAATTTAATGGTCCGGATTTGTCTCCCGAAAATAAATTTTTATTAACGTGTTAGGCATGGTGAGACCAGTTATTTACTATAATCTACAATTAATACGAAATTTATCAGTGTTCCTAATTAATACGAAATTTATTAGTAGTTCCGTTTTGCAACTTTTTACTCGAAACCCGTTCCTGAACCCACAAAACTTGTAAAACATTGAGTCAAATTTAAGAGAGCACACAACAAAATGGCGTTCTCTTTGATTGGCAAGAAAAAATGTTGTGTTGATTGGCTGTTGTGTTGATTTAGAAGCATTACCATCTGATTTTGGCATATTTACTAGATTTGCGTTCCCGAACTTTTCAAATTATTATGTACTCTGATAGCGATTTTGAAATGTTTCCCATTTACTAGCTTTACTATTAACTGGAAGAGAACAAGTTCGGGTGACAGCGGAAAATGAGGTTGAAAACATCCAAATATCGATTTCTTGTCTTTGAGGGCCCTATCTAAAATCCTATGAATGATATTTTTATAGAATATTTTGAGGTTAAATAATTTCATCTTGTGACATTTTGTTTACGGTTAAAGGAAATAAGGACTCGAAATAAAAGGAGAATATGTTTTACAACAAGTAAAGGCGCCGTTAAGTTTGGCCGTGCCGACTTCTCTATACCCTCCTCCATGAACCATGAACATTTAAAATACCTAAAATAGGCTTCCAGGAGAAAACGAAATTGCAAACACTCAGGTGGAACTGGGACCTTGTAGATGTCAAAAATGACGCCTGACGATTATCTGAAACCCTCAAAATACTTTTACTGAGGGCTATACCATAATGGAGACCGATATTGATAATATTTGGTAAGAAGATTTGACATCCAATGACAATCCAAAATAAAAAAAAAACAGTAAGGAAAGTAGTAAAGTCGGACTGGGCCGACTATATGATACCCTTCACCACTTTGACATGAAATTGAACGACCTTAAATATGTGATCTTTATCTGTATCTAAACCGACTAACATCAATCCCTACACATGTCATTTTGCAACCTATGCTAAATTTTGTAAATCGATTTAAAGCAAACTTGACATACGCTTTTCGGTATGCTGCACTGTTTAAAATGTAATCTCAATCAAAAACCCATTGATCGAAATTATATATGGAAGCTATGCTATATCTATATCTGAACCGATTTCAAGGAAACTTGACAGAGATTAATTTATATTAACTTCAGTACATTGTGTAAATCGGCCTAGCTAGGGGTCTTTAGTACACCATTTACTTAAAATCGGACGAAAATATATATAGGAGGTGTTTGTAAATCTGATCCGATTTTCACGAAACATCATTTTAGACGTAATTCAGTACTCTATACCGAAATCGAAAGATAAAGGGGGCCTTGGTGCAGCATTTACATAAAAAAATTCGAATATATCAAAATTCGTGCAAATCAAAAGATTTGCAGGGACTTTGGCGCACCATTTACCTAAAATCGGTTGACATTATATAAGGGAGCTATATCTAAATCTGAACCGGTTTAAACGAAACTAAGCACACGTCATTCTAGACTTAATTGAGTGCGCTAGGCCGAAATTCGTGCAAATCGAATGATTTTCAGGGACTTTGGTGCACTATTTACCTAAAATCGGGCGAAACTATGTAAAGGAGCTATATCTAAATGTGCACCGATTTTCATTTTCGTGTATATCTAATGATTTTTAGGGTCTTTGGTCCACCATTTACTTAAATCGGACGAAACTATATACGGGATTTTTCTAATCTGAACTGATTTTCACGAAACTTAGCAAACGTCATTCTAAACTTAATTTAATACGCTATGCCAAAATTCGTTCAAATTGAAAGATTTACTGTGACTTTGATGCACCGTTTACCTAAAATCGGGCGAAACTATATATGGGAGCTGTATCTAAATCTGAACCGATTTGCACGAAACTTATCACACGTCATTCTAAACTTAATTCAGTACGCTATGCCAAAATTTGTGCAAATCTAATGGCTTTCAGGGACATTGGTGCACCATTTACATAAAATCGGGCGAAACTATATATGGGAGCTATATCTAAATCTGAACCAATTTTCCCGAAATTTAGCACACATCATTATCGACTCAATTTAGTACGCTCTGCAAAAATTCGTGCAAATCTAATGATTTTCAGGGACTTTGGTGCACCATTTATCTAAAATCTGACGAATATATATATATGGGAGGTATATCTAAATCTGAACCAATTTTCTCCAATTTCAATAGGGTTCGTCCTTGGGCCAAACCAATGGGCTGCGTCAAATTTCATCCAATTCGAATCATAAATTCGACCTGTACTTTGCTCACAAAAATACATGGACGGACGGACATGCATAAATTTACTCAGAATTTGATTCTATGCATATTCTCAAAAGGAACCATGGGAGGAACCTTTTGCCTGTTACAAACATATGCACAAAGACATAATACCCTGTACCACAGTGTGGTGAAGGGTATAATTACAGCAAATTTGAAACCTTTTTTTGGTACCGTTATATACGGACTACACCGGAAAAATGGCCAATATTGATTATTTTTGGTAGGGAGATCTGACAGCTAATTAGAACCCAAAATTCTAAATTACAGCTTAGTTAGTTGAATATATCGAAATTTAGAATGTAGCCCCTACCCCAAAACGTGGAGCAATATTGATCATTTTTAGTAAGCAGATTCCCTACTCAATGATGATCCAAAATGTAAAGTTATGCCAATTAAGGAACAAGTAAAACATTATCAGGTGGTGTTGCCGACATATATATATACCCTCAGAACATGGTTTGCTTATGTCTTCGGAATTATGCACAGGTTTTATTATTCGCTTTATATAAGGTAAATATTTTTATCAGAGAGGTTTCGGATTTTATGTGGATCGCTTCAAATTAATTTTACAAACTATTGACCTCCGTGGGGGAGGTACCAGAAGGAGATGACCGACGTGTACCAATTTCGGACATGAATTAGGCTTGGTTCAGATAATAGATTGTGCAAAGTTTGGTTCAAATCGGACATTCCTTTCGCTAGAAATTGGATTTAAAAATTTTGAAAACTTCGACCATTTGTGGCGGAGGTAACAGAAGGAGTGGACCAATGGGTCCTATCTTCGGACTTGACGAAGGTTTGGTAAAGATAATATACGTTATACAAAGTTTGGTTCAAATCGGATAGTCCGTCCGCATGATTTTATGAAATTAATTTTTAGCACCACCCACCATTTTGTGTGGGAGGTATCAGAAGGAGTGGGCCGATATTTCCCATCTATGTTTGTAAGAAATATTTCGATGTGCAAAGTTTGGATGAAATCGCTTACTCCCTTCGAGAGTTATCGTGCGCACCAGTCTAGACAGTCGGATATATGAAAATCGCCTCCAAATTGTCTGAAGCAGTTTTGGTCCAAAAAAACATGGGGTCTAAAACCAAGATTTCGATGTGGCAAAGCCTGAGGATATAAAAAGTGAGCAAACACCCAAAAAATACCGAATTATTATTATATAGGAGCATTATATAGGAGCTACCTGAAAATATGGACAAATATTGATAAATTTATTAAATTGGGGCCAATAACCTGATTAAAGTTATATGAAAGCTAAAGACATAAAAAATCACATTATGTAAATTGTATATGTCAGTTAAGGAACATTGGTATATAAATAATTATAACTTTTTCTTAAATTTTAAATAATTTATTAATATGAATAATTATTCACCAACACATACAATTTATCGGACTACATAGTTTGTATCTAACAAATTAGATAATTTCCGACAAAAAATATTCACGAAAATATCTCAAGCCACAATAATAAAATATAGGCAGAGAAAGACGATTGTTTACAATTGTTGCGTACGGATATCCACAATTGGATCATTGGTGGATAAAAAATCCATAAACAAATCACATTCAAGTGACAATAAATAAACACATGAAAACATGAATCGGCATGTAGACACAAGTGACGTCATCCTTCAATAAAAGTTCATTCATTGTAAATTCTCTTCGAACGGATATCGTATACATTAATTAAATAAACAATCGAAATGATGATATCTACAAACATACATACGCACACATGTATGGATCTGTTCCATTCCATGTTGTGGTTAAAATTCAAAATTATGAACTGATGAAATTTTGGAAAAAAAAATACCTTTTGATAATGTTGAAGATCATGGCGACTTGTACGTCTACGCCAATCAATTTATTTGCCATAATTTTACGTTTTTCAGTTTCATGGTTTCTTTGATGATACGATGATTAGAAGATAATTAAAAAATTGATATTATGGACCACCATGCTGGTAAATGCTGATATCACATTCTATAGATAAAAATGGAATTGCAATCATAAGCGAACTAATTTATATTTGCCTCAAGATCATTAAACCTTATAAAAAATTTAAAGGTCCCAATCCTGCACACCTCTCGGGGTGTCACAAAAGAATATTGTTATTAAATATTTGCAAAAACTAGGCATCACAAATATAAATGTATACTCTAAGGGATCGACATCTAAAGAGAATTCCAACCTAATTGAAACTCAAACTACAAAATTACCAATTCCAATTCAGTGGAAACACTTGCCCATACTTTCCAAAATACTAAAATTCGGGAACAAACGTCTATCAAAAAAAGGAGACCAATATTTATAACATTTAATAGGAAGAAAGCTCAAAATTTCAAATTACGTCCAATTCGGTTGGAAGACGTACCAAAAATCTCCAAATTTTTTTTAGATTTGATATTCGAGGGTACCGTTATATGCCGGCTATACTAAAGTATGGACCTATTTAAACCATTCGAAATGCCGAACATCCTGTTCCGATCTCTATAGTGATTTCAACAGACAGACGGACGGACATGCGGACAAATCGACATAGCATTTTATTCTGATCAGGAAGATGTATGTTTTATGAGGTCTCCGTCATAACTCAAAAACTTGACCCATGGCGAATTTATCCTTCTTGGCCGAGGGCGTTCATCGATTTTGTTGAAGAATGTAATTTGTTGATTTTAGATATAAATTCGAATAACAATTGATATACTTCGAGATTCAAATAAAATTCTTGAATTACGTATAAATATAATTGAATTACGTAATGTTTTGAAATAAAAACTCTTAAAGGGTGATCGAAGTATTTGATATTCAAAAAATTATCACATTTTTAACTGGACGAAAAATTCATATTTGTGCACCCACTAAAAATGAAGAATTTACGAAGTATTCAATCCAATAAGGAGATTTTTAAAAATTTCCTATAGATGCATTTTTTTATGGAAAAAACGAACTTATTTATTCCAAATTCATGATTCAGCAGCTAGATGACGGAGTTTTCATGAAAAACTCTGTATACGAGCGGAGTAACAAGATCAAAAAATGAAAGATATTGCGCATTCTTTATTTTTTTATGATCACGCTTAGACTCGTAGGCATGGATTCGACTAGTTTTGAAGTTAACTCGGGTATTATCTGATCCCATTCTGTTTTTAAAGCAATTTTCAGATCCCTCGCATATATGACGCTATAATGTTTCAAAATTTTCTTGAACTAAAAATTTTCATTTAAAAACCAGATTTTAAGGGAGTGTATTTGAGACAGTTATGCAGAAGCCAAAGTCAGGAATGTTTTGGATCCTGTTGATAGATAAGTCCCACGAGATCCCCATTCTGACTGCACTTTGTTTCATGTTTTACTTTAAAATGTTTATAGAGTCTTTTGCTATCATGATGCCATCAACAAAATTGAGGTTTCCAACAGCAGCTGCAGAATTACGTCCCATACCATCACGGAGCCGCCACCATGATTTAATGTGGGAATAGTATCTCGTATTGTTCTCTTGCAAATTTTAACTCGTACATCCGATATTTTAGTATATTATGTATGTATATTGAATTTAGACTTATCCGTAACCCTTCGCCAGAAGTTATAGTCCATACTTTGGTACTTCAAAGCTACTAATTTTCTGGTATTATTTTACACTTCCTTCATGTGTAATACAAATTCTGAAGTACTGTTCCGAGCTTACAGCCAACGTAGCAATGCACAGTGTGTTTTTGAAAACTTAGAACCGTTTAAATTTCATCCCGCTTTTTAAATTGACCACTATATTATAGAAAGCCATTCATTATTTTTGCAGTCTCCAGTTAAGATTTTCCATCAAAGTACAGATCCATAAACATTTTTCGTTGTTCGTCTGAAAGTTCACTTGATGTTGTACCCATATCGATTTCCCCGAACTTTTTGGAAAACTTGCCTGAATTTAATATATTTATTAACTGTACGAATACGGGGTTTGTTAACAATATAATACAAACAGCGCCATCTACCTTATATTCGCGAAACAGTATGTCACAAAATAAATTTCATTATTTTTTCATTATTTATCTTGAATTAGATATTAATGGCCTTTTACGTTTCAAATGGGTGCAGGAATTTGAACTTTGCGTACTGCCAGTATATAGCCAGTATGCCACGTTTCGTATACTTGCCATAGAAATCTATCCCGTTATTGGTTAATATTTTACTATGTTCGATATAAATTTCAAATTTGTTTAAGTTTCTTAGTGGTGAAGGGTATAACCAGCATAAGGTAAAGTAAATATAATTTCTATGTAAAAAAGCACCAAAGAGCGGCTCGTTCCATGTTCCTGGTATATTCTGCTTAGCCAGCCAAACTTCCTGTGAAATTTACTTTAATTTAAATTTTCTTCACACCAGTACCCCAGCTATGACCAATTTAGCAATAGTTTGGCAACACTTGAACAGTACAAGAAAATATGCGGAATTTCGTCGAGGACCTCAATGACGATCGATCTTCCATACAAACACACACACAAACACAAAATACCAATATAAATGTAGTTTTAAATCCTCTTGATTTTCAATCAAACGTGAATACCAACACACACAAGATATTCACAAATGTCGGATTAGATTCGAAAGGAAGGGGATAAACCAAGTTATTAATACACTTATTTCGCAAAAAAAAAATTGATATTCCTGGATGTGGGGTATCAGAGAGACGAGAATAAAATTTTGGTTTATCACTCCGCTATTAACTTCAGTAAACTCACAATTTTTCAAATTTGATGCTGAATTCTTCAACAACTTTTTTTGATTCACCAAAAAAAATCTAAGCCGTTTTGATTTTCACTACTTAAAGGCACTGTGGAATGTTTCGAACAAACCAACAACAGCAACAATAACACAAACAAATGACACACAACAAAACAGGTTATTGGATTTACTTTTGAACTCTTTTTTTTACTTTTTTATTATTAACTTGTCGCTTGGTTTTATGTTGTTGCTTCTATCACCTTCAATTATCACTACCGAAAGGAGAATGGATTCGAACAATTGAATTTCCTTTCGTGAATGACTATTTTTTTATTTGTTGTTATTTAAATTTTATTTTGCACACGCACAACAATGGAGCACAGAGAACCACGTGAAATACTGGAATTTGAACACTCTTCTTTTTTGTTGATTATTTTTTTGGAATGCAATTTTTATTATTTCTTTTATTTTACTACAATTGCTGCTGCCTGGTATTATTCGCGTAAAGAATAATGGTAACAAACAATTAAGCGAACGAAGAATGAACAAAAAATAAAAACAAATAAAACAATCGTGTTTTAATTGAGAATTCGAAAAAAAACACCGAGAATGCCTTTCTGTGAGCTGAGTAGTTTGCCGGTCGGTCGTATTGCTTCCGTATGACTGAAGTCAACATGCAGAGAAAGAAACAAAAATCGTAAAATCAAGCCAATACACATGGCGCGGTCGACGTCAGCCGCACTGCTGGCGCAGCTTTCATAAACAACCGAGCCAGGCATCAACAAAACCAGTCGGCCAAACCACACACATCGTATCGCAGTGACAGAGCTAACGTCGTTGTCGTTACCGACATCATCATCGTAGCCGTCGTCGTTGTCATCGTCACAACATTCTCCACACGCAAACCGGTGTTTGTTTTGGTTTGTTGTTTTGGAGCCCCCATTTAACCCATTTCATGCGCCCACCAAACGACAAAGACATAAAGAGAGAGTCATTTCTACCTACAACAATACACTGACGTAGTTGGTGTTGTTGTAGCTATGATAAGAGCGGAGCCAACTGGCAACAATAATGGATGGATGGTTGGCTATTTGGAAAAGAGAATGTCTTTGTCATGTCGAGGGGGACAGTGGTGAACATACCCTTACACAACATTAACACATTTCTATACAACGGATTCGTGTGAGCATGTGAATCATAATCTTCTGAAAACTTGGAAGAAAAAGGACAGCCATTAAGAAATAAAACAAAGAGGGTTTCTCCAAAAGAGGGTCTATTATGCTATACAATGAAGAGTCTACATTGAAAATAAATAAAATCCGAAATCCTATTCACAACTTTACATAAAAACTAGGTAGGAATAGAAAGGCTATGATGGCCACATTATAGCAAACTGTGTGTATTGTATTGATCAGATTCGGAACTAACGGAAAATACAATTGAGAGTTGTTCAAATGCCAAATTTCTACACAGTGTCCTAAGACTGATATTGGGTTCCTGTCAGTTGAAATGGATCCATTTCAATGTTTGAGTTAGGGAACCAAAGTAAAAAATTATTCTGTAAGCCTTTGGATCAGCGGCGACAGACCTTTCTTAAGGCCATTTAGTATACCGGATTCTTAGAGGTAAATATTTTGACATAGACACTATATACGAGGTCTAATCAAAAGAAAAAAAAACATTATAACCTCCACCATTAAGTGGAGTGTTTTTATACCCTTCACCACGCTTAGATACAGGGTACACTTTACGTCTTTGTACATATGTTTGTATCAGGCAAAGGGAATCGAGATAGACCCATGGTTCATTTGGAGAATATGCGTAGAATCACTTTCTGAGTTAATTTAAGCATTCGCGTCCGTCCGCCCATCTGTCCGTCTGTTGAAATAAAATTTTAAAAATAGAACAGGTGGCATTTATGATCCGAATTGGATGAAATTTAGCACAACTCACTTATTTAGCCCAAGGACGAACCCTATTGAAATTGGAGAAAATCGGTTCAGATTTAGATATATCTCCCATACTTCTGTCCGAGTTTATGTTAATGGTGCACCAAAAATCCAAAATATGGCCGATTGGCACAAAATTTTGATCTGCGCTAAGTTTAGTTTAAATCGGTTCATATTCAGAAAAAGCTCTCATATATGGGAAATTACAAAAATCTTTTAAATTCCTTGAAACTGATATATTTTGAATTCACATCTATAAAATGAAGTGTTCTTGTCAAATTCTTAAAATATTGGTAATAAATAATAAGTCTGGTGGAAGCTGTGATGGTGGTAATGTACAAAAATGGGTGAAAATGTGCTGAAGCCAGCGAGTTTTTTGAGTTCTTTCCTGATTTGTGGCTAAACTACACAACGCACGCACATGTGATCAGTGAATAAGTTGCAGAATACCTCATGGACAATATGGTTCTAATATTTGATTTTTCGATATAATCACTACATCCACCCAAAAAGGATACGGATATTCTGTGTTTTTTGATTTTTTTCTTTTAATCAGTACGCGCAACCAGATAATGGGCTAAACTGATTATAGGATTGTAGAACTCGTGATTTTGCTTCGTTTGGTGTATATCTCATGAATGTGCTCACCGTAGCTTCTTTTCAATTGGATTCCAAAGACAAAAATTTGGTGCGTAATTTTTTTTTAAAACCTATTTTTTGAGCCAAAATTTAAGAAGGTCCACTCGAATGCCGTTGAACCCCGCGTGCCTTTAGTTTCTTTACGTGACGAATCTAATGACCCCGGACATGTTCAATTCCACCCAATAAAACGGCGGATATAGGTACCTTGAATGTAGGAAAAACTGCAAAAACTTATTTTGACTAATTCGCGTATACAATCGCGTTTTTCTTCTTGATTTTACCTACATTCATGCTTGTATTATCATATTCGCCATCGGAATTACTTCCACCTTATAAAAGTCGCTTATTGTTAATTAATCTTCCAACACTAGAAAATAGACGTTTCATGTTAAGAGCATTATTTATTATTAAATTAACACGTGGTCTGATCGATTCACCTTTTCTTACGGGAGAAATAATTTTTAATGTTCCCTCTCGAAGAACACGTAATTTTGAACCGTTGAAATTGTCCATCGCGAGAACTAATTAATGTAATGCCTGTTTAATGTATCTAATTCTAATTTATATTTGTTGTGTTATTACTAATTGCCGGCTGATGATCTATCTGTAGCCGGTGTTGTTAAACCACTACTAACCTGCCCTAGTCCGGTCTTTGGTGTGTACGTGCTCCCTGCGTATAGGGAGGTAGCCCCCTCGGTCGGCAGGGGCGGGTGTGAGAGGCGTGGGAAAGAACGAAAAAAAAATGTAGCCATTTTTAGGGTTTTTGCATAGTAAAGTGCATCGAGCGGCACACTTTGGTCGCTAAATGAAACATCGAAAAATTCATAATTATTGGAAGAGATTGATTCGGTTTATACGAAAATCGCATGCGCAACAACTGATTTCCACGAAAACGCGATTTGCATGCTTTTCAATTTTGATAATTTTTATGTATTGTAAGTGCAATATATTTAGTAATTTTTAACGTCGAAACTCTTATCAGATGAATCTACTGATATTTAAAAATCATCTAAAAGAATTTGCAGAAGAAAGCATAATGTATTTTAGAAGATTAAGGCGAAACCGTATTCCCTTAGCCATACTAAAAAATCGAAAATTCAAACCAGTGAGCGGAGCAGTATAGTCGGACGGGGCCGACCATACGATACCCTACACAACTACAACGGAACTCAAATTTTCTGCGGATGTTTATTCCGAGCCTGGGCAATATTTCGTGATATTTGCACCCTTTTGCCCGATTAGAGGTAAACAGCACCTCTTCCTCACACTGACATATTTTCCGAATATTGCGAGTATTCAGTACAACTATAGTCCAGATTCCCTTCACCGTGGATCGTGTTGTGATGTTCGGCTTTCATTTGTGGTCTATATATCGACTCGAAAATAACACAAAAAAATAAGTTTTCGATACACCTTATCCCAATATTATTATCTGATCATCACCGAAAATTAAAGGCGTTGTCCTTGACCATAACTGGGACCTCATGGAAAATTTCAAAGCGATCAGCGCTATTGGCCTCTAGTGTGGTAATGGTATACTAAATAATATCTGAACACGTAAGCACATACGGCAAAATAATTGGTATCAACTTAAAGGTCAACCAATCCTCTTGGATATACTACAAACATCTCGGGACTATGTCCTTCAGGAATAAATATATACGCTATAGAATACAAATTTTCACACAAAAGTCAGGGTCCATTTGACCCGCTAAATATTGGCCGATCTTTGAAAACAGGCATACTTATTCTTTGGCCCGATCCCCTTCTCCATGGAAAATTTCACGATGTTCGGGCCATTAATGCGGCCTCTGGAGCGACCAGAAAAACCGACAAAAATTTAGTATTTGGTCCATTTCATCCCCTAAATATTAACCGATCTTTCCCAAAAATAATAGGGGTCTTCATTGGCCAGAACACATCTAGTCGAGATATGACGATCGGTATATTTAAAGGTGGGTCTAGGACCAATATTTCGCGGCGTTACAAACTTTTGGGGCTGCACAAAGCTATAATACCCTGACAACATAGTTGTGTAGGGTATAATAAACGTTTTTTTCTTATGTAAAAAATTAAATTATTTTATTTTCAGATGTCTTCATGCTTCTATTTGTTTTTCGCTACTATTAAACCGTATGTCAATGTGATTTGACAAGTATACAAAGAAAACACATTTGTTTATCAATTTGTGAAGAAATTCCAACAAATAGGAATTAATTTAATTTATATTCAAAATACAAGATTTAAAACCGCTATAACTTTTGTGCGCAGCATCCGAATTTGTGAACGCGAACAGATTTCGAATCAGCATATTTTTCTTAACCTATGTACCAAAAATCATAAATGTGTTCGCAAAAATAATTTTCAATTTTTTTTTTTTAATGGAATTTTAAAAGAATTTTGTAATTTCCATTATATATATCCCTCATTTGCTGCAAGACCGGCATAGATAAAAAAATCGTGATTTTTAAGTTAATAATGCAGAATTGTTCCCTATATCAGACTTCATATTGTGTAAAAAATTCAGATGATTTTATCATACACACTCTGATTGAGACGATGAGTAAATATAAAGTAAATATAAAATTCACAACTTAAAACGCATTTTCTGCAAAATCGATTTTTTTTCGATTTTTGCCGGCCTTAAGGCAAACGAGCGATATGTTAATCGGATTTTATGTAATAGGTGCACTAAACTCTCAATGTTTGTCTGATTATGATGAAATTTGGAATACCGTACCGCATTAAGTCTGTTATGATGTGTGTGAAGTATTGTTGAAATCAGATTTATGCATAGCATAGCGTATCTTATTGTGTCTTGAATGATCTGTATTATGTTTCGCTAAAATAGGTTCAGATTCAGATGTAAACTCTCAATGTTTGTCCAATTAAGATGAAATTTGGAATACCATACCTATTAAGTCTATAATGATGTTTGCGAAGTTTCGTTGAAATCGATACAGATTTAGATATAACTCCCATATAGTTTCGACCGATTTTATGTAAACATGCAGTTGGCACAGATTTCAGAATGGTATGTGTATGGGTTACTTTAAATTGGTTCAAATATCTATGCAGATCACATAATTAATTTCGTCCGATTCCATTCTTTTCTGTCGGCAGCATATTATACATATGAGCGACTCAATTAGTGATGGGTATCACATAATCGGCCCCGTCCGACCTTTGAACTCACCTCACCTCACTGTTTTTTTTTTTTTTTAATTTGTCATCCCGTTTGCAACACGTCAATAATCATCGGAAACCCCATAGGGTACATTTGTTGTTGATCAGAATACATTTCTCGATACAAATCGGAATGTGGTGCGAAATGAAAAAAGGAAAAATCCTTAAATAAAATATGAGTTGATGATTAAGTTAAAAAAAAAAAACAATGTTTTATTTCATATAGATCATTTGAACGCATTCTAAATTGGAATATGTTTATTAGAAAATATATGGAAAGGCATTACTAATCGCGAAAATGTATTAGAACTAAAGACAATATTGTTTTACTCAAATGTAACCTGTACATTTCCGTACTAACCCTTCTTGGCACTGAAACTTCTACTTCTTAGAAATAAATCTAAATGAAATTATAACATTTTCCCCTATTTAGAGATGTGCAAAAAGAGAGGAGAGTAAAGGAGAACCGCCATATGAAATGTCTTATAAAAAAGAACGCAGAGAACGAGCTTATTGATACAATGTAAATACGGCACCAGTTCCCATGCTTGCTCAGCATTACCCCTATTTCACCCTACGATTCTAACATTTCTTCTATAGATTCGTTAAATATTTGTACGCAATCATGCTGCTCAACCCATAGTGTTTTACTATATGAATGTAGTCGTTTGAAAAATGTATTTGCTTCTCGAAATGTTCTACATAAAGTAGTGGATATTTTCGAACGAATAAATACATCTCGAAAATTGTAAAAAAGATACTTCGAATTTCTTGAATCTTTGAAGCTGCATTTAAACTTAATTTTAAAATGTAAAAAGAATAATGAATGTATACCCTATTAAATTTCCTGACATGTTAGACGCACAGTCATATCCTTGATCCAAACTGATTTCTGTGTTTATTATGACGATCGAAAAGTATTTTCCTGTTAATCCTTCTAATTCAACGTAAACATTCTTTGACTTCTTTAGGTGCCTTGTCAAAAATATTATAAATATATAGTTTCATCCGCTAAAACCGATAAGAATACAGCACTTTTCACTTCTTTAAGAATAGACTTCTGGATGTATTCTCCAATTAGTTCTATTAACTCGTTCTGTATTCTGGGATTGAGGTATGTTGAATTGTTAAGGGTGTATTCTCCAAACATTTTCTAAGTTTACGTCTAACGACAGGTTTTAACTTCTCCTCAAGGCGATGTCCTCCCTTTCACACAATAAAATTATCTCAATGGCCACTTTAACTTTATACTTTTGTTCTTTCAATATATCTGAAGCATGTTTGTCCGTAACATGTTCTTTACGTTTTGAAACCTCCTTCCTTCTCGATATAAAAGCCTAAGTTCTCATCATCACATGTTTGTGATACTTCTTTTTTCGTGGACGGTGAAGCATTTAATAGCATCTTTCCAATTTGTATGAGGGTGGAACTGGGTCCTTTCCGCACCCTCCTTTATTTGAAAATAAGATAACAACTTTACAAAAAACACCTTTTTTCCTAATCTGAATATGCGATACAAGAAACCCGGGGCTGGGCCGGGTACAATTAAAATGAAAACAACTCAATTCGAAAACATTTACACGTATAAGAAACAATCAAAATTTTAAGGAATTTTAAATATTTTGTCCACAACCTATGCTCTTCTTGTACTTCTTTTGGACAACTTTTTTTTAAATAGCTCCCACATAACGGTAGGTACTAACATATTGGGGATTTTGGTACATCTTCCAAAAAATGGACTGCTATTTTATATTTTGGATTGTCATTGATTGACAAATCTTCCCACCAAAAATTTTCAGTAACCCATTTTGTTTGGCTAATATATAACGATATCAACAATTTCATCACGCGTCATTTTCGGTATTTTGATGGTCCTAGCTCAACCTTAGTTTTTGTAGTTTGATATTCCGTTTTGGCCTGGAAGCAGTGTTACCGCTGCACAGTTGTCCCAATTCAATTTTTTTTGGCCAAAATTATTTAATACAACATAATGTATACTTTTCGTTTATAAATAGATTAATATTTATTATAATAATATTAATATTTATTGCAAATCCGTTAAAACGCGTTTCTGCAATCATAAGGTACAATATAGTACTATTTATTAGGTTTTTAGATATGAAAAGGCATACAAATGTTAGGGTACAAAATGTGATGTTTTAGTACAAACATGAGTTGTAAAACAAAATGAAATGCGGTAAACATAATTCAAAATTTACTCTTTTTATAAAAGTATGACTTAAAACAGGCTTAAGAAGGTTGTTTTATACTATTAAGTAAAGAAAATAAAAGAACTGTATTAAGTTTTAAATTAATTAATTATTAAATATATGTAGATATTTCGATTTCCAGAACTATATTTTCATCGCCATATTCTTTTTCGAATTCTTCATCTGTGGTTTCATCACAACCAGTATCATTCGCGGGCCGTAATTCACTGTTTAGTTCACAAACTAACAATTCGATTACTTCAGATGGCAGGTTTTACCGCTTTCTTTCTTGTAAGTGGGCGTTTAGGCGTATAGATGATATAAGTGGATCAGATGTATCCATTGCTCTATTAAATAGCGTGTAATAATCTGTCATTTTTATATATTTTGTTTCTGCATTCAGCAGCATCTTTAATATATCTTAAATCGGACGGTACGGCTATGTCACAGTGTGGGCCAATTTTCAAAAAATGTTGCAGACATGTTTTTTATACTATTAAAACCTTAAATATCAATTTTAAGAAAAATCGGATGAAACTTTTTCTTTATCCCACATTTTCAGTTCAATACTATATACAATAAAAACATCAATTTATAAAAAATTTCACTCAACTTAAAGTAGAAAAATACATTTTTTTCTAAAAAAGGCAAAATAAGGCAAAATATTTCATCTGAATATGATAGTACATACCCCTGCCAGCTTCCAAAAATTTTTTGGAGGAGACGATATTTTTACATTTTTTCTAAAGTTTAACAAGATTTCAAAAATATTTGTAAAAAATAATTTTCAATATACACACAAACTTTTATCTCCCTACCCAGATATTACAACTTTCTTCGTTCTTTCTTTATATATTATGAAAGCACTTATTATCAGCTTCCAGATTCATAATAACTTTGGTCTGAATTTCGTATACCCATTCGACCACACAGCACACCAAAAAGTATATATTTTACAGCACACAGTTTGTTCTATTTTTTATACAAAAAATTTTCAACTTTAGCATTACACCAACGAGCGGCTATTAATGGTATTTAGAAAAACCAATTATTTTCTGATGGTTTGAAGTGTTTTTTATTATTCCGCGCAAAAAAATTATAAAAATATGAAACTTCAAAAAAATAATTTTGGCCAAAAATTTTGTGATTGCGACAACTGTGCGCTGGGAATTTTAAAAAGGTTGCACAAACAGTCGTTCCCTTGGAAACATAGAAGAATCCAAATTAGTTTGAATTTTCCCATGAAAAGTGCAATACAATACACAGACCATCGAAAAGATTGTAAATTGCTACTTTAGTCGCACAACCGAACATATTCCCATTTAACGCACAAAATCGCAATTTGAGACCTATTGATATCAATTTAAAAGACTTTCATTGATATATTTCAGTTGTCCTAAGATCGGACAAATTCACACATTTTAGTAAGTGTCTACTTAAGGGGACCCCCCCCCCATTCTCGGGGTCCACATTTTTGTTTACATAAGTCGAATCTACACTGATTAAAGAATGTCTCTGCAAAATTTCAAGTGAAAATCTCAAGAACTCTTGAAGATATAGCCGATTTATTGTGTCAGCATCAAGTGACGGCTGAAGGGCTTCTCAAACTTTAATCGCGTTTTTCTCTAAACATTTTTTTGCGAATGGCGGGCACGATAACTCAAAAACTAATAATCCAATCGGTTCCAAATTTTGCAACGTTTCTTTGGGAGTGTATAGCTATCGTATGAACTAGGATAAAGCCAATCGGTGAAGTTCTTCCTTATTTTTTTAATTTGGTTTTTCGTAAAAAATCGGCGATTTTCCAAAAATATTTTTTCAAAGGTCCACCATTTTGTTAATTTTAGAGCGAGAGCCAGACATGTACTCTTTCTAACACCGTTGGAATTTTGGGATTCCGATGTTCCAGTGAGGAGTTAACATGCCCGCCATCAAAAATAAGGATTTTTCTTAAATTACAAAAAACAACAACAAAACAATAACAAAAAATTTTTGTAAATTATTTTTCTTCTCTTTTAAATTTTCAATTATATATGTGCAAAGTTACAAACCTTAACAAGCATTTGTATTCATTTACCAGCCCATTGAAAATCTTGAAAAATTAAAATCGAGAATGGGGGGTTCCCTTAAATTGACTTAAGTGGAAAAAAAAACAAACAAAAAAACAAACATTAATATTATTTTAGTCGATCATGTAAATTTTGTATCGCTACTAGGATTTGGGGTCGGGAATTCCCGTCCCGGTATTCCCGGGATTTCCCGATTTTTTTGACATTGATATTCACGGGATTTCCCGGAAAACGGGAAATTGTTTTTCTAAATAAATATTAATACGGAATTAAAATTTTAAAAATGTATTATTTGTTATCGATACTACAACAACTACAAGGGGAGATTCTAATGTGTGTATAAGTGGAAGATGCTCATTTTAAAACCGATTTATATAATAGACAGGTTCGAAATTCGGAAAATGATTGAAGAAAAAGTGCTGGAATTATGTTTTGAAATCCACGTTGTAGCAACTGTTTCAGATAGAGCGAACGTAATGAGAAAATTTATTCTGAATGTCCTATTGAAGGGTTATTTTGCTGGAATCATGCCATACATTTAAATTATTGTTGATGCTGTCTTGAAAACATCGTAAGATCAACAAACATCTATCGACCATTCAATTCCTCAGATATTACAAAAAGAAACAATAAGTGACCGACGTGACATAAAATTTATATCTAAACTAAAGTTTTTAAGAGGCCCAGATAGTTTGGGGAATACGGATGTGTTATTTAGGTTTTCAATGAAGTGGAATCTGGTCATCTAGTAGTGGTGAAGATATTCCAAAGGTATACATGTTTGGAAATTAAATTAAAATGGTTGCAAAATCAACCCCTATAAGATCAAAGCCTTGTCAAAGTAGTTGTTTTTTTTAAGAAATAAGCTTTATTAAAAGTGAGTGTTATAGTACAATGACGTAGAACGTCATTTTTAATATATTTCTAATTATTTGATTAATATAATATCATTCCTACCCTTTAATTAATAATAATACAAAGGTTGTGAAAAGTCCCAGGAATTCCCGGGTACCTGGGAATGAAAATTTTGAATTCCCGATTTCCCGGGAATGAAAAAAAGCCGGGAATTCCCAAACCCTAATCGCTACGTAAATGTATTGACGAATATTATATATTAAATAAAAACTCATATCACCGCCAATATTCTCAACGTTTTTTATATTTATTTTCTTCCCACATCTAGGTCACCTTATATTTCATTGGTTATAATATGTACGACATGAAAATATATTCCATTGACGGATTTTTATCTAAATGACAATTGCATCCGTACATATAAACTAAAAATTAATCATAACTTTTAATATTATAAATATAGTGTTATTCATTTTCAAATTCACTGCGTTGATTTCGTTTATAAATTAGCTTATCTACTTTTCACACACATTTCCGTTACGTCACGGCGTATTGTTTTACCCGATGCCGTTTGGGGAAGCTTCTCAAAGAAGTACACACCACCGTGCAAATTTTCAAAATGCTGCATACGTTCGGCAACATATTGACAAATATCCGATTCGGTAATATTGGAACCTTGACGTTTAACGACCGCAGCTGCCGGTAGAAAATCATAGGTCAAGTCGGGAATTCCAATCACACAAACATCAGCCACATCGGATAACTCTGAAATAACCTTCTCAATACTACCGGGTGAGAAGTGATAATTATTATATTTCATAATATCCTGGCGACGATCGACAATGAACAGGTTTCCCTCATCGTTGAAATAGCCCATATCGCCACTACGAACCCAGCCATCTTCCACAAATGTTTTACGGGTGCCCTCGGGGTTACAATAGTAGCCGGAGCTGATAAATTTAGAGCGTATGTAAATTTCGCCCGTTTCATTTGGTCCCAAATTCTCCCCTTGATCATTTAAAATTTTCACTTCGGTATTGGTCATAACAGTACCCACGGTGTTTGTGGGATCAATTATTGTCATCGTCACGACGCCACAAACCTCGGTCATGCCATACATGGTTGGGAAAATGCAATTCGGTGCATATTCTTTAAATTTTTCAACGACCGCATGTGGAAGTGTCTTGCCCGTGGCGAACATTACCCTCAAGCTGGACAAGTCGCTGTCTTGCATTATTTCCGGGCTGGCCAAGCAGAGGGGAATGTGCGATGGCGAACTTCCCACAAAGGGTATTTTATACTTTCGGATAATGTCGACAAAATCGCGTGGTGTAAAGGGATTTTCCGAGATATAACGGGTCTCACAATTAGAAATAGCTTTCAAAAGCGTTGAAATACCCAAATACCAATATAGGCTGCTAAATACCAAGATGTGCTGTGTTCTAGTAGAATCGTTACTGTAAGAGCCGGTATATAATGGATTAATATCACAGTATTGTAGAAAGTTTGAAAGCATACCTTAAAACTTGATTGAGAACAGCATAATGAGACATGCGCACCACCTTCGGCAAACTCGTAGATCCTGATGTACAAAGATAGAATGCATCCTGCATAGCGCCATGCTTAAGTTTAGGTACACTAAAAAGACACGAAAATAAAATGAAGTCAATTAAATCAATATTCAAAGTTCAGTCGTAACTCGAAGGAACGACAATTATAAATTGAAACAAATTATAAAAAAGAAATCATCCATCGTCATATATAAAATTTATCATTTCCTTTGTCACCCCTCGAAATATTTGTCGGTACATTATGGGGTATAAAGTATTATTATATTCTTCTTCATCAAAATAAAATTCTATGTCGATTTAGTAATGCTTGCAATATTATAGATAGAGCTCCGAAATTGCTCATACATTGCTTCAACATTTAGGATGTTCGATATATCCCCCATATAAAGGCACCGCCTATTTTAATATTGCCTAAAGCTGCATATGGGTTACGTAGAGGATACCAAGCAACTGCTTTGATTGTCTTTAAGATGGCAAAGTCCAGGCTTATCTTAATCCCTCTTTCATCTCAATTGTGGGCACTGACCTCTCCGCGGTGTTACCTGGGGTAGCTACTTTATTCACCCATTGAAATAGTGAGCTGATATGTGCTACGAGTTCACACATAAGAACTATAAAAAATGGGTTGAGGCGTTGGGTAACTAATCCACACTCGGAGAACCCCTCCTACTATGAATAAGCAATGAAAAAGAAAACCAGGTCGTCTGCCCTTATCGGACGACCTTGTTATTGGGCCATGAACGTAATCTTCTAAAATACGCCATAACAATAACGTTTGATAATAAATAGAAACACATAAGAGGACATCAGCATGTTAAGTTGGCTTCTTTTATTGTAAAATAATAAAGGAGAGCGGCGTAAAAAATCAAGTTTGACATGCCAGGCCTGAATCCTCGTATGTGTTTCCCCTTAATTTCGGAAAAAAATACATGCTGAAGAACTGTGGGAGTCGTGTGAAATATTTTCCATATTTGGTGAAATATTTTCCATATTTCTTATGGTGGAGGTTGTAAAATGTTACCGATTGTCAATAGTATTCTCACTCGCAATTCTCAATCGATTTCAACTTATTTTTGTTTAAAAAATTAATTTTCTTTATTTCTAAATTATAGAGTTTTCATTTCTATATTCACAACTTTGTCCTATTTTCTTTACTTTTAACCAACCAACTGGCCAATTTTTTTAGACTTCTTAATAAATAGTTTTGCATAGTGTGTGGGCTTAAATTTTATCAAAGTCTATATTTACCTGAAACTTTCATCATCGTTAGCTTCACTCAAAATTTCCATGACATTCGGAACACCGTCAATGTGATTGCGAATCGTATAGATGATTGTGTCTTGAAGGTCACAACCCACCAATGCTTGTCGAACATTTTCGTAAACATCACCATCACAAAACATTACCTTTGGTCTGGTCATGGAATAGATGTGTTTCAGACCCTTTTCATTAAAACTGGGATCAGTGCTACTGATACAAAGACCCGAGACCACTGCACCAAGAAATACGGGAGCTATATAATCGCTATTACCGCCACAAATACCAACCACATCGGTTTGTTGCAAATTCAGTTTTCCATAATAAACTGCTGCCCTACGTGCCAGTTGAGCCATTTCCTTGTTTGTCATTTCTTTTCCACTTTGGTAGCATATCTGGTGGTAGTATTTAAAATTGATGATTTACTAATCTAAACTGCCAAATGTCTTTTTCCTCCGGTCTACCCACCTGTACAATATGATCAGGATTTGCTTGCATGGCCTGCCATGCAACAGCCCCAAGCGAATCATCTAAACCGAAGCGGGGCTCTCCTATAGGACCACGCCAGATTTTTGTTTCCTTATTGTAATAGGGTTTGTCCATCGCTTCCACAGTCGAGATGTTTACAGACCGATTTATGTTTGACTACTGAATATCGTATGTTTGCGAATGCTTGTCGTTACCTTTTGATCCAATAGGTTTCCAGCGCCAAAAAGTTGATAAGACATTTTGAAAACAATTTTTTCCGTCATTTTAGGTTGTAGATAATCGCATGTAGCTAATTTAATAAAAAAAAAACACTTTCTGTACATAATTGCTAAAAAATTATTTTTTTTTTAATCAATGTTAAGATAGGTCGTGTCGAATAATATTCACCATTTAGGAGAGGATTCACCATTTACTATATTGAATCGCTGATACAACATCTTACAACCTATTTCCGGGTTTCTTTTATCAAATCGATTCAAAATGGATAGTTTTATAATAAACACGTGGGAAAATATCTGAGTATTTACACAAAAATATTGAGAATAAACACATTAATTCAGTACGCTGTGCCAAATATTGTCTCAATCGGACAGATATTGGAAGTTTGGTGCATCATTCACCTAAAATCGGTCGGGCCAAATAAGTGACTTGTGCCAAATTTTATTCCATTCGGATCATAAATGCGACCTGCACTTTGTCTACAATTTAACATGGACAGACGTACGGACATGCATAAATCGACTCAGAAAGTGATTCTAAGCATATTCTCAAAAGGAACCAGGAACCTGTTACAAACATATGCACAAAGACATTATACCCTGTACCACAGGGTATAAAATGTGAGCCAAAATTTGGCAGCCTAGGCCAATTTGTTTGACAGTCTCTATAGCTCAATCCACAACAGTAATTTTAATTCCAATATACAGGTTTTCAGCTCTATCCGTTCACCAAAATTGTACTAAATTTAGTACCATTTAGTACTTTTCGTACCCATAAGTACGAATATCCTAATCTTCTTCAATCATTCACTCCATCTGTTATTTTATTCCCACTTTCTCTATATGTTCACCTAAATCCATCTTGTACCATTTAGTTCGTTCCGTACATGTAAGTACGAACTTCTAAAACCATTTCCATACATCAACCACTTCCTAACCTGTATTGCATATAAAATTTCCAGATTCTAGCTATATATGTTCAGTATTTATACAATTACAACTAAATTTAGTAATGTTTAGTACTTTTCCTACACTTAGAGGTTGAATTAAAAACAACCCCTTTGTACATCTTTCTAGCTTTCCATCAGTGACTTACATCCCAGATTTCAGAATTCTAGCTTTTCCCGCCTTATACAACGGGTATCATATTTCGTACATTTTAGTACTTTTCGTACCCTTATAGTTCGAATTTTCGCAAACCTTCGAGAAAACCCTTATCTCACGCCTACACACCAACAACAACCCACACTCAAAATTTCAAGCTTCTAGCTGCAGCCCTTTCGTCAGGGTGATGATCTGTCAGTCACTCACTTACTTATCACTAAGCTGCTTTATATATTAAGATAAGATTATAAAACTGCCCATTTTGAATCGATTTGATAACAGAAACCCGGAAATAGGGTGTAAGAGGTTTTAGTAGCGATTCAATACAGTTAATACCCAAATAAATACCCTCAAATGGCTATTTACCCGGTATTTACCCACCCCCGGTAAATGCCATCTCTAAATATGGGACATCGTGTTTCCACCCGAAGTTACTGTATTTTGGCATTCAACATTTTTGTAAAGTGAACAAAATATTTATGTTGCGGCATAGCCTCCATATAAAGCTCTCGCCATATTTAAGGTATTTTTAAAGATTTTTTTTACCAAAATTTCTACAGTACAAGCTATATTTTGGCATTCCGGATTCTTGGAGGAAAATACCCAATTTTCGGTATTTTGCGGTTCTTGAGCGCGTTTTTCATCCGAATCCGCTGAAATTTGGTACATTGGGTTCCTATTGGGTATTAAATGTCTCCACAAAAAATTTTAAATATGGGTCCACTTTTTCTGGTAGCCCCCATATAACGTTACCTCCTAATTTTCAGTATTTTGGGGGTTTTGATCATATTTTTGCACCGAATTGGCTGTAATTTAGTATTTTGAGTTCTTAATAGGTACCAAATCTCTCCACAAAAAATTATGAATATAGGTCAATTTTTTTTTGGATAGCCCTCATATAAGGGTAGCCCCATTTTTCGGTATTTTGGGGTACTTGAGCGCGTTTTTCTACCGAATGCGTTGCAATTCGGTATTTTGTAGTCGTATATGGTAACAAATATCCCCACCAAAAATTATTAATATTCGCCCCCTTTTTGGGGTAGTCTCCATATAACCCACTTTTTATATAAAATTTCACCTGCGGAATATATCGAGATAAAAAATTAGAACGTAAAGTTCGATAATGAACTATATATGAACTATAACCCGCATTTAGACCCAGCCCCTCTATGGGAGGTACCAAATGGAGTGGACCGATATTTCCCATCTTCGAACTTGAACTAAGTTTGGAAGAAATAATAACATGGGCAAAGTTTGAACGAAATCAAAATTTTCTGAAACAAATTTGGTCCAAAGAAACATGGGGTCTAGAACCAGTATTTCGATGAGGCTCATTTCCACCATGTCAAAGTGTATACACCCTCATTAGCCATAAGTTTGAGGGTATAATTATTCGTTAAAAATTTCTGAAATTTATATCATGGTTTACATAATCGGTTTGTAGAAAAGTCGGTATGAGTCCACTTTTTGTTATTTTCCCTATATTTTCATTTCAAGTACCTGTCCGTATATCTATGGTGGAGGGTATCCAAAGTTCGGCCCGGCCGAACTTAATGCTTTTTCACTTGTTTTTTTTTAATTTCAAGTTCAATGTAAAACACATTTAATAGACTTGACTTTCGTTCAATATCAAGATTAGATCTATTAGATTACCACCTATTTTTTATGATTATATGCTGACAAATTTTTACTGATATGGTCTTCAAAATTAATCAACTTGTTGTTGTCACTTTCTGTGACTTTTATGATATGGTTTGCAATTGGATTTCCTATAAGAATATCATGCAAGGTAAGGTCGACTGATAAATACCCCCATATTTTTTATAGTGATTTTCAAAAGCAAAAGACATCCTTGGAAATTTTTGCTAATCAAAGATACTCGACAGTGTAAGTATGTACGTCACAAATGAAATGATTATTAAGATAATTATTATGAAAGTGGAACCTTAAGTGCTTATGTACCTACATATATAATTGATTGGTAATCACCTTTATATGGAAGTACTATTAATTTTGTCATTCTATTTCGAACACTTCAAGATATTTGCGAGAGCTCAAAAACTTTCATTATACTTTGATCAGCGTTTGGAAAAATCACAAGTGTATACTCTCGTTTTCAGCAATTCAATTTTTTTCTTTTTATTTAATTCGATGCTATAACTGTTCAATGGAGTTATCCTAAAAATTAAAAACTCTTAAGGAACTGATTAAGTATACATATGTAGCTATAATGTAAACTTCTAACTTAACTTAATTCGTGATTCAAAATATATATTTCCATCTATATATATATATATGTATATAAAAGAGTTGCGTTATAAGTGACTGACTGATCATCAACGCCCTGGCTAAACGGCTAAAGCTAGAAATTTGAAATTTGGCATGTAGGTCGCGTGTGGGGCGTAGGCGTGTGATAAAGCGGGGTTTTTGGAAATTCGTACTAAAAGCCACTAAAAAGTACTAAAAACTGTATTACGCGGGAACGGTTAGATGTAGAAATCTGAAATTTGGTATGCTGCTTTGCCTATGGCAAGCGATGTGGTATGAGTGAAAAAAATTTTGGAATTAGGTACTAAGAGGTACTAAAAAGTACTAAATATTATATTTGAATGGAATTGGTAGAGATACATATCTGAAACATGGTATGAAACTTAAACTATTACAAATAGAATGATGTGCAAAAATATTTTTTTTGAAATTTGTACTAATATTGTACTAAAAAGTACTAAAACGTTATTACGCTGGAACGCTTGGAAGTAGGTTTCTGAAATTTGTTATGCAGCTTTGCCAGCTAAGCCAAGTGGTGTGTGTGAAAAAAAATTGAAATTTAGTACTAAGTGGTACTAAAAAGTACTAAACCTTATATTTGAATGGAATCAGTGAAGATTCATATCTGAAATTAACTCAAGCTATTACAAATAGAATGAGGTGCAACGATATATATTTCTTTTGGTAATTAGTACTAAAAGGTACTAAAAAGTACTAATACTGTATTACGCCGAAACGGTTGGAAGTAGAACTCTGAAATGTGATATGCAGCTCTGCCAATGATAAGCGAAGGGGAATGTGTGAAACAAATTTGGAAAAGGGAAAGGTACTAATATGTACTAAATATTATATTACAATGCAACAAATAGGAATATATATCTGAAACTTGATATTTAGCGTAAGCTGTTACAAAAGAATCGTGTACACAAATATTTTTGCAAATTAGTACAATAGTGGTACAAAAACCTGTATTACTCCGGAAAGGTTGGAAGTATAACTATGAAATTATTTTCCAATGGAAGAAGTAGAGATGCATATGCGAAACTTAATATGTACTTATGCTGTTAGAAAGATGGACAAAATATTTTTTTGAAAATTAGTTACAAAATATTCTATTGCAAAGAACCAATAGAGATAAAAATACGAAAATTCTTATATAGCTTTAACATGGAACCTTCTAAATATTGTACATGGGTATTGAGCGATTAGAAGTGGTAGAGTTTGGAATTCGTGTAGATGGCATCTAAAATAAATGGAAATTCGTATTAAATTGATCTTAAAGTTGCTAACAAGTACTAAATATTCTGTAGGGTTGAAAGGATAAGAGTAGGAACCTGTTATTAAATACTTACAACAGTAAACATTTCTACATAAATATAATATAATTTCTACATAATAATCAGTACTAACTTAAACACATTGTATACTGGTATGTTAAAATAGAAATTAGTACAAACCTTTTTCTATGAAAACCAATGTTTTTTTTTTTTTTTTGTACTAAAAAGTACTACGTATAGGGCTGAGAGCTTAAACTTTGTTTGCCAATATTTTCGAAAATTTGTACTAACAAATAACAAAAGTGACACTCGGTGGTATGCGAAGATCTTCAGAGTTTACACAGGTTTTATTATTAGCATTATATAAGACATATGTTGTTATCAAAGAGGTTTCGGATATAATTTTGTTGAAATTGGTTATTTAATTCGCTTGAATAAAATTTACAAGTTTATATAATATTGACCTTTTTGGGGGAGGGACCAAGGGAAACCGAAGGCATGAGTTGGATTCAAATCGGACATTCCATTCGCCTGATATTGGATTTATAAATATTGAACATTTTGACCATTTGTGAGGGAGTTACCAGTGGAACAATGGGTCCCATCTTCGAACATGCTATAGGCTTGGTAAAGATAATAGGTTGCACAACGTTTGATTAAAATTGGATAGTCATTCGCATGTTATTATAAAATTAATTTTTAGCACAATTTTGTGGGGGAGGTACCAGAAGGAGCGGACTGATATTTCCCATCTTCGAACTTAAACTAATAGAGGATATACTGACAATTCTTTCTAATGAGGATTTTGTAACATGCAACGCCCAGAAATAAATTTCGGCAGAACTCAGAACTGTTAAAACCAATATGTCAATGTAATTATAAAAAATGTTGTACCGTGCAAAACATTATTTTATAAATTCGTACTATAAGGATATACAAATACTAAAACGTACTACATATTTGGCATTAGTATTAAACTACCAAAAGATTTTTCTTTCTTTTTAAAATGGTACTATTTAAATGCGTCCATCGGGAGGATCAAGAAAATAGTACACTTTCAAAAAATATAAAAATTATTATGTTTTACTCGATTTAGTAGGATTCGTGCATCAACGCTTCAAAAACGTATGTTTGAAAGAATAATAATGGGTTCTAATTATAATTGGTCCTAATTGAAGATGTAGGACCAATTATTATTCGTTTATAGTACTTAGAAATTCATAAATCCATATTAAGTTATATTGTGTAGCTAAATTAAATTTTATTTATTTATTTTAACTATAAAAGATCCGCTAACGACGTAGCGGGCCGATGCTAGTATATTATGAAAGGAAACATTATCTATGGAAAACGGGATTGACTCTATTTTTGCGTGGACAAAACTAAAGCACCTCTACTGATAAGCTATGCATTTTAGTTGTTTTTACCATTATAATTATTATGTTTTGGTTTCCTCACCACTTTTGAGTTACTGCCCAAAAATTTTAATAAGTACTAAAAACAAATGCAGTACTCCTTTAAAATAGCAAGCTATCAGTGATTTCAGCATGACCTCAAACATACACCGGGACATGTCAACGAATGGTTGAGGGAATCAAAATTCAAAGTTTTATAGTGGCCAGTACAATTGTCACACTTTACTCTCCGTAGGTTAACCAAACCCATTTATGCAAATATTTTTGATTCTTTCTCAAGTCTAAATTTGTTTTTTACACCATTTTTATTTTAAAATGAGTTGCGCTCAGACGATTTTCCTGGCAAAATAAGGCAAAATATGCCTTATTTTTAGTTGTTTCAAAAAGTGTGTGAAAAATGTTTTTGGTTTGAATTTGAAATTCACAATTTTTTAATTGAAAAATTATATAAAAATGTGTTTTCATAGTAAAATCTCAAAAACATCAAATGCGCTCTCGATTAGATGGGCATCATTCTATCTTAAAATCACAATTTTGTGATAATATTGTGATATTTCCACATATTTTAATCAACCTGGTCAACATACCCCTTATATCCATGTGATCATTTTTTCGACTGATATTTTTTTCAATAAAATTCTTTTTAGGTCCACTCAAACAACTGATCTGGTATTACAAATGCCATTACAAATTGAAATTTCCTCACATACTGCAAACATATACTGGTTTTCTTCCACAAAGCCTTTCGAGCTCAAAAGTCCTTCAAGTGAATTTCTAACTTTTGAGTTTTTATTTCGAATGTTTATTTAGTTTTATAAATATTTATCAATATCTAGTTATTCTAAAACTTTCTGGACCATTCGCATCTTTATTTTTTATACAAAGCCTCTTTATTTTTAGGTTTACAGTGCAAATTGTTGCCAATTTAAATAGATCTCACAGAATTTTTAAATTTTTTCTACTGAAAAAAAAATTGATTTGTTAACACGAAGTCGTTTTTTCTATATATTTTTTTAATATTAACGGAATTGTAGATAGAAAATCTAGGATGCGCTAATTACGTGTCACCCTAAAATTTGGCTTCTTTCATAAATACAAATTTCCTGTGATAAATTCCCCAATTTCCTGTGTAAAAAAAATCCAAACGAATCGAGTGTTATTCAAAAAAAATTCTTTTCAGGTGTGTGCTAATTAGGTGACCGGCACTGTATATATGGGAAATATTACCAATTTTTTAAAATAGCTGAAGCCGAGGTTCACCCCTTTATAACTCGGGAATTACTTAAGTGTATGAAAATAAGTGAATAGTTTTGGGTTAATTGATCTGTCGTTGCGAACTTTTCATAATATAGACCTCCAAACTTAATTTGGGTGGAATCTCTGTCTACTTTAATGTAAAAAAAAATGTGTAAAAACATATTGAAGCGAACCAGTTTTTTATGTTCTCTAACGTTTTGTGATTAAGCCACTCATTTCACGGTCTTCGTGTCAAAGTGAAACTAAAAGCCAACAACGTGGGGACTACGTCTCTTATGTATCATTTGACAGTTTGAAGCTCGATTTTAAGTGTTTTTTGAATTTTACTTCTAGCTTTGATACGCAAACAGGAGTTTCTAAAAAATCGATTATAAGATTATTGTAGTCGCGAATCTGAGTAATTTGATATATATTTTGTGTATGTAGTATGCACAGCATCAGAGTAATATTCATCCAAATGTGAAAATTGTGTGCGATCAAATTTCTAAAAAACCTATTTTACGGGCCAAATTTTTAGATCTGTGAACTGAATGATATGGGAAGGTTTTTTACGTTTCGGATGATATAAAATCTTCTTCGTGAAAATCCATCTACTAGAACGGCGGGAACTAACCTTCAAAAAAAAAACACGAAATTTGGTAAAAAATATTTTTGAAAATATCACGAATTTAATTGCGTTTTCTGTGGATCATTTCCGTTTTAATAAATGACCTTATACGGATTTTGAACTTTTGCTAAAACAGAACTTTAAAAACTTCAGCCGAAAGAGAGATGTACCCAATTTATCTCAAAAATAGAGTGAGCTAAGTCATCCAAGGTTCTTAATGGACCGCAATGAAATATATACAGATCGATGTATTTTTTTAGGGTGCACACCGAAATCGGATGCGTGTTAATGGCATGTGGAGTTTTCGGAAATTATTCGCGTTTTACGAGTTTTTGGGTACTTCAATGCAACGTGTAGTACATCTTAGCCGTCAAATGAAATTTCGCAAAAAATACATGGATTGGGTGATAAACTTCAGTATTTCCTGGAAACCGCATGCGCATCATATATGTACATATATATATGTATATGTACATTTTTTTAACCCCAACATTTTTATCTGAAATTTCTTATATTTCGAACAAAATCAATAATTTTCCTCAATATCTTGTTTTGTTGTCGCTGTAATTTAAAAACCGCTACAAAGACTTGTGTAATTTTGATATCATTTGATTCATCGTTTAGGTATAATACACGCCATAAATATAATGAAAATAATGACAACAATATCGTGGATATTTTTATTAAACAAAATAAAATATTTTTCGCGAAAATGGGGCTATTATTATAACATGGTCATTTATTAAACAATATTTTTCAAGGGCCAAATGAGGCGTGGATTTATTAAACAATATTTTTCAAGGGCCAACTGAGGCGTGGATTTATTAAACAATATTTTTCAAGGGCCAACTGAGGCGTGGATTTATTAAACAATATTTTTCAAGGGCCAACTGAGGCGTGGATTTATTAAACAATATTTTTCAAGGGCCAACTGAGGCGTGGATTTATTAAACAATATTTTTCAAGGGCCAACTGAGGCGTGGATTTATTAAAAAATAACCAAATTTTTTTTGCCAAATTTGGAATCAAAGTACAAAAGAAAGAAAAAAAACGTCAAAAGTGTTTGCATTTTAAAGATTTTTTTAATATTTTATTTATTTTTTTATATTTCATTATATAAATTGCAAATATTAAAAATTAAATTTCACTTGCACAAATTAAAACAACAGGTTTGTAAACAAAAGCCGGCTGTGTGACAGTGGATTTATTAAACAAAATTTTTTCAAGGGCCAACAGAATTTGCGTGTACGCCAAATTCTGAACAGGCAAATTTTGGGTTTTCTTCCTCGCACCTCTCTCGCCTACAAACTCAGTATTTGCCAAATAAAAATCTGCCTGTGGAAAAGCAGACTAACATATTTTGGTACATTTTTGTTACTTGTATATAAAATATAGAAATGCGGAACTGAGTTTTTTTTTCGAATTTTCCAAATGGTTTTAAAAGTTTGACCGAAAGAACTTAAGGTTCTTCGACGTCAAATTTATATATACTTGACACACACTATGGAACGTCGGAAAAATCGTTAATTGCAGAAAAATATCTGTTAGGGTGGGCTTTGAATATGTGTATTCCTCAATGCAAATTATTCTCTCATTATTTTTCACTCTCATGATTTTCAGTAATACGGAGTGATTTAAACGGAAATGACACTATTTTACTACAAAGTCTATTTCAGTTATGCGTTTCAGTTTCACTTATACGGTGCAAATTGTGGGCGATTATGTAACTAAATATATCGGGCGCATGAGAATCCTTAATTTGTATTTGTTCGTCAAAGAAATGTTAAAATTGTTCTAAAGAAATTTTATAAGAAATTTTTAACGGTAATATAAATTAAATATAATATAAAATAAATATAAAGTATTGGTTTCAATATTATAAATAAATAAAGTTGTACTCATCTTAAACTTAACAACAATGATTTCAATAATCAATTAGCCATCCTCATTTTCGCACACATTTCTGTTAATTCGCGCCGTATTATTTTACCCGATGCCGTCTGTGGAAGTTTCTTGACGAAGTACACACCACCGTGTAAATTTTCAAAATGCTGCATGCGATCAGCAACATACTGACAAATATACGATTCTGTAATATTAGCACCCGGACGTTTAACGACCGCAGCTGCCGGTAGGAAATCAAAGACCGTGTCGGGAATTCCAATCACACACACATCAGCCACATCGGGAATTTGAGCAATAACATTCTCTATACTACCGGGTGAGAAGTGATAATTATTATATTTCATAATATCCTGGCGACGATCGACAACGAACAGCTTTCCCTCGTCATTGAAATAACCCATATCGCCACTACGAATCCAGCCACCATCGACATATGTTTTACGGGTGTGTAACGGGTCTCACAGTGGACTATAGCTTTCAGGAGCGTCGATATACCCATAAACCAATACAGACTACTAAATATTAATATGTGTTGTCCTTTGGCATTATCGTGACCGAAGGGGGAGAAGAAAAGGGGACAGGTTAAATAATTACAGTGCAGATACAACAAATTTGAGAACATACCGCAATATGTTATTCAGAATAGCATAATGGGACATGCGCACAACCTTTGGTAAACTCGTAGATCCTGAAATACAAAGATAGACTATATCCTGCATACCTCCATGCTTAAGCATTGGTACACTGCAAACGATACAAAAATATATAAAAAATAATTAATCATATATCTAAATTGGTTAATTTTAAATGAATTTCGAAATCTCGTGACGATGAAAACCTAATTGCAGAATATTGTAAAATGTATATATTGTATCCTAACACCGATCACAATAATCATTATTAATTTCTTTCAAATGCAAGTCTCAATTATCGTAGGATCTTCACGAAAAAAACAGATCCGATTTTGTAAATTGCTTGACCTGATATACAAAATATACTGCTATGTTTATGTTACGTAATATTTTTATACTACCTTAATTTTCCTTCCACATGCATAGGTCTAGGTCTCTATTCACAACTCCATTCGAATTTATATTTACCTGAAATGTTCATCATCGTTAGCTTCACTCAAAACTTCCATGACATTTAGAACGCCTTCGATATGATTACGCATCGTATAGATGGTGGTGTCTTGAAGGCCACAACCCACCAATGCTTGTCGAACATTCTCGTAAACATCGCCATCACAGAACATTACCTTTGGTCTGGTCATGGAATAAATGTGTTGCAGACCCTTAAGATTGAAACTGGGATCGGTGCTGCTGATACAAAGACCAGATAGGACTGCACCAAGGAATATGGGTGCTACATAATCGCTATTGCCAGCACAGATACCAACCACATCAGTTTGTTGCAAATTCAGTTTTCCAAAATGAACTGCTGCCCTGCGTGCCAGCTGAGCCATTTCCTTGTTCGTCATTTCTTTTCCACTTTGGTAGCATATCTGTTGGTGGTATTTTTAACGGATGAGTTAGTCCTCTAAATTGCGAAATTTATTTTTCTTTCGGTGTACCCACCTGTACAATATGATCAGGATTTGTTTTCATGGCCTGCCACGCAACAGCCCCAATGGAATCATCTAAACTGAATCGGGGCTCTTCTATGGGACCATGCCAGATTTTTGTTTCCTTATTGTAATAGGGTTTGTCCGTGACCTCCATAGTTTAGCTGTTAATGATCCGCTTAATGTTTGACTCCTAAATATCGTATGTGGTTGTATTCTTGTCGTTATATATATTCGATCCTAAAAAAATATTTCCCACCCACAAAAATTTGATAAGTAATATCTTTGAAACTCATTTTATTTCATACATTTATTGTTGTCGATTTATATTCTAGATAATCGAATGAAAAACTTCCAGTCCATAAATTGCAAAAAGCCTGTTGTTTATTAAAAAGTTAAGTAAGGTCGTGTGTGAAATTGTATTCGCCATTTAGGTGAGCATTTTATTGCACCTAATTAAAAATAAAAGAAGTGAAAAATAAGCGAGTGGATTTGAATCGGAGAAATCGACTTGTTTATACCCTCCCCCACTAAATTAAACGATAATGTTTTAGGGATGGGGAAAAATTTGAATAAACTCAGGTGGCGATGAATGATTAAAATACGAGAATTCGAATGTTTTCAATTTATCGCGAATGATAAAGTTACAATGAATGCACAAGCATTTGCATTCTCTCGCGAATGTTCCCATTGTACGAAAAAATCACGAACGATAAAATTTCGCTGCAAGCGTCGTCGATTCATTCTTTCGTGAACATTTGGTGCTGAAGAATATTCTTTTGAAAAACTCAAAAAACAAATGTTCGAGAATTCTCGCGAGCACCGTTAAAAACAACAACAAACTAAAATATCATAAAAACACACACAAACAACGAAAGAATGTGTGTGTGTAGCAGAAAGTGTGTGGAATAACAAAACACATGTCCAACAACTATTGAGTTCACGAACGTTTGTTGTTAGCATTCGAGCATTTGTTGTGAGCATTCGCGAGAATTCGGGAATGTTTGTTTTCATTCGTGAAAGAATGTCTGAAAGAATTTCCACCACCCAACGAAACGCACGAACGTTTTCGAGTGCTCTCACTCGTTTGTTATGTGTGTGCGACGATTCTTTGGCGAATGTTCGTTTGGTAAAGAATTTATCGCCATAACTTCATTCTTAAAATGAGCACAAAACGAGAAGAATGTATTTTGAATAATTCGCGAGCGAATTTTTGCGCACCCTGGACAAGACACATATTAGGTAAAAACAGATACCAGGGTATGAGGTTATAAGAAAGTCATAACCCTAATGTATGTACGTTCAAATGCCGAGGGTATTCAGTGGTCGGTATGTCCGAATATATCTTCCTTTTATCGATCCCGGGAGAAACAAAGGGACACTTCTTTCATACTAAAAACTTCCGTCCTATTCTTATTTGTCAATGACGTGCCACTTCCTACTTATCGCCAAGTCCAGACAAAATGCTCCACTAATTACAGATAAGTTCTACAACAATGAAACATTATGAACTGAATCCAGTATTACTGTGGCGTTGAACCTATACAGATAATGTATGAAAATTTGGCACGTTCTGAGCCCATAAACATTGTGTACTTCTTTTGTCACAATGACATGGCACCTCCAACTTATTGTAGAATCCAGACAAAGTGTGCAACTAATTATAGATAAGTTCTACAATATGATGAACTATATTCAGCATAACTGAAGCACAGAATCTATACCGATAATGTATTGATGTTTTTCTTTTGGGAAGTTCTGAACCCATTACCTACATTGGTCCTTTTCCAAAAGAGTGGTCTTAGCTGCAACATCCCAGAATGTTTTATGGCAACCTCATTCATATTAAGGAATTCCTTCCTATTCGTACTTCTTATAACGACATGGCACCTCATACTTATCGCCGAAAACCCGACAAGTACGTTCGCACTTTTTAAAATGTTTTTAATGTTTATCTTTATATGTGAAGGAAATCTAAAAATAATCGATATTTCAAATGTTCATAATCAAAATGCTTGGGTCACTGTCTGTTCCGTTCATGATATGGTTTCTAATAGCATTTCCTATAAGAAAAGCATGCAGGGTAAGATCGACCATTTAAATACCTTAAATATCTATGCATGGCCCATATTTATTCAATGGAAGTATAAGCCTTTAAGAAGAGCATGACTACATAGATTCGTCGCAAGCTTGGAACAACAATATTATTAAGACATCATGCTGTTAGTCGAAATTGCTTACCTCATTTTTCAAAAGTAAAATACATTCCTGGACGCATTTGCTAATCGAAACAGGAGAACTATAAACATTTATATACGTCACAAAAGATTATTCAGTTAAATTATAGAAAGTGGGACGATAAGTGCTGTTGTACCCAAATTTATAGCTGATCTGTAATAAACATTTCATGGAAGTATAGCAATTTTGTCATTTCATTTGAAACACTGCAACATAGTAGTGAGAGCCCAAAAAGTAGAGTTAAAAAGTGTTATACATTTCGTGGTCTTAATTGTAGGTGGCTGGAAGATATCCAATGTAGACATTGGCGAAAATGGACCGTTTATGTGAAGGTGTTGATTTGCTCTATATTCGAACTTGTTTTGGCTTTTTAATGAAATATTAAGATGTGCACAATTTGGATCGTATTGGTCATTGCTTTCGCTTGATATTAGATTAACAAATATTCAAAATTTTGACTCTTTGCTTTGTCGTATTCGTGCATGACAAAAAATCATACAAGATATAAAAGCAACCAACCAATCGAACAAATTTTGTTTGTAAAGCCAAGTGTCCGAATGCAGATTTTCTTTCGGAAGTTGAATGCAGAAGTGACTTCCAGAGATTTAAGTCATGTAAACACGTAGTAGAAGTCGACATCCAGAAGTCACATCTTGCAAAAGAGACTTTCTAGCGATTATTTGACTTTGCTGAAAGTAACGTTGGTGGTTCCCTATAAACTGGAAGTTTTTGTAGACTTGCAGATATTAAAAAACTCGCCGTTTGGGGAGACTGGGAACATTTTTAAGAGCTCTATATTTCAGTACTTATTCAACAGATATAACAAACTTTATGTCTGATTATTGTCCTCTGATAGCGGGCACATTCGGCACCATAGTCATAGCCTGGTAATTATCATTGCTAACTGTCTAGTTGGAATTCAGATCCTCTAAAGGTTATATTTGGTTAAATGTGCGACTCAGTGTTTGACTTTAAGGGCTATATTTTCTACCGGACACACACCATCAGACATAGTTTTTTCTATTGCATTTTCGTCAATACAAGCACGTTTGGTCTTATATATGTAATTTCGGACCAACAGATGTAATTTACACTGATTTTAATAAAGCATTTGACACTGTAGTACACAAACTTTTATTATTTAAATTGGATACCATGGGGATTTCATTGTTAAGTTTTGTAACATTCCACACATATATATTTGAAGATTTAAAAGGGATGAAAAAAAATTTACAAAAAATTGGGTAATTTTGTTGTTGTTGTTTTTTGTAATTAAAGAGAAGTCCTTGTTTTTGATGGCGGGCATTATAACTCCTCATTGGAACATCGGAATACGAAAATTCCAACGGTGTTAGAAAGTCTGGCAAGTCTGGCTCTCGTATGAACTAGGATTATTGACTTCGCTCTAAAATTAACAAAATGCCCGACCTTTGAAAAAATATTTTTGGAAAATCGCCGATTTTGGACCGAAAACCAAGTTAAAAATATGGAAGATCTTCACCGATTAACTTTATCCTAGTTCATACAATAGCTATACACTCCCAGAGAAACGTGTAAAAATTTGGAGTCAATTGGGTTATTAGTTTTTGAGTTATCGTGCCCGCCATTCGCAAAAGAGAAAACGCGTTTAACGTTTGAGAAGCCCTTTAGCCGTCACATGATGCTGACACAATAAATCGGCTATATCTTCACGGGTTCTTCAGATTTTAACATGAAATTTTATAGGGACATTCTTGAGTTAGTGTAGATTCGAATTAAATCAAAAAAATGTTTGACCCCGAGAATGGGGGGTCCCTTTAAATTATCTTCCTTCAGTGATACAATTTTCTAAAGTGCTAATGTTTGCTGATGATGTGAAACTATTCAAGAATTTATAGTTGCAAAATCAAGTAAGAATTAGTGAAACAATAACGCCATGTCACTCTTAAGAAATGCAAAAAAAAATAGGTCTCGGTCAATTCCTGTCCATTATTTTATTGGTTCTTACAAATTAAAAAATGTCGCTTCCTTTGTGGATCTTGGTGTCATCACAGATGCGAAATTGCGATTTAATTTACATATCGAGTCTTGTATTAATAAAGCGAAATCTTTACTAGGATTTATAAAACAATGGACTATGGACTTTGACGACCCTTATGTGACAAAACGTTTATTTGTTAATCTAATCTAGAGTACGGATGTATTTTATGGAGCCCGTTTTGCAACTGTTTTTCCAAAAAACTTTAATCTGTCCAAATTCAATTTCTATTATTTGCTCTTAGAGGTTTGCCTTAGAGTACAGTTGAAGTACTTCCCCCTATGAAAATCGCTTAAAACGTATTGATCATCCAACATTAAAACGAAGACGTTTAATGCTTAGAGCTTTATTTTTAATAAGACTTTTACGTGACCAAATTGACTCAAAAATTCTAATCGGTGAAATAAACTTTAATGTGCTTTCACGTTTTACTAGTAATTATATACCGCTATATCTTTTTTTAGTGAGATCTAATTTTGAGCTAAGTAATCCGCTTAGATCAGTATGTGATATATATAATAACTTGTATAATCATATTTCCATGTCTGATCCTATACATATTATTAAAAATGCTATTCTACATATAGAACTATAGATGACAAGTAGTTACCAGATGTTTGTCCTTCCTGTATGTAGTTTAAGTAACTTAGTTAGTTTAAATTGATTTATATTGATATTCGATACCTATGGATCGAAGCTATGTCGAAAACGCGATTGACGAATGAGTCCCGATGCCGAGTATCCCCTGCGTGTTATGAGGTTTGTGTCCAAACATAAACATAGCTGATAAAAAATATGTAAAAAATGGGAATCCGTCCTGGCAAATTGCCAAAACGTGATTTCAACAAATGGACTGAAATGGAATTTTACACTGATCAGAAATATATCCAGTACAAATACCCACAATTCCGACGAGTATTTCAAGATACTGCAAAGGAATTCTCAAGTTTTATATGTTACACAATGGGGAAGATGAACATTTTTAAATGTGTACTTATAGGTCACCACGTGTCCTCATTTTTTTCGAGGACAATCATCTTTTTTAAACTGACTGTCATATATAAAATGTGTCCTCTATCTGTCATATTTTTATATTCTTTTACCGTAGTCAAAAAGTGGTAAAGCTTTTCACACGTATAAAGCGGAAATTGAAAATTAATTCAGGATTCTTGCAGGTTCGTACATACATTTTTCTTTTAAAATATGTTCAAATTGTTGAATCCCAGTCAATTTTTATTTTTTTATGTTATATATCTTTATTTCCAAAATCTGTTCCCCTCAGTACTTAACCCTTTCAGTGTTTTTGTCGAATATATTCGACATTTAAAATTACTCTCTTCCTTTGCAATTTTTCGGTTATCCTAAGTACCGTTACAATTGATGTCTTTGTTTTTGTTGAATTCAGAAATATATCCAGTTACCCACAAAGACAGACAAAACTGTCCGAGGGTTAAATTAAGAATTACTTTTTTTCTAAACTCTGTGCCTTCATATGATTTTAAGTACAAAATTTTAGATTTTTATTCCGACAAAAATTTTTTTTTAAGTCCTGATTTATATTAGGCGAGTTTACTTGCGGCAATTTTTATCGTTCTCTTTTGAACTTGCTCCTTGCTTCTATACAAGGCAATTCGGTTTCTAAAAAATTTTTTTATTTGTTGTTTTTTTCACATTTAAATATATATTAAATGTCAACAAACACGAAATACATAAAACGAATTGCCAGAAAATTGTCGGTACGAGCAATTTTTTTTCATTTCTATACCCCTTGCCCCTCTCTCCTACAAACAAAGACTTGCCGCAAGTAAACTCGCCTAATCTAAATTTAGACTAACACTGAAAGGGTTAACATACGAACTTTTTCACCTATGTCAGGTGCATCGTTTTAGCCAGCCTAAATAAATAATTAAAAAATATGTGATTAAATCGCAAAAAAATCAACAGGTTGACAATATGTTTCTTTGTTGTTCTTCTTTAAACAACATTGCAGCGTCACTCATTACCTCATTCCGATGCATTTTGGGATTTGGTTTAGCATAGAGGTCAAATGTCTACCGGATAAACAATATCGAAATGGAATTTCAGATATTTTCACCTAGCTGCGATTGAAATTGCTGATATACTCGTTTACACGTCTATATGCACACACTTGTAATCTGATTAGGATTTAATTAAGTACAAATAAACAGGCGTAGGTTAATACAATGGATACCTTCGAAAATATGGTTGCATTTTCGGGAATTTTCACATCCAAGGGAAATCATTCACCAACTAAAAAGCCAAAAACAATTTACAGACACATATGTTTCAAACCTTCAAAACAATCATCAAATTCCTGACTACGTCACTGACCTACTACAAGCCAAACAAAATGAAATGGCTTTAAAATATATTTCGATACACAAGACATATCCACAAAGACTGTATTCTCGGGCATATTTGGATATAAACGCTTAATCCCTTGAATCCAATGTCAAATACTGCACGGTTAAACACAAATCCCCACATCGCTGCTAATAACTAGAAAATCCGAAACGGGACGCACGTGTAAATGAAATCTCAGCAAAATGCTGCTATAAAAGCAGTGCTCGTTAGATTTTAGGTTTTTGTCGGTAATGACCAATTAAAGTTTGTAAAAGTTTCCCAAAAAATTAGCGCTAAGTTTTTTTGTTAAAAAGCAAGCGTTTTGTGGCAGCGGTCAAACCATGAAATATTATAACATCAGTTCCAATGCTGCCATCAAATTGGACAATAATTCGGCAGTGTTATTCCCCCAGGCTAGGTAAGTTTTTTTTCTTTAATTATGAGCAACAGTTCCAATATTGTGAATTATTATCCCGTTTACCTTTACCGTTAATACGATTTGAGTTATCAAAAAATAAAAATTGTGATAGTTCCCCGCTAAAGCATCATTGGCCCCCAATCAAAGAAGCAAATCGGTACAGTTTTAGCAATGCCCCTCCAATGGTTCACCCCTTTCTGGTATCACTCCCACAAAATGTCGACATTTTGAAAGTTAGATAATGTCCGAAAATAGGATCCATCCTCCCACAAAGTATCAACATTTTCAAATATTTCATTCAAGCACATCACAATATTTTTTTAATATTTGTACCGCCCACACAAAGACTGAAAATTTTCAAATTGTATTTTTTATCTCAGATTATCTGCAGAAAGACGACTACTGGGCTGGGATGTGCCGCCACACGAAATACGCCATATTCCCGAACATTGGCTGCAATTTCAGGAACCACCCGAATCCATGCATTATCTATTAGCGATGCTGTATATATTCTTCACGATAATGTCGCTGATCGGAAATGGCCTTGTCATTTGGGTATTTTCCGCGTAAGATATAAACATTGACAATATCTGAGCATATATCTTCTTATAAACGTGATATTGTTGCAGGGCGAAATCTTTGCGAACTCCCTCAAATATTTTGGTTATAAATTTGGCGATTTGTGATTTTTTTATGATGTCGAAGACTCCGATATTTATCTATAATAGCTTTAAGCGTGGCTTTGCTCTGGGAAATTTAGGTTGTCAAATATATGGCATTATTGGATCCTATACTGGTATAGGTGCATCGTGTACAAACGCCTTTATTGCCTACGATCGTTATAATGTTATTACACGGCCGATGGAGGGCAAAATGACACACGGCAAGGCGATATTGATGATAATATTCATTTATTTGTATGCCACACCATTTGTGGTGGCTTGTGTAACGGAAAGTTGGGGTCGTTTTGTTCCGGGTAAGTAATTTCTTGAAATTAAATACATAGTAGTGTAAACTTAAGAAATATTAGGGTAAAAAAAATTCTCAATTTATGGCAAAATCTCTGAAATGTGACGTTTAACAACACAAATGTCTTCCCAGCTTTAACATATTCGGTTCCATATCATTGAGTTTAAATAATATCGGCATGTATGTACTCTGTGGCATGAGAGAAGTTATTAGTGTGTATGCCCATTTGGACATTAAATCGGCAGAAAACAAATCATGTCCCATAAATCAGATGCTTCCGGTCCCTCATTTTTATCCTAGATATCCATGAAAAGATAACAATAAGATGCTCCCCATAGCTTTCCAGATATTGCCGACACATTCGAAACTCTTCGAACAATTCTGACATCGTTTTACTTTGTCAATGTTCAGCTTCAATTGGTAAATTATTGTATATCTGCCCAAAAAGTATCCCATATCATGGTTTATACAAAACCTGTAGTATGTGGCTATGAGTTCATTCTCGGTATCATTATAGTACGAAATTTTGTGCTTTTATGGATGTAACCCTTTAATATTTCCAAAATTAAATCGATATTTTTTTCACTTTGATATGAATTCAAAAGAAGCGTACAACAGTTCCCAAATATAAGGGTACCCCAAGTTTTCGGTACATTGGGAATTATTGGCACGTGTTTCAACCGAATTGGTTCTTTAGGTTTGCATACATCTTCCTGCTAAAAATTATCAATATTGGTCTCTTTTTTTAGGATAGCCCCCATACAACGGTACCTCCCAAATTTCGTTATTTTGGAAAATACGTAAACGTTTTTCATCCGAATTGCAATTCTCATTGGGTGTCAAATCTACTTACTTAGTTGGCTTGTGAGATAAAATTTGTTCCATAAGCCGAACTTAAATAAGATTTCCAAGCGCTTTGATCTTTCGCGCAGCACAGGATGCTGAGGTTCCAATCATTGAGCATGCATTCTTCTAGCCAAATTGTACTAATCAACTGGTGCACGCTCCTTAACAGCATCTGATCACTAGTCTTGAATAGTTCGGCTGGTAACGCTTCGGCTTCTTCTGCTTTATTATTCTTCAGCCGATTGGTTGCTATTCTGACCTCATCTTGGCTAGGTGACTATCAATACCGTCATCTCTAATTGGTTCTGGGGTATCTTTTCACCACCACTATTTGATACCAGAAGCTTTTCAAAATACTCCTTCCTGGTCCTCAATACGCTGTCTGTATCTGTCACCAGGTTTCCTTCTTCATCTCTACATGAGGATGTGCCTGCACCAAAGCCTTTGGTTTGGTGTTTTACTCACTACCAAAAAAAACGCAATATTGGTCCCCATTTTAGGGTAGCCCCCATTAAAATGTACCTACAACTTTCGGTATTCCTTTTTTAACCGAATTCACTGTAATTGGGTGTTGTATTTGCATTTCTACAAAAATGTTACAATGGCATAAGTAGCCATACATAAAAATCCCGAACGATTACATGTAAATAAAATTTCCACCTCATAAGTTCAGCCCGGCCAAACTTAACGACGTTTTTAAATGTGTTTGTTTTCCTTCTTCTTCAGAAAACCTGTAAAATCTAATACTAGTTTTAAATCTATTCAGGAACATTCGAAATGCAGTCAAACAACTGGAAAAAGTTCTTGTTTAAATTGCACTCCCATCTAATTCCCATATATTTCTTACCTTTCTAAATAACACAAAAAATAGCCACCAATGAATTGTTGTTGTTTTTTTTTAATTTTTTATTACATTTCTGTTCTGTAATTATCATTGTATTACTTTTAGAGATCCACTAACCTATGTAAAATATTTGTATATATATTATGTATGTATGTGTGTGTATTTTCATCTTGTAAGTTTTGTTTTCGTTTCGTGTATTTCTCAGCATATACACAGATTTAAAAAAACAATCGTTCTTATAATTAATAATGTAAATCTGTCGTTTTTTGCTCTTAAAAAAAAAAAAATTTCCAATTTATAAAATTAAATGGGGATTAATTTCTTTCGTTAAAAAAATGTGTACCTCAAACTTGTTGTATAGCGAAAAGTGTGAGCATTTGTTTGTTGCTTACTGTTTGTTATATGTTTGCTGTTGCTTTTCTTTCTGTTCTTCAAACACAAATGTATTTCTTCTTCTCATTTATATTTTCATCGTTAGCATTGAAAAAAAGAATATTGATTGTTTTTTATATTTATTTGTTGTTATTTTTTTTTTTATTTTGTAATGTATTTAGCACATAAACATATTCGAGTAAACGACAATAAACAAAACTTATATTAGAAATTTGTGTTAAAACAAAAAACCTTGGTATTTACAAATGGATTTACCAAATGAAAAGTAGAAATGATGTGAAAATAAATCAAAAGCAGTAGTGGCGGGGGCAAGAAAAGGATCTAGTGTTCGAATTAATTATAGAATCACATTTTTAATATTTTAGAATATCTAGTGTTGAATTCTATAATGCCATCCACATTCACCATTTATACCAAGAGCTTGTTACAACTAATAAATGAAAGCATTTCCGCATAAAATTAACTAAAATATAGAAACTTAAATATTAAATATTCCTGTAAATTTCAATTAGTTTACAAAAGAATTAAGTCTTTAGGAATTTTATTTTTGTAGTTGGTGGATGTATTTAAACAGAAAGAAGTAGCCATAACATTTGGATCCAACGAAAAATGTGTGCCAAATATGTGATACGTTTTTCTTTTTCATTTAAGGAACATAACATCTCCGTTCGTTCTAGTATTATACGAATAATTAAGATAATTCTCTAGATATAAGAATTAAAAAAATAATAATAAACAAAAACTTATCGCTAAAAATAATTAAAAAATACACCACAAAATTTCTTGCTAGACGAATAAGAAGTTTAAACGTTTCCAATTCCGAAGGAGAGCGGCTTTTCTTTTGGGCCAATGTTGACAATTTAGCTGAGAATTAAATGAAATGTAGTTTGTCTTTTTTATTTTTGTATTAAACTGGATTCTGGCAGAATTCCAATTTTGGTTTAATGGGGTTCGACGCTTATGTATGTAAGCAATCCGTTTCTTTGGATTCGAGGAAGGAAATGTCAGCAACACGTTAATCCAAAATAAAATAATTTTTGTGTATATATTTGTATAGAACTAAAGCCAACACAGGAGGTGTTTTAGAAACGTTCCTGCTTTTATGAATTCTTGCTTTACCCATGTGACCACCAACTAACTGTCTGTTATTGTAGTTTTGCCTTTTATTTTTGTGGGTATCTGGTCTGGTAGTCTAGATTTCTTTTCCAATCTTCTCTCACTCTGTGATCATCGCTGTTAGAATGTTAGTGATATTTATTATACAATTGAAATGGTAACATTTATACCCAAATTTCCATTGTCGGCAAACAATTGGGCAATTGATGTATCAAACACCAAACAATCGGAATTATGTATGGCTGAGGCTACACCCTCGTGTATAGATCGGGGCATAGCCTCCCAAGTGAGGCGACGACGGTTCCCATTCAGCTCCAGACGATACACGAAGTTCTCGGCTTCTTTACGTGAACCGATTAGCTGGACAATGGCAAAGAACTGTTGATGGCCATCGTATTTCTCTTGCTTCTCCAGGACCAACATAAAGTGATGACCAAAACACGACTGCATCATCACCCAATCAACAGCACCGGGTAAATTTATGTCTGTGGCCAGAAATACAATGTCCTCGCCTTGTAGTGTGGTAATACTTTTGTGTGACATCATTAAATGTTGCATGACTAGATCCAGAGGTCCTTGCCATTTGCAGGAAGCACCTGGACATGGACACAGATAGGGTCGACATTCGCAGGTCTCTTCGTGTTCCGTTTTTTCCGTATAGAGCAATGATGCTGTACAGCCGTAGCCTGAATGTTTGCATGGGAATTTGACGTTGGAGGCAACTTTCTCCATGGCCAAGTTACGAATGTTGGCCAAGGGGCCACGACATGTTGGACAGCAGGTGAGCTTCGAACGGCACGAGACACATACCAAATGCCCACTCGAACACTGCAGTATTGGTGGCAACACATAATCGAAGCACACCGGACATTCAAACAACGATGTTAGATCGGTAGACATACCGACATCACCGCCTCCGGCGGATGACAGCGATGAACTCGAGGACGATGATGTGTTGGCCGATGTATTGCTGGTGTTGGTATTGCCTGTTGCACTAACAGTTGGTATTTCACGCTTTATTTTATTTATTTTATTAGACATTGGACTTTGGTACTGGTGTGTGCTTTGCTGGTGGGGATCTTGAGGATGTTAGTTAATAAAAAAAATCCTAGCGATAATGTCAACCTATTGTTGACAAATATCTGATCTTATCGTCGATTAGAACAAAATATTCTTAGAGTCTGTTGTTGGCAGTATTCAAAAATGTATTCCTTGTTTAGAAAATATGCTCGGGCGACAACACAACGAGGATCGATGTTTCAGGTGGCAATCGGTGTGGCGTCACATAGAAATCATTGAATAATTATCTGAAAAATACAAAAGACAATTGTGACAACAATATTAATATACATACATACATATCTAAATATTTTGAAAATATATTTTATTTTATGTAAATAAAAATTGTATGAAAATGAATAGCGGAATTTTTCCATGGAACCGCTTCCATGGAAAATTTTTCCATGGAATCTTTCCAATAGAAACAATACAATTTTATAATGTACACTATGTGTAAAAAAACGCAAAAAAAAAGTGATTTGAAAGTGTCATTTAGGGGAAATATACCAGAAGAAAAATAATTTACAAACATTTTTTGTAATTGTTTTTTGTGACAAATGAAAAGCTCCTTTTTTATGGCGGGCATGATAAATCCTCACTATAACATCACAATCCGAAAATTTCAACGGTTTTAGAAATGGTGGACGTTTGAAAAGTTTTTTTTTTTAAATCAGCAATTTTCAATTTCAATTTCAATTTATTTCATAAACGAGAATCTAGCCCAAAGGGCCAATAGTGATTCAAAAAACAACAAAATATAGACTACTCCAAAAGCTTAAAACTAACAATGTATTACTTTAATAATATCTTAACGTCTATTTAGTTGGAGGGGTTCAGAACCATTGTACTTCAAAAACATTTTTATTGTTATAATTAGATTATTTGATGTAGCGACCTAGCACATAGGGCCAAGGACTACAATATTATATCTACTCTCAACCACTAATTACAATTTACAGGTTTAAATATCTCATTTTTATATCACAATCATCAATATAAAAGAAATATTATTTATTATAGCTATAATTATTATAAATTTTTGAGCACAAACTAACTTAAAAAATAATATGGTATTCACCGATTGGATTTATCCTATTTCATACGATAGCAATACACTCACAAAGAAACGAGTCAAAATTTGAAACCGATCGGATTATTAGTTTTTGAGTTATCGTGCTCGCCATTCGTAAACAGACTGTTTCGAGAAAAACGCGTTTAAAGTTTGAGATGGCTGTATCTTTAAAAGTTGTTGGGATTTTCACTTGAAATATTATAGGAACATTCTTGAATTAGGAAGGTTCGAATCAAATCAAAAAATAAATTTAAATTTTTTGAAACTGAGAATGGTTGGGGTCCCCTTAAAGTACAGAATTATTTTTAATTTGCCAAGCCCTTAGACATTTACTGAATATCAAATTAAAAACAAATTAAAATTTGTTTATAACAAAAATATTAAAGGAAACAATAATTTTTTTAATCATCACTATTTCATTATCGCATTAAAACACGTTAGAAATTTCACTGTTATGTTTAATCAAATAACTAACTAAAATCATTAATGTTCTCGCGCCTTCATTAAAATGACATGACTAAGTATTATTGATTATACTTAAATGTTGAAGAGTATATATATATAAATATATACATTTGTACAAACTAACATGGGAGTTACATGTCAGATTGTATAAATTAGATTTTAATAATACACATTATTACACGATGAACATTAGTTGGTTGTAATGTCATTGAATGTGGAGGAATAACCGGATTGGACGACAACAAAATAATGGGCAAATTTTTAAGGACTGTTTTTTTTTTGGTATTAGTAAAAACACACAACAAATTATTATAAAACTTTTGTAACTTTGCATGTGGCGTAAAGAAAAAGGAAATTTTGAAAAATCATAGGCCAATTATAAAGCTTGATAAAAGTCAGTCGGTGTTGACGACAGATATATACCCTCGGGGAAGGTCTTCTTATTCGCTTTATATATCGTATATATTTCCATCAAAGAAGTTTTATCGTGCGCATCAGCAGCCCAGACAGACAAACGGAGGACATAGATTTGTAAATCGACTCGTGGCTCGAACGTGGGATCTACCCTCATTAGCTATAAAGCCGAGGGTATAAAATTGGTTATCTACTTAATTTTTTTGTATGCTTTTATGTGCTTATATTTAATTTTGTAACTCATAAATTAAGAGCTACCGCTGGGAAATTTAAAAAGTTGCACAAAAAAAGTAAATTTGTCAATAAATATGTTCGAGAATATATCAGACACCCTATGAACACAAAAACGACTTAAACGAATTCAAATTAGTTTTAATTTACACATACTAAGGTAAATATAACCTTACAAACACAGAGAAGAAAAGTCGCTCAAAGCTAAAAAAGGTTGCAACTTTAGTGGCATTTTATTTAAAAGCGTAATAACCAATTATTGATCACCATAAAAATTAATGTTTCATAAATTGTTCACAAGAAATCTTCCAAACTTGGAAAAAGAATATTTTAGTGGTTGTACCTTAAGTTTCTTTCGGATTTTTTTTTTAATATTGCATATATTTCTGACAAATACCCGTCAACGAAATATACTCAAGATTTATATGTGTACCTCTTAAAAAATATAATTTCGATAAAATGCATTTGAAGTTTGTATCTAAGCAAAAACCACAAAACGGGTTTTACATTGAAAATCGGGATTTACAAAGTAAAAAAATGATATACGTCATGGCTTCTATATTTAAAGACTAGAGTAAGTACCGGCATGTACCAATATATGTATATAATATGCTGTATATAACTTCAAATTTCTAAAACATCCCGTTACAAAATATGAAATACCTTGAATAGTCTTCAATAATATTGCAACATTTCTCTGTGTAAAATTTCATCGGGGCTAAGTAGTTTTATTAAAAAAAATATTTGTAATAATGATATTTTATCGATGTCGTCCTTAGGAACAAACATTTTTAAGGTTTTCCTATAGTCAGCATATAGGTGAATAATAATAATCACATTTTCGATCATTTTGACTCAAAATTGAAAAAATGTGAAATAAGTGCTCTAAATACCGATTAATTTATATAAAAAAAACTGTTTTTAGTAGTTTTTTTTTTAAGAAGAAATGGTTTTAATCTTAAATTCTTTTAACCTCTGAAATGTCTAATTTACCCATGCCGAGAATTGGATAACAGGTCTCCAAAGTCGAAAGTCATTACAATTGTAATCTTAACAAATAAAATTATTTTATATAACATTTTCAATACAATGCAGATTGAAACGTCCGATAATAATGATTTATTAATACAAAATCTATTAAATACATAATTTTTGTTTAACTAAAATGCGACGTGACATGCCGACAATTGGAAAAAAAGTGCCGACTATTGCCAAAAAGGCACTGTACTACCTAATTATCAATTTACTCAAATTTAATACAAATTAATTTAACAAATTTTTATTGCATCGGATAGTAAACAAAATTTCGGAACAGATGAACCTAAATACAATATAGTGGAAAAATGCACTCGGGATGGTGAAACGTTTAAAATGCGAAATTCCTTAAAGTGCCGACTATTGGTACACTAACCCTATAAAGTCTATAAAAAAAACTAATAATCTGGGATTCCTATAAATATTTTCCATTATACATAGAACAGGAAAAACTTTTTTGAACACTTCTCATCCTTAAAATTGTAATAATGCGTACAAGATACAAAAATACTACGTGCGTGTAATTCGTTGCCTATTTAGTTGCCATTGTGAACACAAAAACAACAATCAAAAATCAGGTGGTTGTTTAATGCAATTTTTTGCTGCTTATTTCTGTTCAGTTCTGTTAATGTTTAGAGTCTTGAAATTTCGTTTCAGGTTATGCGAATGACTGACTGACTGGTTGTGGCTACAACACAAATGCTATGCTGGTGTATTTCAGTGCCTGGTAGATTGTAAAGAAAATTCAAAAGGAAAACATACAAACAAACACGTTGCATATGTTTGACCTTTTGTATGATGAGTTTTATTTTCTTTTTCGATTTTCCACATATTGACTGACCAACAACCCCCCTCTTGGAAATGTTGTTTCTATTACATGTGTTATTTATCATCGTTTTAGTATAAACCCAAACAATTGATAATTTTTTTATCCAAATACTACATCGTGACATTGTGTCGTCCAATGTCCATTTTGGAATTACAAATACCCAGTGTACACACAAGCACACTGTCTCTTTTTTTATTTTATTTATTTTTTTGTTTACCTTTAAATTGTATGGCGATATCTATGGCTTGCTGGTGATTGATTTAATTTTCGGATTCCTTTCCACAGAAGACAACATTGAACATGTAGAAAAAATAATTTTGTGTTTGGGACAATGTTTCTTTTTTCTATTTACGTTCTCATTGAACGCTGTGACACTGCTGTTCCTTCGATTGCTCTTTGTGGCATCATATGTTGTTACGACTTGGACTTTTTTATCTACGATGTTGAGCTGCTGCTGTTGTTGTTGTTATTCGTTCTCCACTACTTCCAAATGGTGGATGTTATTCTTATTGTTAATATTCTTCAATTTTTTTTTGTAATGTCACATACGCAATAGAAGTAGACAAGCAAAAGGATATTTTCTTCAAAAAATAATCCTTGATTCTATGAATTTTGTAATGTTTATTGAATTATTCAATAAATATGCAATAAATTGCTTTTATTATTTTCCCTGCTTTTAAAACGGCTTTATTCTGGCTTTGTCTATTTCGACGTCTCGTCGCAATTTTTATGATGTCTCTCTTTCCTGCCTTTACAGAGGATGACACTTTTCGATATACTCTTTACGAAAAATAAAGTACATGAATCAATGAAATGAATTTGATCGCGAAAGTTGAAATTCGACAAACTTGTAAACTAAAACTATCTGAATTGCGTTATTTTATTTTTCACTTCACAACTTCAACAAAAATTAACTTCATCGACTTTGTCTATAAAATTTCTCGTTTTACTTGCTTGCAATTGACTTTCGACTTATCGTTTAGGGTATGAAAAAATCGAACAATCGATATTGTAGTAAAAGCAATTTATCGATTTCTGACATCTTAATTAAAAGCGTTCCCAAGATCTATTAATAAGGTCACCAAGATAGCAATCGAAATCGGAAAACAGTTGTTTTTTCTCAAGTCTAATGTCAAAAATTTCAACTTTGTTTACGTTTTCATAATGGAAGTCAATTCACAATAATGCATTTTGACAGCAAACTTGAGAGGTATCGATAATCAGCTGGTCTCCCTTGGTGACCTTATTTATAGGCCATGAGCGTTCCAATATAAAATAATGCCTTGTTCATGATCTATTAATAAGGTTACCAAGATAGCAATCGAAATCGGAAAACAGCTGTTTTTTCTCAAGTCTAATGTTAAAAATTTCGACTTTGTTTACGTTTTCATAATGGAAGTCAATTCACAATAATGTATTTCGACAGCAAACTCGAGAGGTATCGATTATCAGCTGGTCTCCCTGAGTGACCTTATTTATAGGCCATGGTCTTGTTTTAATGACTTTGTAGTTCTCTCTCACAAACACTGGCGCGTTTAACCGGCATGTACATTATAACCTTTTTTATGAGGACTTATTTGACGAACATATAAGGGAATTGACAATTAAACCCCACTGTGTGAAAGTAAACCGATACAATGTAAATGTAGACTACAGTTTTTTATCGTGATAAAGTGTATTATATTGATTTATTGATATTTTATATGCTGAAATCCAATTTTAATATTATAACCAAATATTATAATATAATCAAATATTTTTATATATTTCTGACACAATGGAGAGCAATTACTGACAAAATAACGAATATATTGATTGAAAAATTGCCACAGGATTTGATATCTCAATTTACATATTGAGTCGATTTAGAAGGCTACACTCTAGCCTTTATCGTAGTAATGTGCATTATCTCGATTTAATTGCTAAATTCAGCTCGAAATACCTCGATTTACCATACAAAATTAAATCCACTCAATATCTCGATTAATATGCTAAATCGAAAAAATTTCAAATACAACCCTGCTTTTCTCCAAAAAAAAATCGTTTCTATGCTTTAAAATTAGTTAATATTCAAAATAACTGCCTGACAAAAATATATCAACGGCTGAAAATTTATTTCTTGTTTGCATTCATAATAAATATTACAATAACTTAGAAGGACAAAGGTTTTTTGCATTTCTGACCTAATAGAGAGCAATTTCTAACAAAATTATGAAAATATTGATTGGAAAATTTTCACAGACATCATAGAAGCAGTGAAATGTGCATGTATACGTAAACAAATAACTGCTGACAAATCAACTTCATTTCATTTTAATACTAGTCTAAACAGTTATGATTTAATATATCGATTTAGATGGCGTTGTCTAAACGCGCCTTTATACTCCGTTAAATCGAGGTAATCTTAAATACAATTTAGCTTTTGCGCCAAAAATTAATCATATCCCCTAAAAGTATGCTTCAAAATACGTTAAAATTCAAAATAATTGCCCAACAAAAATATTTTTATATTTTTTAATTTTATAATAAATATTACTATAATTAATAACAACGTATGTTATTCCGCAACCAATATATATATTTTTTTTTTAATTTTCCAGAGGGATACCTAACTTCATGTACATTTGATTACTTAACTGATAACTTCGATACTCGACTCTTTGTTGGTACCATATTCTTCTTCAGCTTTTGTTGTCCTACAACATTGATTATATATTACTATAGTCAAATTGTCGGACATGTATTTAGCCATGAAAAGGTAAAACTATATATTTACCGTTATATTCCATAATACATTTATGTAAAAATTAATCTAAATCATTTTTTTTAACATACAGGCATTGAGGGAACAAGCAAAAAAGATGAATGTCGAGTCATTGCGATCGAACGTAGACAAAAGTAAAGATACAGCAGAAATTCGCATAGCTAAAGCAGCAATTACAATATGCTTCCTGTTCTTTGTATCGTGGACACCATATGGTGTAATGTCTCTGATTGGAGCTTTTGGCGATAAGAGTCTCTTAACACCTGGAGTAACAATGATACCGGCTTGTACATGTAAAATGGTAGCTTGTGTCGATCCATTCGTGTATGCCATAAGTCATCCGAAATACCGATTGGAATTGCAAAAGCGATGTCCATGGTTGGCGATAAATGAAAAAGCCCCCGAAAGCGCTAGCACCGCTTCGACGACAACACAAGATCAGGCACCACAACAGACTACAGCAGCCTAAAATTCTTACTGTTGCTAAAGTAATTTCGGTCAAGTATGCCGATGAAAAAAATATATATTTTTAATTTTAAGAAAAAGCTTTAAACACGATGAAGACTTGGCTATGGATAAGGCTTACGATATATACATTTACAACGAATATGGGAGACGAAAACCCTTGCTATTCTTCTGGACAATATCTCACAGATGTTAACGTAACTGGAAACCAAGCTATTACTTTTTTCATAACTTGGAACTTGTGCAAAAGTATTATATTTTATTTGTAGTATTTTTTATTTGTTAAAAAATAAAAGCAATTAGAATTTACCGCAAAAAAACGCAATGCCCTTCTTATTTTTCACAAAAAAGGCTACATTCTGTCCAAGGCCTATATAAAGTCGGACAGTAAGGACAGCTGAGTATGTATTAAGTTTGCTGTCAAATCATATTTTGAAATCTAATTTATATTTTTGTGAAGCACATTTGGACGATTTCAAGATTTTAATGCACAGAAGGTAGTCTCATTTGAGAATTTTATGATGGCAACCCCTTTTAATTTGGAACTCATCTATCAATTTTAAATAATATGAAAAATAAATTCCATACAATTTTATGTATGTCGATTGGTACACTTTTAATCATTGCAAGGCCGCAGCCGCCGAACTACTCCTGTCCCTCACGAACTCGGAAGTCGACATTGCCTTAGTTCAGGAGCCATATATTTATAATAATATGGTTTCTGGACTAAGGAATGCCAACTTTGATATTTTCGCGCCGTCCATGGGGGACAAGGTGAGAACATGTATAGTAGGTAAAAAGAGCTTAAATCTAGTCTTTCTATCTAATTACAGCAATGGTAACATGTGCACTGTAAGGCTAGAGAATACGACGGGGAAGGCCACCCTGCTCTCCTCAATCTATATGCCCTTTGAGGAGATGGATCCACCAGGCACCTGTGTACGAAAAATGCTCGATGAAATGACGAGTACCTGCAATGTTATCTTGGGATGCGACGCAAGTGCTCACAATTTTCAATGGGGTAGCAAGGATACTATCCTATAATTTACGCATATGTAATAGGGGTAGTGATCCGACTTTTAAGGTTAGGGATAGAGAGGAGGTCATTGACTTAACCCTCTCAAATCTACATGACTCCGTCATCAGAAATTGGAGGGTATTTGATGAATGTTCCTTCTCGGATCATTTAAAGATTCTCTTCGAGTACTCTTTTGACGGAGATAGACAACAGCCTTATCGGAATCCAAGGGGAACAAACTGGGAGAAATTCACGAAACTAACGAACTCCTAGCTGACTCTTAACACAAACACTCAACGGGGCCATGAAAAATCTAACGGATGTTCTCCTTGGTTGCCATAAGGAATCCTGTCCGCTCACATACCCGGGAAGAAATCTCGGCCAGTGTGGTGGAACAAGGAACTTGGTGATCTAAGGAAAGCGACCAGACGACTGTATAACAGGGCGCATAAGTCTAAACTCGACACTGATTGGAACTCCTATAGAGCTAGTAAATTTCTGTGAGTCGATAGAAGGAGTCAACGACGCTGAGGTTTCGAAAACTACTATCCAAGGACCCGAAGTCCATCGGTAGTATTAAGAAGCAGGATGAAGCGAGAGACTCATTTTCCAGGTTGCAAAGACATGGGTACCATCGACGGTGAACGTGATGACACTCAGCCTTTTGCCACCCGGATCTGGATCTCATTAGCAAGGTGAGTAACATAAATAAGATGCGATGGGCGGTCAACACATTCAAGCCGTATAAATCGCCAGGACCAGATGGTATTCTACCGGCGATGCTTCAATATGCCTCGCCAAGTATATATCTGATCCTTGAGAAGATCTATACTGCGTATTTGACTCTCTCGTATGTTCCGGATCTATGGAACGAGGTTAAGGTTACTTACATTCCCAAAGCAGGGAAACCAAGCCACTCTGCACCAAAAGACTATAGACCCATTAGCCTATCATCCTTTCTCCTCAAGACTCTCGAAAGACTGATCGACCTGGAGATTAGGAGTCGTATAGACACCACCTCTCTTAGCAAATCACAACACGCATACATAAAGGGCAAGTCTGTGGAATCTGCACTGCACGAAGTGGTAGGCTACATTGAGAGGAAAATGGAAAATTCAAATTTTACGCTGGCCGCCTTCTTAGATATAGAGGGAGCCTTTAATAACGTTAAACTTGAATCCATAAACCACTCACTTAAAGAAGTTGGGATTCCTGATACCCTGACATGGATAAAATGCTTAACAGCAGAATTATTAATTCAAGTGTGGGGGATACAAAAATCGGTAACTAGAGGCACACCTCAAGGAGGGTTGCTTTCGCCGTTACTATGGCTACTGGTAATTAATATTATATTGACGGAATTGGACGGGAAAGGTATCAAAGTTGTAGCTTACGCGGACGACGTGGTGATATTGATTTCCGAAAATTTTCCGTCTACAATCTCGGAACTTATGCAAAGAGCCTTACTGACGCTGTCACGCTGGGCCAGGGCAAATGGTCTTAGTGTAAATCCAACGAAGGCGGAACTGGTAATGTTCACTAGGAAGCGTAAGCTCGGCGTTTTTGCTCCACCAACATTGGATGGAGTGCAACTTCACCTATCTCCCGAAGCAAAGTACCTCGGCACAATCCTGGACTGGCAACTACGATGGAAAAGGAACGTTGAAGAGAGGGCGAAGAGAGGAATGATTGCACTCTATGCATGCAAGAACTCCATTGTGAAAAGCTGGGGGCTAAAACCATCGACTATACACTGGTTGTATAACACCGTGGTGAAGCCCATCTTGTCCTATGGTTCTCTTGTTTGGTGGAACTGTCTGAGCCCCAAGTCGACATATAGTAAATTAGACAAGGTACAAAGAGCCGCCGCGATTTTAGTTACAGGAGCCAGAAGGAGTACGCCACAAGCAGCTTTGAACGCAATGCTGTATTTCAAGCCTCAGGGCCTCGGCATTAAGTGTCAGGCTGCACGTAGCGCCCTAAGGCTGCATGAACAAAAACTCTGGCGGAACTGTACCTTTGACTGGCTGTATAACACTGTGGTGAAGCCCATCTTGTCCTATGGTTCTCTTGTTTGGTAGAACTGTCTGAGCCTCAAGTCGACATCCAGTAAATTAGACAAGGTACAAAGAGCCGCCACGATTTTAGTTACAGGAGCCAGAAAGAGTACGCCACAAGCAGCTTTGAACACAATGCTGTATTTCAAGCCTCTGGGCCTCAGCATTAAGTGTCAGGCTGCGCGTAGCGCCCTAAGGCTGCATGAACAAAAACTCTGGCGGAACTGTACCTTTGGGCATAGTAGTGTTCTGAATGAACCAGGTATAGCATTGGACCAACGCGTTAAACTAAGCGACTAAATATCACCAATCCTTAGATTTGACGATGTAGATGTCGTTATTCCTGGTAGAGATGACTGGAAACGAAGTAACCCTCCTCTGGACGGTCTGGCCTTCTATACAGACGGATCCAAGATGGAAGAAGGTACTGGGGCAGGCGTCTACTGTGAAAGGTTAGGCCTTGAGTTAACCTACAAGCTGGATAGCAATTTGGAAGGCAGCAGAATTGATAAAAAGTCTGGATGCTGAGCCGGTGACTGTCTTTGTGGATATTCAAGCGGCTCTTAAAGCCATCAAATCTTGTTACATCAAATCCGAAGCCGTCCTCAAGTGTAGAGCAGCTCTGGAAGAACTTCACCATAGCTATCGGTTGTGTTGGGTACCAGGACATTGTGACATCTTGGGTAATTAAAGAGCGGACGAACTAGCTAGACGAGGATGTCAATCCACCGATCTAGAAACTGATGATTCAATCAAACCACCCATATGTCTTTCTTGTGGATGATCACAACGGACCTAACCGGACTCAGAGTGTTGCAGTAACCTATTCTGAAATTGAGAACTACATTCATTTTCATTTGGCAACTAAACAAGAATTCATAAATACGTATTCCAAAAAAATTAACATTATTTATTATTTTTTGTACACTTGTTACTTCTTTAAAAGAAATACAAAAAAATAGAGACAATTTCTTAAAAACAAATAGAGTGAAAGTACAAAGGATAATTTTGTACAAATACAAATGATATACAAAAACATATATCTTTCAATTGAACGCTACATACATACAATGTATGTATAAAATGTGTTATATGAATTTGATTTAGCATTGCATAAAAAGCCACCTATGCTATTTTCCTGTCAGAGCTGTATGTAATTTAATTACAGCGAGGTAGTCATTATACGAGAGTTGTCCATTTTTCGATTTGTTCTGAACCCGCTTAAGCTTTTCTTCAAGTTCCGGCCTCGACGAAACAATCGGTATACATTCATCCAAGTATCGCATCGATTCCCGCGACCAGAACGTTGACGGCAACTTGGAGTCCCGAATGTTGCTGCCGCTGCCGGCACGAGTTGCTGGCTTCGAAATTTCCTTAAGTAAGGTGTCGCACGTGTTCTTCCATTTTTCCGAAACTTGTTGCATGATGGCAGCATTAACTGTAGCATTCGAACGTGTTTCGGGGTTGACGAACGGAGGTGGAGGCATAATTTTTGTTTGCTGTCTTCTTGTTGGGTTGAGGGACGATGACGAATTAACAACAGTCGATTTTGTTTTTGTTGGGGTCGGTACACGAAGATTATCTGAGCGCTGAGGTTGAGTTGTCGTCGGTGCTTTTATTGGTGTTGTTGCTGGTGTATCTGTGATTTGCTGTTTACGTTTATTGGATTTTGGGGGTTTTTGCGGATTGTCTTCAATATGCTTTTCATCGCCTTCGTTGATTTCACGGATCTGTGGTTTGGATTGCTCCAATTTCTCCTTCTGTTCCAATGTAAGACTTGTGTCCAGTAGTTTGTTGCCCAACAACAATGGATCTATACTTAGTTTAAGCATTCGATTTTTAAGTACCAGATTATTGTAGATCTTCAACAACTCTTCGTAATTATCGTGTCTGTATGAAGAAAATATAAACTTCCAATGTGAAGATATTTCTGAACGTAATTGAGGCGGGGTAGCATCGTCAGATTTGTAGTCATTAATTAGAGTTTTTAAACTCAACAAGAGCTTGTCCAGATGAATGTTTCCGTCCTGCAAACCAGCCTGTCCCACCAATATCATATTTAGCGAACGTCGAATTTTATCAGCCTGTTTAAATCCTGCTTTCGATTGCTGGCGTTCCACATACTGCAGCCGTTTATACAAATGATTTGCATTGCCCAAATTCGTGTTCAGCTGGTTGATGTCGTCACGCAAGAAACGTATAAGTACATCGATACGTTTGGGTATGTTGGGCGTCGACTGTATATTCTTTTGTGTCATTTGATCTGCAATTTCGCGGTATTTCAAAAGAAGCTCACGTTGAAATTTGTCCTGATTGCTTGGCAAACCAAAAATTACCAGGACGTGACCGACTGACGTAAAATCCAGACGGGCTTTCAAGTCGCATTCCTTTGAAGATTTTGCCAAAAAGGTACGGCCTTCGAGGGACAACAAATATTTCGTATGAAACTGGTTCAGGTAAATTTTAGCCTCACATGGCAAGCCATCTGTTTGGTCAGCATCTTTTTTGACTCCGATTCCATCATTACTTTCATCATCATCAGACTCGGCAGGAACAAATCTATTCGAAATTCCCGCTGGACGTCTTTTTTCTGGCTGGTCAATCTGATTACCAACATGTGATTCCATCTTATCGTCATGGCAATCTTCGGTGGAATCTACCAATGGAATAAAGTCGGGCAGTTCTTCCATTTCACGAGATTTGGGTTTTTCTTTAAAGATTGATGATGTCCAAATTTTATTGGATGGTGCATTGGCGTTCTCATCTTGCAAGACTCCGTCAAGTTTAACCGAAGACTGATCTTTTTCCACACTTGACGATGTAGATGGAACATCAAAGTGCTCAGAAAAACTATAATTTGAGTCTGAATCAAGATTTTGTGGTTGAAGGTTTGACGATGTGACATTATTCGGCGATTTGAAACTGGAAAAACTACTACGGGTAGATACAGTAATATTCAATTGAATATCATCCTCATTACCGTTACTGTTTTGAACTGTACTTTCAGCTTCGCCAACATCTTCATTACTAACTTCAGTAGTGGATGGGATATCTATTGGATGTTCATCTTCAACATTGCCACTCTCAGTTATTTCCTGAACCTACAAAAACAAACAATAGCAGTTCGATTTCATGTTATGATATGTATAACAATTAAGTACCTGATTTGGAGCTTTGGAGCTTTCACCTTTCAAATTCTCCCCTTTCTTTGAGGACTTTTTCAACTTTTTCGCAGAAGATTCCCCCATTGCTTCAGAGCGTCGTTTGCGCGGTATTAAGTACGACATTCCAACTGCATTTAGAAAGCGTCCGTAATATTTATCGGCATTTGTTCTTTCCGCCAAACCAAATGAATATTCCTGTGTCGGTTCGTACATCAAATTGAAAGGAATGCCACCGCTATGTAAAGTCTTAAATGCCAAATCATTATACGATTTTTGATGTGACTTGACGACAGTGGCTATTGGAGGATATTCCATAAAATTCATGGCATTTCGACAGGCATCCGCTAAATGACCGCGCTGTCCACACATGCTACAATATTTTCTTGTGTTATATACAATATTGTTTTTGGGAAATGCATTTGGTTCAGTCTGTAAAAAGAAATAGATTTAAGAGGCATTCCCTAATTTGGCAATTTGGTTAACAAACCGTTGAATAATATCTACGCCATTTGTCGGGACAATAATCAATGGAGTGTCCCCTGATCTTACAAATCGGACACATCAGGCGATTTTGGAATGAACAAGCATTGCAGCCTTTTATGTAAACGTGTGTTTTATTGCCGCACTGAAAACAAGGAGAAATCAATGAAATAGATACATTGCTACAGAACATATTTGTTTTATTCAATGTAATACATACCCGTAGACAAATGGTGTTGGGACAACGGGGTTCCTGATGGCCACTCTCTCCACACATATAGCAAATTAGCGGTTTCTTAGGACGTTTACACTGCGATCTTGCATGACCAAAATCACAACAATTTGTACATTTTAAATTGCTATACCGTTTTGTCGACCTACTGAAACGATCTTCGGCATATATTCTCCACAAATTCTTATCCGCTGAAATGATAAACATATTGCATACAAGACGCATAACAACAACAATTGAAAGTTGATACTTACGATTCATTTTATTCCAAACATGGGACAAAATAAAATGCTCCCCATTCCATGAATCCTCATAGAATTTTCTCATTTCACTATTCCAGCCAATGCCGCTGGTTATATTGTTTCCACGTAGGTATACAACATTGTATACTGGTGAGCCATTTTTTGATTTATTTGGCTTAGCGATTTCCAAACGAGACTTATCAGCTACGTAAGTAATGATTTGAACATTGTCATCGGTGGGTAAACTCTTATAAACAACGGGCAGAGTGCTATTAACGACCACGCCACTATTCGAAGTATTGCTCTCGCCTTTTGCATCTACTGGCTTAAGTTGTTCTTGCTCCTTTTCTTCCATTTTATCAATTGTTTTGAAAACATCACTTAAATCGTGACTAGCATTTTTAGGTACAGCCGGGTCGTTTTCTTTCGATGCCGGTTGATGACATTCTCCAAGTATTTTTGCAGCTATGTCACGTGCAGATGGTGCCTCTTCAGCTTCGTCACTTTCTTCAGCTTCATTCTCATTTTCATCGTCTTGACCTTGGACTAAGTTATTGAGCTTTGCAATGAAATCTCCATCTGACATATGCCCCTTCGTTGCAGCAGCCTTAAAGCTTTTCTGGGGAGCTGGCGAACAACTTGAAAGAGTCCGACTATTTTTACGAATTTTGCGTTCAACCGCAGGTCCCCGGGAAATGAACGGTATGCCCGTGCGTTCTGTACCGGAACCGAATTCCTCATCGTCATGCTCTTCGTTACTATTTTCACTACTTGACTGTGTATTTTCATAGTTAACATCGGACCCCTTATTGCTGCTTGAGGCACGACGTTTGCGAAAACGTTTCGTACGTGACGGGTGAATAGAGGATATATCTTCGACTTCGTCGGAGCTAGTATCCAACTGACGTATAACTGTCGTTTTAGTTGTCCCTTTAGAATATACACTGTCAGTAATATCCGATTCGCTTTCGTACACATCCAAAGCCCTAAACTGAGTTTGTTCTACACGATAAGTTTCTTTAGGAGCTGGTTCTGTGGGTTTGGGCGGCACAAAGGTCATTGAATCATTTGTGTCTGCATCTTTATTCGACGATCTCTTCTCTTGTGGTGCCTCTAACAAGCTATTCACGTCTGACGTCAACACCAACAGATCCTCATCATCGGCAACGCCACTAGCATCCTCTAGCAAACGACTACGGTCCACCTGACCTATAAAATCATCTGACGATTGAATTGAACACGGTGAAGCACAGCGAGATGTATTTTCAAAGCGCCTATCGACTGAGTCAGAATTCGAAGTGTTAACGATCGATGCTTGTTGTGGTGGTTTTATAAAACTTGTTGACGTTGACATCTGCACGTCCGTTGAGTCCAACGCGTTTTCTTCCGTTTGCAATAGTGTCGAACCAGAAGACGACTTCTTTTTTGTATTCTCATCATCGTCACTGTCGTCAACGGTAAACGTTGGCGGAGGAGGTATTGGAATCATTACAACGTCGCTACTGTCAGATTCATCGCTAGAAAGTAAATCAATGACATCCGTCGTAATTGGTTTCTTTCCCCTCAATTTGTCCTTTGCCTTTTTGGACTTTTGTTTTTTGTCCTCAACTCGTTTCATTTTTTGTATTTTTTGTTGTTGTTTGAAAAATGGTCCCTGTTTGGAGCTTGCAGTGTTGGCATTTTTTACTTCCTTGGTATTTGTTTTATTGGATATGTTGTTTTTGTTTCTCTTTGACCAATCTGCTGCTGGATTAATTCTTAGATTTGGATTATGTTTTACCTTTGGATGTGGGGGTCCGTGTTTACTAGCCTTATTGATAGATTGTTCATTAGACGAATATTCTTTGGCGGCCGGCGACTTTTTATTCGTTTCAACAACAGCGGATTCTAAAAAGATGATACTTATGTTAATAGAAATTGGTAAAAGATAGCTTAGAACAAAATGTTTACTATGCCTATGAGCAATGCATGATTAATGCGCCTTACGATAAATGTGTCCAAAGGATTTAAGAATAGAAAAAAACGATTCAATAATTTTATGATTATTTATACTCAGACTAAAATTCAAATCGGAAAGAATACACATGTGTATTTACAAGATTTGCATATGATGCCTTAATAACCTGCATAGGGACATTGAGCGTTCCCTAAAAGTACTTAGGCTTGACGTTGTGGATGTAACAAAAAAAAAGGGTTTTTTGTTTAGTGGAGTTGATACATGAATCCCTGGGACAATAACCCCAAGCAAAAAACTAAGAGAACTGATGAGGACTTATGGCGAAATCCGAAACTACCATAACCCACTTTAAAAATAAAAATCTTGTTGTTTTTATTTTTAAAACAAAAAGAAAAGGGAACAAGCTGGCTTACCAAAAAACTGAGATTAATGTGAACTAAAAAATCGAAATCTTTTGTTACAATAATTTAATAAGCCACTCACCAACATCATTGTTGTCACTTTTACTAGCATCAACATTGTCACATGTTTGTCTTCTAGCTGTGGCGTTGTCACTGTTCGTAGGGATGTTAATTTGGGATTTCTGATTTGGCTGTTGGATTGTACGTTGTTGCTTTACATCATTGGGTTGTTGTTGTTGCTGATTCTGTGGTCGTGAGTTATATGCGGGAATTTCACCATTTGCCCAGTAACGCTTCGAAGGTCCTCTATTTGTTTCAGAACTACCTGCTTCACATTGATTGTTGTCGTCGTCGTCTTTTTGGATAGATTTTTGAGCATCTATGGGGGTTGCCTCATGTACATGTTCATGATGTATTTGAGCATATAAACGTGCCTCCAACTCATTGAGGTCTTCCACATTGTCAATATCAACCTGTATGGACCGAATTATTGAGTGAAGTAAATTACAAAAGCTAATTCGACAATTATTTACCTCATCCATTGTCTGTCAATTCTTTATTTTCACATTTATTTGGAAATTTGTGCTGCTTTTTTTCGAAACAAAGAATAAGTCTATTTTTTATTATTATTTTTTCTCTCGGTTTATTCGTTACATCTATCTTCTTGCTGCAGATAGAAGAAGAAGAATTATTTGGCCACAAAACGCCACACAAATGCTAGTTTGTTTTACAGCTGATAGCTGATTGAAATTCAAGAAATTCACCAAGGATGGATAGCTTGTTAAGGCCGTGAATACGGACAAATTCGTCAAGTTCGTTGAATCGAACTCCAGCGGGAACCGATCTCCTTTGCTTAACAAGCCCACCGAAGTCCGCAGCCAGCGACCAGACTCTGTGTAGTGAATAATTCCGATGATTACCAGATGATATTGATTGTAAGGCTCTTAAACTATCCGAAAATATGGCCACTTGAAGATAGTTGTTATTTATAGCAAACTCAAGTAATGGCCATTAGTTCCGTGGACATTGAGGAAAGCGGTTTTTCATCATAAAACGCAAATACAGATCCAGATCCTTTGTGAATGAATCCAGCGCCAGTCCAAGTATCCATTACATTGGTAACAATTGTTACCAAATATCGAGTAAACAGACAGAGCTAATAATAGAAGGTAACAGCAAGTGTGTTCTTGTACAACAAACGATACAACTACCGTGGGTTATCAGTATCAGTCCACGTTTTAGGGTTTTCAGATTTTAGAAAAAACACCATTAAAAAGTGCTGAAATTTGTATTTTTTATACATAAATCGGTTTGTAGAATTATAAATTGATATCTATGGTGTTTTTATACGATATGTACATATTGTTACGTTCTTGGATTTTACTAAATCCCGTGTAGACGTTGTTTTATTTCCCGATACAATTCGTACCAAATAAAACGCGGGTTCTTTCTGATTACGATTATTACAATGATTTTATTCACACAACTTTACTTTGCACTTTACTTTACACGACGGTTTCAATTCGCGATCTGATTCACAACTGACTCACTGCCTTTCCATTCCCTCTATTTATATGAGCCCTGCCTGTCGCTACAGAAGTTTCTAGACGATCTGGTAACACCTAGATCACGAACAATCTACCAATGCAACAAACACATTGAGTAACAATAACAACAACAAACTTACTGAGTGAACAATAACAACAAACTTGAGTAAACAAACTTACAATAACAACAACACATATACAGGCGAGGGAATAACAAAGAAAGAGGAATAACAACAACACATACAGGCGAGGGAATAACAAAGAAATAGGAATGACGTTTAACAAGAATTGTACGACAATAACAAAATAGAAAATGAAAGAGGGAAATGGAAGGATGTAGAAAAATCTATACAGTGGTTGTTGTTGTGAAGTTATTCAAATAAACTGCGTAGTAGAAATTTACGTTACAATTCAAATTCTTAAATTAACGGAATTCATCTAAATTAACTTAAATCTAAAGTTATATTCGTAACATTGCCCCCCGCTTAAGCCTGTTCGTCCCGAATAGGCACAGTTCCCGTTCCGTAGGGGGTCAGCCGCTCCAAATGTACAACTTTCATCTTCGACCTGGGACTGTCGCTCCTCTGGATGCGATAAACGACGTCATTTATTTTCGTGACAATCTTGTAGGGTCCTTCCCAGTGCGTTTGCAATTTGGGGCATAGTCCTTTCTTTCGTTGTGGGTTGAACAATAGTACCAGTTGCCCTTCTTGAAACCCATCGGTATTTGCCGCTCGATCGTACCTTGCCTTCATGCGGTTGCTAACCATTTTTATTCGATGTCGGACTGCATCGTGGACTTTACTAAAAGAGTTTTGGCTGTCTTCATCTTGGTTCACATCGTCGTTTGGGGTAGCACCGAATATCAAATCGCCAGGTAGCTTTAATTCATTTCCGAACAGAACTTTGGCTGGGGTCCGGGATGTGGAATCATGAATGGCCGATCTATAAGCCAATAAAAACTTTGGAATATGCTCATCCCAGTCTCGTTGGCCACTGTCCACCACTTTCCGTAGATGTTCTTCAAGGGTGCGATTGAATCTTTCCACCATGCCATCTGATTGTGGATGTAGGGGCGTCGTTCTGGTTTTCTTAATTCCGTAGGAGTCACACATTTCCTTGAAGATCGCTGATTCAAAATTCCTACCTTGATCGGAATGAACCTCAGATGGAACACCATAGCGACAAATCCAATTTTTGCTGAACACATCCACAATTGTCCTGGCTTCTTGATTTGGGATAGCATAAACCTCCGGCCATTTACTGAAGTAATCCATGACCACTAAGACATACCGGTTCCCAGAGTCGCTTGTGGGGAACGGTCCAGCTACATCCATTGCGATTCTTTCAAAAGGGGCTCCTGAATTATACTGCTGCATGTAGCCTCGACTCTTCCGTGTTGGACCTTTAGCTTTTATGCACCTTTCACAATTGGCGATCCAGTCGGCAATGGATTTTTGACTGCCGACCCAGTAGAATCTCTGCTTTACCTTTTCAGCGGTCTTTGCTATGCCAAGATGTCCTCCACTTGGCCCATCGTGAAACTCCGACAAGACATCTCTTATTTTGGAGTCTGGGACGACGATCAAGTTCCGGTGAGATTTACCGTCCTCACTTTCCCATTTGCGATATAGGCAGCCATCTTTTATAAGTAGACTGTCCCACTGGGCCCAATAGGATTTTAAAAGAGGGCTTTCGGAGGTAATTTCTTTACGACTAGGTCGCTTGCCCGTTTCAATGGCCGAAATTACTTTGCCCAGAATGGGATCTCTTCGTTGTTCCGTCGACCAATCTTCACCCGACTCAAACTGCAATAGTCGGACATCAACGATATTCTCCTTATTCTCAGCCTTTGAGCAATGCTTGCATTCTACCTTGCATGGCCGACGAGACAGGGCATCAGCATTACCGTGTTTTCCGCCTTTTCTGTGCTCGATTCTGAAATCATAACTCTGGAGCCTCTCGATCCAACGGGCTAGTTGACCTTCCGGATTCTTAAACCGCAGCAACCATTGGAGAGCAGCGTGGTCGGTCCTCAGCAGGAAATGCTGACCATATAGGTATTTGTGGAAGTGTTTAACGCTCTCAAGGGCAGCAAGCAGCTCTCTCCTCGTCACACAGTAATTCCTCTCAGGCTTCGACAATGTCCGGCTGTAGTACCCGATGACTTTTTCCTGTCCGTCGATTTCCTGGGAAAGGACGCCACCGATGCCGCACGCACTTGCGTCTGTGTCCAGAGCAAACTTTCCGCCAGGTATAGGGTATGCCAAAATGGGGGCTCTACATAGCATGTCTTTGAGTTTACTGAACGCCTCTTCTTGGTCGTTGCCCCACTGGAACCTCTGGCCTTTTTGCGTTAAGCGGTGTAGACAGGCGGCGATGTTGGCAAAATTTGGGACAAATCGACGGTAGTAGGTGCAGAGACCCAGAAAGCTCCGCAGCTCATGGAGATTTCGGGGCTGCGGCCAATCTCTGACGGCTTGAATTTTCTCCTTATCCGTCGATATGCCCTCCGGCGTCACGTGATGCCCCAGGAACTTCACCTCTCGTTGGAAGAGACTGCACTTCTTTGGGTTCAGCTTGAGGCCTGAAGACGAAAGCTGCTGAAGAACATCCTTTAAATTCTTGATGTGTTCGTCGAAGTTGCGTCCCATGACTATGATGTCATCCAGGTATATGAGGCATGACTTCCACTGCAGCCCTTTTAACACACGCTCCATCAGCCTTTCAAATGTAGCCGGGGCGTTGCAGAGTCCGAATGGCATGACATTGAACTGCCAGAGACCCCCATTAACGCCAAACGCTGTTTTCTCCTTATCTTTCTCGGCGATCTCTACTTGCCAGTACCCACTCTGCAGGTCGAGGGTGGAGAACCATGACGTCCCGGCTAATGTGTCCAATGTGTCGTCGATTCTTGGGAGCGGATAGCTGTCTTTCTTGGTGACATCATTTAACTTTCGGTAGTCCACACAAAACCGGGTGCTTCCGTCTTTCTTCTTGACCAAGACCACTGGGGAGCACCATGGACTTGACGATGGTTCTATTACACCACTCTTTTCCATTTCACTTATCAGCTTCTGGACCTCGTCTCTTTTGGCCAGGGGAACACTTCTTGGAGGCTTTTTAATGGGTCGCGCGTCTGCTGTATTGATTTCATGCTTCACCACTGATGTTCTTCCTTGGTGCTCTTTTGTCAACGCAAAGGTAGAGGCATATTTCCATAATAGCTGCTTAGCCTTGTTCCTCTCGGAAGGTGATAATTGGTGTGTCCACTCTTTTATGTAGCCGTCGAGGTGCTTCTTCTCCATGGCTGCTGGCTTTTCGGTGCTAGTTTCCAAATTAACTACAGCTTCAGCTCGTGTGCATTGTCCAACTTCGGAAAATTGGCAAATTTGCTCTTGCTTGTTTGACAGGTTCAAAACTCTAACAGGAATCAATCCGTCCTCGTTGCTTTTCACCAGGGCATTCGCTATTAGGATGTTACTGTATCTGTTTTCTGCTGGTTCCACCACCCACAACTTCTCGGCTCCACAATCTCCATTCATTGGTACCCATATTATTGTTTCGGCACAGGGCGGTATTATCTCTGGATGGTCCGTAGTCAGACGTCTAATGGGTGTACTTTCATCGTAGCCCACGTTTAACGGAATTTCGACGTTAGACCAGGTCATCACACGCTCTTTCATATCCAGATTGATACCGAAGGCAATCATAAAATCTGCGCCTATTATCACTTCGTCTACGATATCGGCAACTATAAACTCGTAATTCACCGATTTATTGGCAATAGTTAGTCTCAGGGTAATCTTGCCGTGTACTGCCGCGGGCTCCCCCGTTGCTGTGCGCAGTCTGACTCCATTAAGTTGCGTTATTTTTCCCTTTACCAGATCTGATCTTATGATGGACTTTGATGCGCCAGTATCTAACGTCAGAACTCGCTTGTCACCATTGATGTACCCAGTTGCTGTTAGGTTGTGAATTTTCTGTTGTGCTATTGCTATGGAGATTGTGGGGCCATCGTCGATGGGAGCCAGTTCATGCCCCGCTGGACTGGCTCGATTTAGTTTAACGGTGACTCATTGGTGGACTGTTGAGCCATTCGTCTACCATCTTTCGTTGGAGGTGGTGACGATGAGCTGGATCGTTTGCGCTTAGCTCTGCATTCGCGCGCAATATGACCTGCTTTATCGCAGTTGTAGCATCTAACCCTTGGCTTAGTCATCCCTACTAACTTTGTTTCTTCTATTACCTGCTTCATGGCGTCCTTGATCGAGTTAACGAGAGATTTGGGTTCGCAACCTTCGGTCTCCAGTTGGCGAATCTTGTGGGTCTGGGGCTTAACAATTATTCTTGCCGTCTCTTGGGCAAGGGCAAACGACACAGTTTCGGCAAACGACGCTTTTGGTGACGCATATGTTGCACATTTAATCTCAGGATCACGTATGCCATTCACAAAGGTTTCGATTTTCATACGGTCCAGCAATGGGTGATTCTCTCCTGGATACGCCATTAGCACCAAACGTTCCACCTCAGCTGCAAAGTCTTGTAACGTCTCGTTTGCCCTCTGTACTTTTCCCCTTAGTTCCATAAGGTAGATGTTTTGTTTATGTTCGCCACCGTACTTACGTTCCAGTGCAGCAATAACATCTTCATAGTTATTCCTAGAAGCGACAGGAATACTCTGTATAACATCAGCAGCACTGCCCTTCAATGCCAGAAGTAATGCAACCGCTTTGTCGCTGTCGTTCCACGAATTTCTAGAAGCCACTGTCTCGAACTGTAACTTGAAAACATTGAATGACGTAGAGCCGTCGAATACAGGAGGTTTTATTTTTAGTGTGTTATCAGGAACTCGCACCGGACCACCTTTGATTTCCAGTTCCGACATTTTCTTCTCCAGATTCGTAAACCTGTGGTCGTGGGCCAGAAATTTCTCATCCACAGACAGAATCTTCTCGTCAACCGACTGCACTTTCTTATCCAACTCTTTAATTTGGATCTCCACGGTTTCCACTCTCCTTCCAATAACTTCTGTAATGTTTTCGAGTTTCTCGTTCATTATTCTCGAATTTTCGTCAAACATTCTACAATTCTCTGCCTTGAGTTCATCTAACTTTCTGGAATTCTCTTCGAACATTCGTCTCGTGTTTTCTTCTAACTTTCTGGAATTCTCTTCGCTCCTTCTGGAATTTTCCTCAAACTTTCTGGCATTCTCTTCGAACATTCTAGCCAGCATTTCTCTTAAATCGTCAACCCTGGCAGCTACTGACGAGACTTCCCCACCGTTGGATTCGCCCATTTCCGATAAATCCACTTCATCCTTACTGTCAAACTCATATGTATCGATGTTCATACCACGGCGCTCGAACTCATCCAACAAACGTTTTTGTAGTTCAGCCTTGTTGCCAGTAGAGGACAATTCCAATTTATTGAGCTCCTTCTTCAAGTCTTCCACTCGTAGATCCTTAAACTTCATCGTAGTATTATCGTAATCTCACTTCCGACACCAATTGTTACGTTCTTGGATTTTACTAAATCCCGTGTAGACGTTGTTTTATTTCCCGATACAATTCGTACCAAATAAAACGCGGGTTCTTTCTGATTACGATTATTACAATGATTTTATTCACACAACTTTACTTTGCACTTTACTTTACACGACGGTTTCAATTCGCGATCTGATTCACAACTGACTCACTGCCTTTCCATTCCCTCTATTTATATGAGCCCTGCCTGTCGCTACAGAAGTTTCTAGACGATCTGGTAACACCTAGATCACGAACAATCTACCAATGCAACAAACACATTGAGTAACAATAACAACAACAAACTTACTGAGTGAACAATAACAACAAACTTGAGTAAACAAACTTACAATAACAACAACACATATACAGGCGAGGGAATAACAAAGAAAGAGGAATAACAACAACACATACAGGCGAGTGAATAACAAAGAAATAGGAATGACGTTTAACAAGAATTGTACGACAATAACAAAATAGAAAATGAAAGAGGGAAATGGAAGGATGTAGAAAAATCTATACAGTGGTTGTTGTTGTGAAGTTATTCAAATAAACTGCGTAGTAGAAATTTACGTTACAATTCAAATTCTTAAATTAACGGAATTCATCTAAATTAACTTAAATCTAAAGTTATATTCGTAACAATATGTACATATGTGCTGTCACCTTTTTTCATCCATATGTAATTCCTTATGTGTGTCAAAATTAACGGCGTACACAAAACTTTTATTTTTTTGTGTTCAAATCCGCATATGTATTTTACACATGACATAACCTATAAACAAAAAATCACTTTTATTTTTTTCTTAAATCAACATCATTTTTTTATTAAACACCTACAAATGAAATAATAATTTGTAATTGTTGCCTTTTCATCCTTTTCTTTGACTTGCAATTGAAATATTTTCTTCCAACAATGTATTTCATTCAAACAGCTGATTTCCTTATGTTTCACATACGAAAATAGAGCGCGTCCTATTCGGAGAAAAATACATATGTAATTGCATATCGTTTTGACACATTGAAATGTCTCTATGTTTTACATGACTTCGAGTTGCATATGTAAATAAAGTGACAGCACATATGGAAAATACATATCGTTTAAAAACACCATTATTAATTTGTTAATATTATTTTAATTGATCGTTTTACACTTCTAATGTTATATTTATGTTAGATCTTTGGTCTGTTCTCGTACTGCAAGAATCTACTAGAATTTACTATTTTCTTCGATATCATAAAAGAAAATTCGTTATCCTAGTAAAACGCAGTAGATTCTTGCAGTACGGGAACAGACAACTTATTTGCCATGAACATATTTCCAAAGTTGGATGCAGAATATTTTTGTATATTCTTTGATTTTATTTTTTTCTGTCGGCATACGAACAACCATGGTATAATTATTACAAGGCACAGCTACCAACTGATTTCATTTTTTCTCAAGGTGGCTTGTTCCATCAAATCAAAATATATATTTTGTGTATGTGTGTGTAATGTTTTGAATACTATGTCAAATAAATTCAAAATAAACTGAAATATATACAAATTTAATTGAAATGAATATTATGTTTTTAACATGTTCGTCTGGAATTAATTACTTTGTTATGGATGAAACAAACATTTGATGGTATTCCCTACTGGATTTTGGGAAGAAATCATAACCTTTCATTCACTTTTCGCGTTTTTTGTTTTATGTTGAAAAATGTCAAATAAACACAAACACTTGTTGCGTATATTTTTTTAATTTTTGGCAGAAGAAGCCATACGTGCATAGTTGCTTTTTTGTTATTCACCTCAAGCTACTATACCTTGTATTATTGTACAATGCGAACAACTTTAACATTGAGGAGAAAATCAAATTAATTTAAAATAAAAGTGCGTTAAATTTAAGAAATACACTCGATCTCAATTTTCAATTTCAATTCACATTTGAAATCGAGTGGATTTAGTAGTCTGAATATACAAATTAATTTTGTTTTCTTGTTGTAGCTTGTTAAACGGCATTTACATTAGAACTTTTTACCGGGTTAACCTACTTTATGATGATTTATTTGACATATATACAATGGAATTTACAATTTAAAACCACTGGAGTAACGAAATCCTGTACAATAAAAACGTACTATGATATCAATGCCATGTACAAAATGTATAAATGTATATGTAATGTTTTCAAAAATATAAAAAAAAAAAAATATTTTCAACTTAAGTCGTTTAAATATGCATTTGACAATGTCCGTAGGGAAGAGATTTAAAATTTGTAGGAAGAATCAATATCAAAATATGTTTTTATTCGGTTTTATGAAGAAAGCCTGATGTTCCATTCATTTTCACCTTTATAATACAATGTAAAAACTATGCCAAATGAACACAACGATTTGTTGTTTTTGTATTTATTTATTGTAATATAACCATGGTATAATAATAGAAGGTAACAGCAAAATGTAAACAAACAAACAAATTATCATCAAATAATTTTTATTTTGAAAATGAAATATTTTCGAATCCTCAAAACAAAAATGGAAAAACATGAATGAAAATCTTTCAAATTTACATTTCTATCGCTTCCACATCTTTCCTATAATTGAGCCATTGCCACATATATGTGTAACACATATGAAAATGTTGGGAATAGCGAGTTATTCCTTGAAGAAAGATTTGCTTTCCTGAAACTTTCCCAGCAGGCAGATTGAGTAAATTGAATACGGGAGCACATTTAATAATGAACAAATTCAAATTGTATGCGTTCCCAATTTTCCTGTTGGGTGATTTTTAAAAACATAATTTGTTAAATTCATATTGACACTAGTATTACGTTGGAATCAAATCAGCTGGGATTTGCTGTTACCTTTTATAATTGTACCATGCAAGGTATATTTAATAAGGTAGCCGTATCGGCCCAGCTGTTGGACAAATAAATGTCAAAAATGTTGTTGTAATGTTGAACCAAAAAATTAAAAAAACAAAATTATAAATGAAAATCTCCGAATTTCGAAGAGCTTTTTTGGCAATACTTCTATTAACATTTTCTACAAGAATTTGTGTAAAAAATCTTATCAATCTGTTTGTTTTGGCAAAATATTTTTGACATATCAAAATACAACAACCGATGTTTGTTGTAGAAATTCGCCGATGCGGCTACCTTGTATATCTACCTTGGTACCATGTAATATAACAAGCCTCTTGGTAGAGGTGTTTTTTTTTTTTTTTTTTTTTTTTTGGTTGACAAACCCTACATAGTACCATGAGTTACACAAACTGATGATGAAAGGAGCGGAAAAAAGAAACGACTGTGGCAGTAGGAACTAGGTGAACAAAAGAGCCAAGCCTAGTGCCGTTCGTTCCTGGATCGGAATATTACATTTGAACTCTATTATTGACGTCCGTCTTAAATTACTCATCAGTGAATAAACGTCAAACAACGGCAAAGGAAAAAATATTAGAAAAATTATATTGTGCATAATATTCGTAGATTTAATTCAATAACCAAATTTCATATTAAGGCGGAGCAGACGAATCAAACCCCGATACATTTTAGGGCAAAATGGTGTCGCCATCAGAAGACGCACAAATAACAAAATTATTATCAAAGGTGAGTGAGCAGTGGAGAGAAAACCAAAACTCCGAGACAAAGGAGATGACAGACAAACGTAGTATTTTTCTGCTGAAGCAATGGTTTTTAATTGTTTACAATTTGATAATAAGATCGCTATCATTCGGTTCTATTTACTTGCATAGTATAAACATGTGAATGCCACCAAGAAGGAAATCATTGATGTGGTCACAAATTATCGAAGTTTGACGTATAAATTACAAAAGTTCGGTAAGTGTTGCTGGGGTGTTGACAATAGGAACAACCATAATGGATACATTATCTCATTTCAGTATTCAATGATGGCAGTTCAAAAGACTTATTCAACTTACAAGGAACCATACCGGTCGTTTATAAAAGTACGTTTTTTTATTTGATTTTGTTCTACCTTATCGATAACTTCATAATAATCTTCACGTTTAGACAATACCTACTACATTCCAATTTGTATTTGGCTAATGGACACTCATCCAATGAATGCTCCTATATGTTATGTCAAACCTACACCAACAATGCATATCAAAGTTTCAATGTATGTGGATCATAATGGACGTATCTACTTGCCGTATTTGCATGACTGGCAACCAGTAAGTTCAAATGGCACGTAATTATATGCTTATCTTTGATATTGCAATTTTAAATTTCAGCATTCTAGCGACTTATTGTCTTTGATACAAATAATGATTGTGGTGTTTGGTGATTATCCGCCAGTGTATTCAAAACCAAAGGAACAAGTTGCGCCATATCCAACAACAGGTAAATATGAATTATGATTCAAAGACATTTGAAAAATATATTTGTTTTTAGGTTATATACCGCCCGCTGGTCCCAATGCATCATCTACATCGGGTGGATCTTATAATTTGCCCTACCCAGCCAGTGGTGGCTCTTTTCCACCATATCCTCCCTCAAGTGGAAATAATTTTGGAGGGTTTCCACCATATCCAACATCTGGAAATGTAATGCCTGCAGCCACGTCTGGCCCGGGTACTGGATATCCACCTTATATGAATTATCCACCTGGCCCTGGCTACAATTCAGGATATGTGAGTAACATTTTCAATTCCATAACACTTATAAATACATATTTCTAACGCGTTTCTTATTTGTTAGAACTCTTCGAATGCCAGCTCAACAGGAACCATTACGGAGGAGCACATTAAGGCATCTCTTATTAGTGCTGTTGAAGACAAACTAAGACGACGTCTACAGGAGAAAGTAAATCAATATCAAGCTGAAATTGATACACTGAATCGTACCAAACAAGAATTGGTAGAAGGCAGTGCTAAAATCGACTCTATAATAGCTCGCATGGAAAAGGAGCAGGTTAATTTTACAAAATATTTTATATAGATATAATATATAACGAAGTATTTTCCATATTAGGTCGATTTGCAAAAAAATATCAACATTTTACGTGACAAAGAAGAGGAATTAGAAAAGAGTTTAGAATCTTTGGAGTCTTCGGATGGTATTGATCCAGATGAAGCGGTTACTACTACTGCCCCCTTGTACAGACAGTAAGTTTAAAATTTATTTATTATAAGATGTTATGGGGCTTGTTTATAAGGTCATAGATTATCATCCGGGGGTTTTTAACCATTATAAGGTAAAATATGTGTGTATCATTAAATCGATTTATTTCTCGTATAGGCTACTAAATGCTTATGCCGAAGAAGCTGCCACCGAGGATGCCATTTACTATTTGGGAGAAGCGTTGCGAAGCAGTGTGATTGATTTGGAAACATTCTTAAAACATGTACGCCAGCTATCACGTAAACAATTTATGTATAGGGCACTAATGCAAAAATGCCGACAAAAGGCAGGACTTGCCGGATAAATATTTAATGATTATGATTAATGCAAGAACAACGTTAACACAAAAAAATTTCGATTCATTATGATCAAGGAGACAGTGTTTCTCAAACAGTACCACTATGAAGCCATAATTATTGTGGAATTTATCGTTATATAAAATATTCTAAATATTTATACAAATTATACGTTCGTATTAAAAATTGTAAACATACTCAAAAAATCTCATTTTAATTTCTCATCACATCCACAGAAAAAAAGTTTCCTTTGAGTTGTACTGTTTTAACATTTTGGAAAATAACCATACGAGATAATTGGGTATACCTAGCCAATGCCTTCATTGTTTGCACACAGATATCAGTATCGAAACAAATGTAGACCCACTTGTTATAATGATTAGTTACAGACATTTTATATATTGAACCTACAAAAATATCTCAATAATAAAAACATAATCGATTCATGAAAAAGTATTGTTGTTAAAAATACTCATCCACTGATACCATTAAATTTGGGCCCTTATTACAAAGATAACCTTTTTTGTGGGAATCTTTATTCTGAGATATGGCTGGGACCCATGTATTTTTCGATGCTTTTTAAAACGCTCTAAGGCAATATGGGTATCGAAGTCGTAAAATGTAATTATTTTATCGAAGAAGTCCATACTTCCTGAGATATGACTCCAAATGCTGGGCAAGACAATATGCTACCCAATTTTAAACTTCAAAAATGTATTAAAGGTATTTTTGTATTTTTTGCGGGAATCTTTATTCTGAGATATGGCTGGGACCCATGTATTTTTCGATGCTTTTTAAAACGCTCTAAGGCAATATGGGTATCGAAGTCGTAAAATGTAATTATTTTATCGAAGAAGTCCATACTTCCTGAGATATGACTCCAAATGCTGGGCAAGATAATATGCTACCCAATTTTAAACTTCAAAAATGTATTAAAGGCTAAGTGTATTGGAGTATGAAGTTTATTAAAATGGGATTCTGTAGGCGAATGTACTACCACATTTGGAGGATCATATCACAGAAAGTAGGGACTTCTCCGAGGAGATAATTACATTTGTAATCATAACATAAACCCCTACAATTTGATATTCATATTGCCTTAAAAAAAGCTGGAAAAAATATATGGGTCGCTGCTGATCTTTGGAGGTCCATATCTCCGGAACTATGTATTTCTGCAAGAAAAATTATATCATAGTAATTTGGACCTGTATGTCTATCTGTGGTAAAATTTTCGACCGAGCCCTTAATTCGACTTGGTTCTTAAATATTGGACTATAATTTCCATATATTTATTCACCAAACCGCTTCTCCACAAACACAAAAATTTCAAACAAATAAATACATTTACCTTATGATCTTTATTGGAATTCTTAAATATGTACGCATACAGTGGAATTTTGCCGAAAATTATTGTAGATATAAAATCTACTGAAATATGATTCATATATAAATGCCGACTGCTAACATCAAAAACATTATTCCGAATCCCAAAAATACTGAACCGCATAAACTAATGGCCAATTCTTTGAATAGGGTCTTCTCGTTTTTGGCATTCTTGGGCCGTGAAACAACAAAGATGAAGAACCAAGCGGTGAAAAATGTTCCAATGATAAGTAAAACAGTTGCAAGGTGAGGAAAGACAGCTGGGTTTATGGGTGAAATGTAACGTTGCATTGTCGATTCCATTCTAGAAAGGAAGTTGGTTAACGAATTTTAACAGAATTAATACAATTAATATAAATAATTTTTACTTACATGTTTGTGATTGATTTGGTTGTACGTGTCCCCTGGTATCCGGCGAATAAATAGGGATCTAAAAATCACTTTCTAGAGTTGTGAACGAACTAGTTCAAAGAGATTATTCTGCATTAGGAACGATCGGTACTAGGTTATTTCGACCATTAATTTCCATTTTCGCCAGTCGTTCCACATTCGTCTAGTTCACATAGTTCATTTTGATACAAACGTTCAATTTTCGTTTCGTTCCTGAATTTCAATAAAAAACATACTACACCTTTACAAAATTCTCGAAACGGTTTTTTTATTCAGAAATAAATTTTTTATAATATAAAAAAATTATTTCTTTTCTTGGGAAAAAAATTAAATTAGTCTTGATTTAGAGTTTACTTGCGGCAAGTCTTTGTTTGTAGGAGAGAGGGGCAAGGGGAATAGAAATGAAAAAAAATTGCTCGTACCGACAATTTTCTGGCAATTCGTTTTGTGTATTTCGTATTTGTTGACATTTTATATAGATTTAAATGTGAAAAAACAACAAATAGAAAAATATTTTGGAAACCGAATTGCCTTGTATAAACGCATGAAGCAAGTTCAAAAGAGAACGACAAGAATTGTGGCAAGTAAACTCGTCTAATCTAAATCAAGACTTATTTAGAAAGAATGTGTGTGGTGACCAATTTGTACACATTTGTTTTTTTAATTGAAAACCTTGGGCAACCTGTCGTGAATGTTCACTAATTTTGTGGTTCTCTGTGCTCGTTTAAAAAATATATAATATCTAACAATATAATATGTATTTTTGCTAATATAATTTAATCTTTTTAATTCTAATTGGCATTTTGTTCCTATTCCCAATTTGTTACATTACAGACGAGCGTCGTTCGCTCTCTCATTCTTTGTTCGACCCCCAATTATGAAGTAATTACCTACTTAGTTCCCCATACAAAATTTTCTGAGCGAACACCGACTTTTGTACGTTGTTCAATTCGAATCCCTCTCTGAATAACCAAGAATTTTGTCCCAACCCTAACAATTGAGAGTATTTATCGAAAATAAATTAATTTTGACAGTTTGAAAATATTAATGAAATTTTCAAACTTTTTCAGTAAAATTGAAAATGATGACTGAAAGTAACAAATTGTCTAGTTTTTATATATGCAGTAGGATGAAAATTTTGTAATCTACATAATGCAATATGCATTTCTTTCCCTTTTGTTCTAATTAGCATACAAAACAAGAAACAAATGTGGGGAAACCCAAACAAAATTTGTCCAATTTTTCATTTGAATTGAGAAAATATAAAAATTTATTTATAGCAACAATATTTTCAGAAAAAATGGAAAACATGAATTAAAAGTAAATAGATATATTTTCATACTATAGTCAGGAGAAAGAGAATTATTTTTTCTATTTAGATCCATATGTGATTCACGCAAATATGTTAACATTTTGGTGTAAAACAAGTAACAAAAAGTTTGAAATAAAAAACTCTAATGACATGAATTAAGAATAGTGTTGTATGAACGGGTTAATTCATGTACGTAATTCTGAGAGCGAACTAAGTTGTTGGAATGCCCGTCAGAACGTGGCATTAGCTTATTTAGTTGTTGTAACATTTTTTATTTTGTTTTGTTATTTTGACATCTCAAAACAGAGTTGCCAAATTTTGTATTTCATAAGTCTGCTTTTCCACAGGCAAATTTTTATTTGGCAAATTTTTTGTTTTCTCTTTTGAAATTTTTGCTTGCTTTTCCATTAGCAAATTTTTCTTTGCCAAATTTGCGAAGAAAGAAAATAAAAATCAAAAGTGTTTGCAAAAATTTTATTTATTTTTTATATATTTTATTATATAAATTGCAAAAATTAAATTTCACTTGCACAAATTCTCGAAAAGCCGGCTGTGTGTCAGTAAAGCGAATAGGTTCAAAGGGAAATGTGAAAACAATTTTGTTGAACCTATTCGCTTTACTGACACACAACCGGCTTTTGTTTACAAATCTGTTGCTTTAATTTGTGCAAGTGAAATTTAATTTTTAATTTTTGCAATTTATATAATAAAATGTATAAAAAATAAATAAAATATTAAAAAAAAAATCTTTAAAATGCAAACACTTTTGACTTTTATTTTCTTTCTTTTGTATTTTGATTCGCAAATTTGGCAAAGAAGAATTTGCTAATGGAAAAGCAAGCGAAAATTTCAAAAGAGAAAACAAAAAATTTGCCAAATAAAAATCTGCCTGTGGAAAAGCAGACTTGGGAATACAATGCCACATCACCATCCGTCAATATCTCAGATACAACGGAAACTGATTGTGTCCAGATTTATGCTAGTGTTGCGTCACATTCGGCATCGGAAATCGTTAAGGATGTAAATGAAGTGATTAATCCAAAATCTAGTGCTAGTCTGGAAAAGACTCAAAACCTACTCACGGAAATCATCACTTCAAACATCTAAAGCGTCTCATCGACTAATTTTCTGCTAATGAATTTGTTATAGAATTTCTAGAAAGATCAGATAATGTAGCTCATTTACCTCAGAGATCTGAGCCAGAATCAAAAAAAAAAACTAAATAATCTATTTACCATTTGCTATCAGAATGTAAGGGGGTTAAACATTAAATTAACTCGGTTATTTATTGATAGCATTGGTTTTGAATTTAGCATTATTGTGTTTACTGAGACTTGGCTCAAAACGTCTGTGTTAAATAGTGAAATTATGTGTTCAAAATATTAAATATTTAGACAAGATCGTACTGGTAAAAAAGGTGGTGGCGTCCTTATTGCAGTTGATGCCAAATTTTCCACTAATTTAATTAAATTGTTTGACATAGAATTTATCTGCATATTAATTGAACTGGGTAAATTTAAATTATTCGTTACGTGCTCATATATACCTCCCTCATCACATCTTGATATTTATAATCAGCATTTAGCAGCACTAAACTCAATTATTAATATTATTCCGATAGAATTTTAGATCTTGGTGATATTAATATGCCATCTGTAAAATGGCTCTCATTGCCAGACTCAGAAAGTTTAACGCCGTTGACATCTGAAGCAAATGTAAACCAGTATACATTTGATATTGTTAATCGATTTTGTAAAATTAATCTCCTTCAAAAAATATTATTTTAAATTGTTATGACAGAATCCTTGATCTAGCATTTGTAAATTTTACACAATTTTTTGAGTTAATTCGAATCGAAGATAAAATTAAACTAAACCGAAGTCATTTTATGAGTTTGTTAACTTAAAAAGAAAAGTCTCCAGATATCCATGGATTGCATAAACTTTTTCCACAATTATGAAATGCAACAAGATAAAAAATAAGGAGTTTGTAAAAAACTCTGAAATAGCTGAATGTTTTGCAAATTTTTTCGCCTACACTTATTCATATGCAGTTTGTCCAAATATAAGTTCATATCCTTATGAGCTATCTAAAATAGATCAAACATATATGCCTTTTTTACAAAGTCAAGATGTTGCTAAAAAATTACGTACTCTAAAACCTATTAAACTTCCTACCTAGCATAATTCTCAAATATTGTTCTGACACTTTGGCAATGCCTCTTACGTTGCTATTTAATCATTCCTTAAATTTTGGTTATTTTCCTACTATATGGAAGAAATCTTTTATAGTACCGCTACACAAGTCTGGTAGTCTATCAAACGTCTCAAAATACAGAGGAATTGCAAAATTAAGTGATATCCCAAAATTTTTTGAAAAATTAATTACTGCTGTTATTTCTCACAAAATTCAATCCAATTTAAGTCCATATCAACAAGGCTTTCGTAGTGGTCTTTCTACTATAACAAATCTTATAGAGTTTACTTCAATTGTAATAAACTTACTCAAATTGATATCATCTTACTAACAAAATAGATCACAGCTAGTTTTGTTTGAAGGATGTCTCTCAAAATCGATTTACATACCTTCAGGTGTTCCACAAGGAAGTCACCTCGTGCCGGTTCTTTTTCTATTGTTTATAAATGATTTGCCAACTTCTGTAGTACATTCTAAATTGTTAATGTATGCAGATGATGTCAAGTTGTTCAATACCCATAGAAACAATTCAATTTACTCCAAAATTATTAAAATAACCTTTTTCAATGGTGCAGATTAAATTTTATGGATTTAAATTTGAACAAATGTACACATGTGTTTTTCTATAAATTCTTCATTGATGAGGCAATAGAATATTAACGGTTCGGTTTTATCAACAGTTGAAACATTCGTGGATCTTGGTATTTTAATGGATCCAAAGATAAACTTTAACAATCATGTTATTTCTATGGTAAATAAAGCATATGGTGTATTAAATTTTATAAAACGGTGGGCCAAAGAATTCTCGGATCCTTATATAACAAAACAACTACACACGTCTCTGTTGTATGGGATCCTCAATATGTAATATATTCCGATAAAATCGAATCAGTGCAGAAACAATTCTTATAATATTTTGACAAAAAATGTAGACAGCAGCTGACCTTACTGGATGGCCTATTATATAGACCTTGGTTCCAACTACAACATTGATGTATCAAAACAAAAACCTTTGTTTTTGTCTCGATTATCTGTCAAATTTTTCCCTATAATATTTCACATGGTTGGCAACACTGCACATCGAATTCAAGTAGAAATTACGAACTTTGACAGTTAATCGAGACATCAGCTGCTCTAAATGGACGACATATTTATTGTACCATGGATGTAGGTATAGAACATAGCCCAAATATCAGGTCATCCAGAAGGCAAAATTCAGGAAATAAACATGTTCTGTCAAAAGTTGTTGTTGTGGCGAAAATATGTTTGAAAAAATTTCGATTTATTGTGTACTTTTTGAACGCGAACAACAAATTTTTAACGCAGCACTGATTTTATTTTAATAAATACTTGATTTTTCATTACATTTTATAAACATTTTGTGTATATTTTTTGGACAATTTTTAAACAAATAAAAAAAATTATGGATGTTATTTTATTTTTCTAAATTCGATATGTTTTGACAAAAAATTTAGATATCAGCTGGCCTTACTGGATAACATTAATATATAGACCTTGTATTTAATAAGGTGTATGCATCAGATACAACAACAAATATTTTACAAAAACAATGTTGTTTATATTGTGGATTACAATCTATTTTTTCTATGGAATGGCTTCAAATCTTGCCTTCTTAAAGAAAATTGAAGGACATAAATCTCCGGCCAAAGACTAAATCAGGAAATTTTAAAAATCACCCAACAGGAAAATTGGGAACGTTTACAATTTGAAATTGTTCTTTATTAAATGTGCTCCCGTATTCAATTTACTCAATCTGACTGCTGGGAAACTCTTATTAAGCAAATCTTCCTTCAAGGAATAACTCGGCAATGGCTCAATTATAGGAAAGATGAGGAAGCAATAGAAATGTAAATTTGATAGATTTTCATTCATGCTTTTCAAATTTTATTTTGAGGACTCGAAAATATTTCATTTTCAAAATAAATATAATTTATTTGTTTACATTTTTCTGTCAAATGACGTTGACATTAGTATAACTTACAACAACAAATTTACATGTGGTTGTTGTACAACAACACTTGCTCTTACCTTCTATTATTATACCATGGGTCAAGGTATATAAAGAAGGTAAGCTTGTCGAGCCAGCTGATGATAAAATTACATGTCATAGTAATTTATTGTTGATTTTTTTAAGAACCTTTTCTAAATAAAAATTTTAAATACATTTGGAAAAAAAATAACAACATGAGAAGACCATAGAATCGAAAACAAGACCTTGGATTGAAAACAAGATTTGGTGCGATAACAATTTTGTTATCTCTCCAATTATTGTTATATCCCCATAAATCCGATGCCACCAACATTATTACATTTAAGGCGCACTTTTGTATCTTTCTATGTATTCCAAAATCAGTTATTTACACAAATATTTACAATTTTAAAAATTTTCAAAAAGTAAACTAATGCACATGTATTAGGAAGTCGCATAGGCGAATTACTACAACAACGTAAATTTGATTATCACTACCCGGGTCAAGTATCGCTTCTAAAATCATTTTAGTCTTTAATACATATATATATATATATGGACAAGTGTTAAAATGCACAATATATAAATGTATTCATTCTTTATAAAAATCTAACAATGATAAACAAAATGATTAAAAAATACATTAAAAATAAAACAATAAATAATATAATGCACATTATATACACATATCCAAATAATCTTAGTTGTACCATGGACCATGTCATTGTAAATTTTATATGGATTTTGTATTATTAAACATTAAAATGGATGAAGGAAACGCAAGTATTTATAAAAAGCATCAATTTTCAGCTTATTATTCATTTTTCTAATAAAAATTCTGCATTTTTTGTTTGCGCCAAATTGTTTGTTGTTGTAATCAGCTGTGCCGATACAACCTTTTTACTGAATGTTGTACGTTTACTTTTTGCAATTTTCTCTCTTGAAAACGGAAAAATAGTATTTTACTCTCTGCAAATTCTTACTGAGTAAACGAACGAACTTATTGATGGTTACTATTACTAGTAGTTTTTTTCATTTGTTTGGAACCAACTATCCGCCGTTAAGTGTATTGAACTTTTAGGTGCATATTCAACTGCCTTATTCTGAAGAAAATTCTACATTTAAAAAATAACTCCTTGACTTTCTCAGGAAGGTCAATATTTTTGCTTTTTTGAACCAATGGCCTATGGAGTTTCGGAGCAAAGGATTTGTCCACTCCGTTGACATAATTAAAAAGTATTTCTATTTTTTTCATTTTCGAAATGAATTGTTCGCTTTGTTTTGATTAGAGCTCCTTTCGAAATTTGATCAACCCACGTGTAGGTAGGTTTGGTTCATTTTTAATAATATTTCTCTCTGTTTCTACAATTTAATTTTATATGGCTCCTAAAATAAATTTAATATATTTGAAATATTTTCGAATAGCAAAATAAAAATTGAAAAACATGAATGAAAATCTATCAAACGTATATTTCTATCGCTTCCACATTTTTCCTTTAATTGAGCCATTGCCATACATATGTGTAACACATATGAAAATGCGGATAGAGATACGAACTTCCCAGCAGGCAGAAAAATCAAGAGATTTGTTATTGTAAGCGGGTTTTTCTTATATAAATGTATTTTATATGGGTGAAAATGTTCTTAAGTTCGGGTTTTTCTTATATAAGATGTTCTTATATCCGTGGTCTACTGTATTGCATATAACATTTATCTTTCCCGGCAGACTAAATGTAACCAGTCAACAAATTTTATAAAATCGGACGTATCTACAGCATTGTATATATCAAGTCTCAACTTAGTGGATTGTTTAATAACGTCTGTAGTAGTGTTGGAAAATAGTTGTGTTGTTAGTTTTACCTTACCTACAATCAAAACTAGGAAGAGGAAAACTGACCAAATGTGTGATATCCTACACCATCCTGAATGTATTCATATTATATACCGTTATATATTTGAGAAATATTTGCACAATGTGAAACGCTAAATTTCATGAAATCTGTCGAAAATATATGTATATGGGGCTATATCAACATCTGAACCGATTAAAAAAAACTAATTGACTTCATTCCAGACACTGTGGAAATTTTCATCGCAATCACACAAACGTTTGACCTTTGCTATCTGAAAATAAATGCAGACGGTCATATACAAATCGATTAGAAGAGTGATTATATGTATATTCTTCCCTTTTGTATGTTAGAAACACATGCACAAATACGTAATGCCTAGAGATGGGTAGTGGGTAAATACCCAAAGGGTAAATTGGGTAAATACCCATTTGTGGGTATTTACTATATTGAATAGGTAATACAACATCTTACACCCTATTTCCGGGTTTCTGTTATCAAAAAAGTTTATACCCAATTTTTGGGTAAATACTCAAAATAGGGGTACCTTTGTATGGGGGCTACCAGTAAACTTGGACCTACATACATAAATTTTTGCATGGACATTTGGTACTCAAAAAGAACACTCTATGCCATACTACAGTCAATTTGGTTGTAAAATGTGTATAATAGGCAAAAAAATACCCTAAATCGGGAGATAGAAATATATGAGGGCTATATCAAAACTTGGACCCAGTGACCCCATTTTTGGATTCCTATGTTTGCTTTAACATTAAAAACATGTATGCAAAATTTTGGCAACCTATGTCAAGTGGTTCGGCATTTAATGGGTTTATACCCAATTTTTGGGTAAATACTCAAAATAGGGGTACCTTTGTATGGGGGCTACCAGTAAACGTGGACCTACATACATAAATTTTTGCACGGACATTTGGTACCCAAAAAGAACACTCTGTGCCAAATTAACCATGTATCCCTTAAATTGGGAGACATGGTTATATGGGGGCTATATCAAAACTTGGACCCAGGGACCCCATTTCGGATTTCTGTATTTGCTTTGACATTAAAAACATTGGGCGCCTATGTCAAGTAGTTCGGCAGTTAATGAGTTTATACCCATTTTTTGGGTAAAAGGGTATTTACCCACGTCTTTAAAGTATCGTAAAACTATCCATTCTAACTCGATTTGATAACAGAAACCCGGAAATAGGGTGTAAGATGTTGTATTACCTATTCAATATAGTAAATACCCAAATAAATACCCGCAAATGGGTATTTACCCACCCCTTGGGTATTTATCCGGTAAATACCATCTCTAATAATACCCTGCACCAATGTGGTGTAGGGCATAAATATTTGGTGTTAAAATTTGTATTGTAAGATGTTCTTCAGTCACTTTATACATTATTGCCATATCGCTCTTCTTTTTTGTATATTTCAAAACATCTACTATTGTCCGTTGGTCCTCACTAGTTTTAAAAGATGTGGGACATCGGCGTATGCTGGGTTTATGGCATGACAAAACCAAGGATTTTCTAAATATTAAGTGGTATTTATATTTTAAATAATAAAATAGAAATTTGTGATAACAATTAAAGTTCGCATGTATGCAAAAAACTAAGCAGCAATAAATTTATAAGAATTAATGGATTTGTCTGGTTGTTCGTATATCATATATATAGTAATAATATTATAAATATAGTATATTTATTTACCGTTGATTATCGTTCTTCCTTAAGTTAGATAGTGTAGTGTGGAACAAATCTCGCCACAAATTACGATTTATTGGGCTCATATCAAACACTACCGCCACCACAATAAATTCAGCACTGTTCAGTGCTTCAATAATCCGCATCAACATTTCAGAACTCATTTTGCAGTCGAAATCGTAAAAAACTGGCTACTTCCACGATTTCTTTATTCCTTCCACGAAGATTGTCGGTTTCCGTACAAAGTATTCGCGCAAGTTATACTCAAAAGTCTCTGTGACCTTCATTTCGTCGAATGAAAGACAAACATTTTATCTTCCATTAACATGTAGTTGATCTCTCTCATAAACCCGATGTAGTTGAGTGCCAACCTTCATCCATGTTTATTTTTCCACATCAATGTTGAAGGGTAGGCACATGTGGCGGCGGAAACATTTTATAATATAAACGCCTGTACGCTCTGGGCCCTGCAGCGTGTAGACATATAGCACTTGAAATGTCTGGCCATTTCCATTCAACTCGTTGTTGCAGTCTGAGCTTTTGGATTTGGCCATTGGTAAATATTTTATTTATGGAACCAGCAAGAGCACTTGCCTCCAATAATTTACGATTCAATTCCTTCTTCTATATTTCCAGCTTCCTTATAATTTTGGTGTGATTTTGAGAATCAGCCGCCAAAATTACTGGACTAGAAACCAGAAAGCTTATACAAATAAACAAATATAACTGCTTGACTGGATATACACAGTCAGTCTTTTTCAGCGGTTTTTATTCTCTTTTGCAATAATACTGAGAAAAATAAACAGGCAACACCCAGCAAGATTTTGCAACTGACACTGCTTGGCACGAGGTTCAAGTTGGTTCTTTATATACGAACTTTTTGATGATTATCTTCTAATTACTAATACCGTTTACTTTCATTATAATCACCTGTTTAATCTCTTTAATTTGAAGGTTATATACCATTTTTCAAATATAAATTTTATTCATGTCATTTGAAACCCGTGCCTCACAATAATATAAAATTTTACTGGTGCAAATTTTATATTATGTTTTTTTCCTCTTTACCTGACATGGACTTTTCGGTAAAAAATATAAGAATATTTTGTTGTTTCGCCACTGGACCGATCGTGTGAAAAAATATGGTGACCTGATTCCCTGAATTCGGATAATCACATCTTTGTTGGTCTATTTTATAAGCTCTTTGTCTGTTTTATAAGCCAATATGGTGTTAAAACTATTTTTGTTGATGCTACTTCTTCAATTATTCCTCTGTTCCACTACTTTTTAGAGGTAAATCTAGTAAAAGGAAAAATGTCAAAATCAATCTCAGAGTAAAAAATAATACGAAAATTAGGTGGCAATGGGTGTGTCTGGTTACTTTTCCAGTAACATTTACTCAGTAAGTTCTAGTTCAGAGAGTAAGCTGTTTTTACTCTCTTTTGCGATAATACTGTGAAAAGTAAACAGACAACATTTAGTAAGTTTCAGCAAATAAACAGTTAACAGACAGAGTTAATATCAATGGTGGGCAAAATTACTCTTAAAAATTGTTAAGAGAAAATAAAAACCATGATTATTCTGCGGAATTTAATTAATTTAATATTTTTTAAATATAAACAAGATCCCAAGAAGTTCAAAAAATAAATTCACTAAAAAAATTGCGGACAATTTTTTATTAAGGTTTATTTTTGTTTTGACATCACAAAATGTAAAGAGAACGCATCAACACTGGTGTGCATGTCTGCCCAACTATGGTAAATATTTTAAAATCAACACAACAACCAATCATAAGTTGGCATTCCTAGTTACCATTTTTACTCTACCAAATTTCTCGAGTAAAATGTTTACAAAGAGAATGCCATTGTTCTTTGTGTTCTCTTAAGTTTGGTTGAAAGTTTTACTGGTTTTGTGGCTTCAGGAACCGTTTTCAAGTAAAAATATGTAAAACTTGTAAAATTAATAGATTCTTGCAGTTTCCTGAACGTAAATTATGTGTTAAAACTTTGTGTACACAGTAGCGGAGCTTGCAGGGACAGCAGAAAGATTTTTACCATATTCAAGATCGGGACCATTGAAGGCAATCCTGTATCTACATTTTCAGTCAGTAGTTGTTGTTGTGGCGAAAATATCTTGTAAAAAATTTCGATTTATTTTGCGCGCACAGCACTGATTTTATTTTTATAAATAATTGCTTTTTTACAATTTTTTATATTTTTGGACAAAAATTTAATTAAGTTGAAAATTATATCGATGCCTTTGTCAAAGCTAACTTTGGTAATTTTTGAATTTCATGTATTTTGACAAAAAATTTAGATATCATGAACAGAACAGAACGACTTGTTGCATTTGTTTCTATATATTCTGACATTATAGACCACAACGTAGGGGTCAAGGTAGATATATAAGGTAGCCGCATCGGCGAATTGGTAATATGATAAGTCAAAACGGCAAACAATAATAATTGATTCGCCGTGACATATAACATTTGAGGCGAATTATTTCAACCAATCAGAACAAAGAATTTTTGAAGTATCAACAAATTGTTTACATTTTTTAAATTGTTTAATTTTGTTTAAATTCGATATCTATGAATTAAAACTATAATAAAAAATACAAAAACGGTTGGAATACTATCAAGGAGATTGGCCAAGAAATATATTTGGCGAAACCAAGAGGTGGATCAATGCAAAACCACCTATACCTATAGAAGAGATTACGATGCTACTAATCGAGTAACAATCTCATTTTTTAAACAATAGACTGTTAAAATCACATGAGAGCTGTCGGAACCTTAAACTTTTCCACAGAAAACAAGTAGAATGGAACAAACACAGACGGTTGCATATCCTAAATTATCCTATACGTCCATTAAAGTACTCTTGATTTATCTGTAGAACAGTTACTTTAGAAGCGCTTACGATGCTACGTAAAAATACCAAACAGTCTTCTTATTGAAGTTTGTCTTCAATAAGCTGGCAAATAAGGGGTTTTGATCGAAATCCCTAACTGTGAAATTAAACAAGAACTTTTCTTACCAATTTGGGGTATCCTTCTACTGAGTATCTGAAAATGAGAAGAGCAATTTAAACTCTCTTCTAATATTCATTGTAATGAATATACTTCATTAAATAAAATTAATCATAAAATGTGTCCTTTTACCTATTTAAAGATTTTTCTCCACACTGTGGTACGGTCTTTGTTCAAAAGGAAACGAGACATGCCCCATAGTTCCTGCTCATGTTTTATTGTAAAAAATAATGTTCGAATTTATAATCCGAATTGGTTGCAATTTGGTACAGGTCATTTATTTGGCCCAATGACGGACCCAATTGAGATTTGTGAAAATAGGTTCAGATTTAGATATAGCCCCCATATATAAATTTGTCCGATTTTACAATAAAGCACCAAGTTCCCATGTTTCTCCTATTGAGATAAAATTTTGAACAAAATAGAACCTGAAATGAGATGTATAAAGTGTTGTAGAAGTCGGTTCAGATTTAGATATAGCTCAAATATATAATTTCCTCTGATTAGATTTAAATGGTGCACCTAAGTCTGATTGAGAAAAAAATTGTGAAAGCTTATTGAATAGAGTGTTAATATGCATTATTTTGAATTTGAATGATTAACATGTACACATAAAAAAGAAATAGATGCAATCAAATTTATTTCTACTAAATTTAATAAACAAACTACATTATTTTATAGTATATAAATGAATTTACATATACTATATAAAAATTCATCACATTAATGGACACTTTAAAATTAATTATTCAGAAATTAAAAAAAAATAATATTGCAGGTCTAAGATGGAGGTCGGACGTCAAGTTGCGATCTGAAATAAAAATAAAATATAAGCTTTTTAAATATGGAATGCTAGCATTTAAAACTTACGGTTAAGGAAATTGTAAATTTATTTTAAAAATTTTTTTGTAGCCCATTATTCGCTGTTTAGTTTTTTGTACTTTTAATCTTTTATTCAAATGACGAAAATCCGGCATTTGAAAAGAGTTCCTTTACCTTCTCTGGAAGGTCAACTATGTTGCTTCTTTGTATAAGAAGCTGGCGTAAATTAGGGCAATGTAAAATGTGGTTCCCATTTATTTGATTAAAAATTAACTCTATTTTTTTTTTTGTTCTGGCCAGAAATTGTTCTTAGGGTTTAATAAGGGCACCATTAGAAACAAGATCAACCCATGTAAACAAATTTGGTAGACATTGGAAATCATCAAGATGAAGTTTGCGAATTACGTAACCAAATACGTACTCCAAAGCATCATCTTGAAGAAATCCAATGTCAACCGAATTCGTCTCCTCCAAGTCACTGATAGTGGACATGTGTGTTGATGAAATCAAATCGACGTAATCGTTATCTTGGTGCTGTTCTTCAACTTCAAGAAGGCTATTACACTGTTCAACGGATTGTGTGGTATTGTCGTTGTTTAGCCATTCTTTTACGTGTTCCTTGCTAAAAGAATATATTATTAAAATTTATAGAACGTAAAAAAAATTTGATTATTAACCCAGTATATATTTTCTTATCCTATACATAAAATCTTGAGGCGAAGGATGATCATTTAAACCTCCTTGGCTTCTCATTGCCCCAAAGAAATGTTCTAACACATCTTGATTCAACCTTCTTGTCAAAATGTACTCGAACTCATATTTTTTAAATATTCGTAAAGTATTGTAAGTGCAGTGTTCGAGGTCAATATTCCAATTTGAAAGAATTCAAGATGTTTCTTGTTGAGAATAATGGGTTTGGACATACACTCGTTCATACTCTGCAAAGTTTCTTTTTGTTCCTTGTTAAATATTCGTACAGTATTGTAAGTACAGTGTTCGAGGTCAATATTCCAATCTGAAAGAATTCAAGATGTTTCTTGTTGGGAATAATGGGTTTGGACATACACTCGTTCATTCTCTGCAAAGTTTCTTTTTGTTCCTGCAATTACAGGCCATATGGCTCCTATATTATATATATATATATATATATATATATAAGTATTTAAAATTTAAGTGACATCCGATAATACATTACTTTTCCGTGCAGTCCAAATGTGCTTGCGGATGAGTTCAACACGTCAAACCAATCATTGACTAGTTGAATAAATTCCGACGTTTCTACCGCATTATCCAACTCGATACCCATTGAATAACACAATTTTATGGCGTTTGCAGTGGTACTCTACCTTTTGCCTACCTATATTTTCTAAAGGTTATAAATATTGAACTAAAATACAAATTTAATACCTGAACCTTTCACAGAGAGATGTTCTTCTGTTACTTTATAGGTAATGGATACATCACTTTTGTTGGTATTTCTCAATAACGTTCTTATTGTTTTGCAATTTAGTATTTGATTTTTCACAACTAATGGTTTCTTATAAGTTTAAGCAGGTGGGGGACATCGTACAAAGTAAACACTTTGTCTTGTGGGTTTCAGGATGGTGAAACCGTGGGTTATCTGTATAATATATACAAGTTGACATTAATATTCATTTCGGGAAATGTGTCGATTTCTCTACTTCAATCGCAAAATGTTGACTGCAAGGTGTACCCAAACGTTGTATTTAGTATGACTAATGCGTAGCAGGACAGATATAGTACAATACTTACCAGGAGTTACACCCCAATCATTCCACATCTTACGATTTGAGGGTCCCATGTCGCAAGCCACAGCCACTACAATGAAAACTTCACTCCAAATTACTTCAATTATGCTCAACAATATATACTTCGTCATTTTGCGATGAAAATCGTAAAACACGGGCTGCTTCCATGATTTTTTTAAACCACTAGCCATTACAACTTGCACGAAGTTTGCCGGTTTCCGTAAAAAGTCTTCGCGCAAATTGTACTCAAAGGTTTCATTTACTTTCATTTCATCAAATGAAAGAACACATATTTTTTCGTCCGTAGACATATAATTAAATTGCCTCATAAAATCTACTGAAGCCGTCAGCAGACCTTCCTTCAAATTTATTTTGTTACACCATCGCTGAAGTGTGCTTACATGGGGAAGTGGATACCCTTTTTTATAAAGATGCCTATACGCTCTTGGGCCAGAGGCGTGGAGGCATATGGCATTGGAAATATCGTCCCATTCCCACTCAACCCTGTTATTAGTTTTGAGTTTTCGAATTTGGCCACTACTAAATGTTTTGTTTATTGATTCCAATGCAGCATTTCCCTCCAATAGCTTCAGTTCCAAATCCTTAATTTGATTTATCAATTTTGATATATTTTCCTTAAAAGTTTGCGAATCCGAAGCAAAAAATACTGGATTATAATATATATATATAACATTGATTACTGATACATTCAGTTACTTTTTACAAAGTTCTTCAGAATCACAAATCAACTCAAAAAACTGCATCTAACCCCTAAATAATCATATTCTACGATAATACATCTTGAATACTAATATATTTGTCGTATTATGATTTGAATTAAGTATTCCTCCGAATATCATTGATTAAAGGGGATCAAAGATTTTTTTAAGCGCAATATTATCTCATAATAAATATATAATTTGCTTATCTTCTAAGTATTTTATTATAAACTATAACTCAGAACGAATTTCCCCTTACTAGGGAAAATGAAGCCATTACAACTAGCACGAAGTTTGCCGATTTCCGTACAAAGTCTTCGCGCAAGTTGTACTCAAAGGTTTCATTTACTTTCATTTCATCAAATGAAAGAACACATATATTTTTGTCCGTAGACATATAATTAAATTGCCTCATAAAATCTACTGAAGCCGTCAGCAGATCTTCCTTCAAATTTATTTTGTTACACCATCGCTGAAGTGCGCTTACATGGGGAAGTGGATACCCTTTTTTATAAAGATGTCTATACGCTCAATGATCAAAGGGGATCAAAGATTATTTTAAGCGCAGTATTATCTCATAATAAATATATAATTTGCTTATCGTCTAAGTATTTTATTATGAACTATAACTCAGAACGAATTTCCCCTTACTAGGGAAAATTAAGCATTTCATACAGATTTCGTTGTTGGTGATTCTGGTATTATTTTAAACCGGAATATATATACTCTCTCTGTCTGCGTTTCAGCATCGTTCACACTTTTCATATTGAAATGATCACCACATTGCTCATTATACATCCCTTCTTCATATTGGTGTTTGCTGAATAAAAAAATTAATCACTCAACATGCATTCTTTTAACATTATGTTCTTATCACGAGTCAAATATATCATTCACATCACTCATTCTTGAACTATTGCCGGTAATGAATTTTCCGTTAAAGTGGTCGGAATATATTTTAGAATATATATTAGATATAATGTAATACCACAAATCGTACTCCACTCCGCCCTCTTCTTTTCATCACTCGGCACACTAAAAAACGTTACTTTGCCAGTAACATCTTTCTTTCTACAAAGAATGCACACTCACATTCTTATATTACTATTTTTTATCAATTATAAAATATCTGTTTCAAACTAATTTTGTAACGTGTTTTTTATTTTTGAAATTTAAATTTATGTTATGTATCTACCTACGGCGAATATCGGATTCGTCATATCTCTACCAGCTGAATCAATCAATCATGTGTACCAGTTCACTACACTTCTGTCCGCAGTTATGGACCAATCGTCCTGATATTTCTCATTTAGGTTCGGTTCTGGTCAAAGTCAGCACCCACAGTTTTTCGTAATGAAAGGTTTGGTTGCTCTGAGGGCCACAATTATGACCCGAATTTATATATCCATAAAATGTTACATTTAAAACGGACCTGATCAACTAATAAGCATGAATGTTTTAATAATGGACAGTATACAGATATGTTAGATTTTGTGTGAATAATAACCAAAACTTAATCATATCTAATATGTTGTTGTATTTGGTCCGATATGGTACATATATATATAATGTTTGCTTATTCCAAATACTAGAATTTTGTTGTGGCTGCTAGAGAATCGAATATCAGTTATTGTCGCGGATTTATGCACAATCAGGGTTAAGCTCCATAGAAAATTTAAGACCAGAGAATCAAATATCAGTTATTGTCGCGGATTTTTGCACAATCAGGGTTAAGCTCCATAGAAAATTTAAGACCAGTGCAAATGTACCGCATTGCTCAGAAGTTGTTAAATATTTCATAAAATTAATTTCAAAACTATTTTAGTAAATTTTGGTTTGAAATTTGCATTTTGTATTTTCCTACGGCAAATCAAAATTATATTTGACATATAATGTTACCATCAGCTGCCTTGATACGGTTACCTTATTAATATACCTTGGTAGGGGTCTATTTTTTGTTGACAAAACATACCTTACCTTGTATAATTGTACCCAAGGTGTATTTATTAAGGTGTATGCATCAGATACAACAACAAATATTTTACAAAAACAGCATTGTTCTTATAGAAATTAAATTGTCATGCTCAAATTCAAATTCGTGCGGCTTGAGTGCAAATCGTTTCGCGGAAAAACCGAGCTATCAAAACAGTGAAAAACTAACCAACCTCATTGTATGAACAAAAAGCAAACCAAACTAAAACATTTTCTTGTGAAAAATAAAGTCTTTTTCAAAAAGATTAATGAATTAAAAACTCGATCCTTGTGAAAAAACAAAAACATTTTGTGAATACCAAAAACTTTTTTTTTTGGTGGAAATTTTAAAAACTAATGCGACTAATGCCTTTTAGTGTGCATAAATAAATCCATCAAGGAACAAAATTGCATTCCCAATTAGACTGTGGTGTTTTTGGTGTTTCGTTGTGGCGGGGCTGCTGTTGGCGTGCTTGGTGTGTGTGTGTATTTGTGCGTAGGCGCACGTTACTTTTTTCGGCTCTATTCTAAAAACTCCAGAACATTGTGTGTGTGTTCGGGTAAACCGAAGCGAACTTGCTGGGTCGAGATCATTAAATAACGGACAATACGTTACTTTTTAGATCCTAATGTAGGAGGGAGTAAACATCTCTCCTCCGCTTTATAGGCGGGGGAGCACACAACCACCCAAAAGTAGGGATAGAAGCCGTAGTGGAATGCGAGAAAAAAGACCACGCGTAGATGATGAACCTTCTAGAAATAACTTGATTATTGAAATCCAAATAAACAGCAATAATTCAGAGGATCATAAAATGAGCCAAGCCCAAGACAATTTCAACCTACCTTCTGTTGAAACTCTCAGATCTCAAACTTAGAAAAAAAAATAATGGTGGTAAATGTGATTTTAAATACGATGATCAACATCGTCGTGGTCCATACATTGTATACGTGGACAAAGTAGACCAAAACGGAAAGATCTCCTCCACAAACAGTGTCGCCCTATCCAGAATTATCAAAGATCTAGGTTTTGCTGGCGTCCTAGACGTAAACAAGATTGGCTTTGGCAGGGCCAAAGTTGTATGCAGAAATGCTGCTGCAGCAAACATTCTAGCTGGTAATAAAAAATCGATGGAGTGGGAATGGGAATCATTTTTGGAGTTCCAGTCGACATCACTGAAGACGAACTCACAAAAGCCATTCAGTCTGATGTGGACATCCTCAAGGTGATCCGAGTAACCAAAATGGAACAAGGAGTACGCGTTAATACACCCAGGGTTAAAATTCTTTTCAAAGGCCTCGATCTATCCAAGACGATAAGACTGTATGAATTTACCAAACGTGACGTTAAACATTTCATCTCTTTTGGAACGTTCCTAAAGTGTTACCGGCACAACCACTATGTACAGCATTGCAAACAAAAAATAAGCTCATGCCGCAAATGTTACCACAGACATGAAGAAAATGCACCATGCAATTTCCCAATTGTCTGCCCCAACTGCGAAGGTAACCACTCACCCATTGATAATGACTGCCCGGCAAGGGAAATATCCTATCAGATTAAAAGAATCATGACCATGGAGAACATGTCCCAAGGCGAAGCTCGCATCGAGTACGCTAAACATTTCTCAAATCGCTATAGTTTACTCGATGAGGAACTAGAGGATAATTTCCCGGCACTCTCAAAGACTGAAACAATAAATAGCTATATGGAGTCGGCTAATCCATGCCAAACGTCCTTATGCCAAGGTGGCCCAAGTAACCTTAAATAGACAACGTGAGCAAGAGAACGCTGCTAAAACTATGTTGGAGTACAAAAAAGCACTTGAAGTGGATAACGTATACAAATCCGGTAACGGCACGGCACTAGTCAAGGAATTAGGAAACTTCTTAACTGGAATCTCAGCAGATCTCAGAACCATCAACAGAAATAACACTGGCAAAATTGCCAACGAACATATGCGCTTCCTTATTTAACTTAAGCAAAAGATTGATAGGCAGCTAGCTGACATAGACACCTTCATAATTAGATCCAATGTACAGGAGATGGAGTCATCTCAAGAATATGTAACCAATTAAACACGTTACTCTTCTTTTCCATAAAATAACAGCAAAATGAAAATTCTTCAATACAATATACAAAGTATCAACAAAAAAGAAAACAAGGATCTTCTTGAATTATTTTTACAAAACGAAGATATAGACATAGCCCTGCTAGCGGAAACGTGGGTCAAAAACAATGCGGAAGTCAGTCTATGCAACTATAAATTTCTGAGCAAGGGGAGATCGGATGGATATGGTGGAGTTGCTATCGCCATACGACGCAATATCACCTACAGTATCATCGGATTCGATCCGAAATACGAAATAATGGGTATCACAACCCACAATCTACGGAAAAACATAAACATAATCACTGCATACATTCCGCCCAGTACCCAAAGAGACGCCTTCAAAACTATTAGTAAGGCTATCTTTGAAACCGCATCAAGGCTAAGTGGTGTCACTCTAATCACCGGAGATTTCAATGCGAAAGCGGTCAGTAGGGGCAACTCAATCACTGACGCGAAGGCCCATATTATAACAACCCACATAAACGAATACAATATCTTCTGCCTAAATGATGGCAACCCTACCTTCACTCTTAATGACACACATTTGGCATGGTGGATGAGGAGATTCGGGAGCTCTACCAAGCACGCATGGCTGCTAGAAGAAGATACACCAGAAGTAAATACAATAGAATAGCAAAAAAAAGGAGGAAACTTTTTAAAATCTTTCAATGCCAGCTCAACACCGCAAACTCAACCAAAGACATGTGGGACATGGTCAAAAACACCAAAAAATATGGTCAAGAAAATCCCATCAACAACGTGTGGAACGAGAAACAACAAACCGATTATCTAAACCTAGTAGCGGAACAAGCAAATTCAAGTACAGGATCAATGGAAATCACCTTTGGAAATATAATTAGTGATCGCCCTCTACTGAATAAGGAATCATTCAAACGTTTTCTGACCAGTCGTAGTTCCATATCTGCTTAAATACCTTGGTATACATATCACACCCAGTGGGTCTGCTAGGGTCCATGTTGATGAAACCGTGCATAAAGTGGATCATACCTGCAATTTCCTACAAATTCTCAGCGGATGTAGATTTGGTGTGGCCCCATACAGGGCGCTCCATTTCTATAAAGCCCTTGCGCGTCGAATATGGTGCAGCAGCCTTGTCAAACCTGACAAATAGCGCAGAAACAAGAATTAAAACATGCATTCATGACTGGCTTCGCAAATCTCTGGGCCTTATCAGATCCACCCCAACTCCAATCATTTACCAATTGGCAGCCGAACTTCCACCACGGTACAGATTTCAGATAAGTGCAGCGAAAGAGTTAATAAAAACCAAAGCATACGGCCTCCCTGTAATAGAGCAGGTTCAAAACTTAGGGAACATTAATTCCAGCTATGCACTAACCCTAAGAAAGTTCAATGAGATCGTCCTAAACGTTGCCCCAACAAGAGCGACAGTTGCGTCTTCAAAATACATTAACATATTTACAGAATTCTTTAAAGGTATTACCACTAAAAATCGGAAGCGAACATTCATATTGTCAATCAACTCATAAATGAGAAAATTGCGCAACTGAAAGAAGAGAACTTCGAAATCTTCTTTACCGACGGATGGGTAATAGACAATATCAGTGGAGCCGCATTTTTGCATATCAACAGCAATACCTTAAAATCCTTCTATACCGACAAGAAGCTTGCGTCCATGACAGCGGAAATAATTGTCATCCATCAAGTCCTAATCTTTGCTCAAAATAACGCATTGACCAAAATTGCAATATTGACTGACAGCAAAATTGGAATACAAGCAATAAAATCCAAAAACCATAACAGCTATCTAATCGATGACTTAGTACACATACCAAACAGCGCACAGATCAACGTTGAAATGCATTACATTCCGGGGCATCTCAACATAACCCAAAACGAGACAGTAGACCAAGCAGCGAAAAACGCAGAAAATGAAGGCACTTTTCTAAACATCAGATGGGCCATAAATTATGCCATAAACCATATACAAGACAAAATATGGGAAGACTGGTCAGAGGAATACTCCAGGATTGCAGAGCACAGCAATTCCCACTTCTTCAAAATTTTCACCAAACCAGAAAGAACCCCCTGATATAAAAAATCTAAATTACACCCTGACGACCAGAAGATGATGAATAGAATGTTGGCCAATCATACATTCAGCAAGAGCACCCTTTATAAAATGAATGCGGTACCCTCTGCAGACTGTGAAACATGCAACGCAGAAGAAACCATTTCACACATATTGTTCAATTGCACCAAACATGACAACATCAGAAGCAAGTACAAATCCTTCAATGGAATCTTCACCGTCGAAGATTACATAGCCAAACATCACTGGGAACATCTGCATGATATGGTCAAGTTCATAAAAGAAACAAAATCACAAATATAACAAGAAGGCACACAGACAAAGTCTGTTTTTTCGTGTGGCAATATACCCCCCTACCTCTCTAAAAGAGAGTTCGCCAAGTATCCCCTTTTTCTTTCCCCCTTTTTAGTCCCCAACGCGCTTAGGGATAGTTATAACAAAAAAAATTGTCATGCTGACAATAAGTTTTTGACAAAAATAAACAAAGACAATTATTAATTTATTTTTGTAAAGAACTATTCTTTGAGGAATAATTAATGAATTTGTGTATTCTTGGGTTATTAGCGGTTTTAGGTTAGTGAAAAATAATGTTTAAGACCTGGTCGCGATTAATTTTAAGTTTTCCACATGCAGCCCATGGCTCTTTGTGATGTTGTTTATATTGTGAATTACAATCTATTTTTTCAATGGAGTGCCTTCAAATCTTGCCTTCTTAAAGAAAATTGAAGAACATAATTCCCCGGTCAAAGACTAAATCATGGAAATTATGTTGACCGTATAAAATCTTTCCATAGGCGTATTTAACCTCCGCCGAGGATTGTGACAAGCACCAAGGGACCGATTCCAATATAGGCTAACATAATCTCCTCGATTTTAAGAGTAGCTGGGATTTATGGACAGATTTCCACACATAACATAAAATATGTGGACCAATCGGCGAACGGGGTTATAACTGATTTAATCCTAGGTTTCCTTTCCGCCCGCCTCTATGAATGTAGTTTTCTTGAGTTTTTATTATTGAAAAAGCCTAAATTTAAAGACCATTTTTGAAATGGAAATGTTATTGAAAATGTTTTTGACAATTTACTTTACAAACCATATGATTGTCACTTACACTTTATTAAATACACCTTGATTGTACCATTGTTGCATTTAAAAATATGTGTGTTAGAGCCATTTTGAAATAGAATAAAATCCAATTTGGTGATGGTGTAGTTGTCGACAAACGCAGCAACGACATGTTCTTTGTGTTTCTTGTTATGGAATTTTATAGAATTAATGATAATGGCCTGAAGGCATGCGATCATGCTGGGAATATTGCACTTTCCTCAGCATGATTTAGACTTTGTTTGCATTAACGCATGTAGTCTTACATCAATCTTAGATCTTTCACATTCTCCATGTTTCCAGAAAACACCCTTATTCCAGATATCTAAGAACAAATTGAAAAATTATTGCTTCTGATAATATAAAGACCTGCAGCTTCTTGAAGCTAGAAATTGCTTAAGTGTGGAGATGTGTAAAGTTGGACGTTCGCTCTTGATGTTTCCACTGGTGACTCCAGTAAGTTGGAGACAGACACATCGCGAAAACTGTTAATTACAGGTTAATGGTTACTATTAAAAAATACAAAAATTACAAATTACAGATGTTTTTACCACAAGCTGGTAAGCGTCTATTTTTTCTATATTACTAATGCTCTGGATGTTGTATTGAAGCATTTTCATATCAGAATCGGAAGAAAAGACTTAAATTTCAGTTTAAACTTGTTTAGCTTCCAATTTAGCCTGTAATTTGTTGCTAACTATAAACGCATGCCACTTAATAATCTATCTTATGAATTCATCCTTGATTTTGGACCCGCGTTTGACTATTAAAGCACTGTCGTTGGAGCCTGCTACATCATTCATTTCTTTTTCTATAGCAGTTAAGAATTTTTCTAGTTCAGTTACCTAATTCGCGGTATTTAACGCTGGGCTGATTTAGGTCTCTTTGGTATTCCAGAACACTTTTTTGTCTTCTTTTTATACCCTCCACCATAGTATTGGGGGATTTTAATTATGTCATTTCGTTTGTAACTCATCGAAATATTAATTTCAAGTTCGAAGATGGGATATATCGGTCCACGTTTAGGCATAGCCCCCATATAAGGGTACCCCCAATTTTCGGTATTTTTGGGTTCTTGAGCGCGTTTTTCAATTCGCCCCCTTTTTGGCGTAGTCCCCATATAACCCCTTTTTTATACTAAAATAGTTATCTGATTTGTTCTGAGTTTTGGGTTTAGTTCTAAGACTCTGTTGTAATCATTTCACCTGCGGAGGACAGAACGTAAAGTTCGATAATGTACTATATATGAACTATAGCCCGGATTTAGGCCTAGCCCCTGTGTGGGACGTACCAGAAGGAGTGGACTGACATTTCCCATCTTCGAACTTGAACAAACTTTGGAATAAATAATAAGATAGGCAAAGTTTGGATGAAATTAAAATGTTCTGAAATGGATTTGGTCCAAAAAAACGTGGGGTCTAGAAACAATATTTCAACGAGGCACATTTTCACTGTATAAAAGTGTATACACCCTCATTGACCACAAGTCTGAGGGTATAAATATTCATTAAAAATTGCTGAAATTTGTATTTGGTGTACATAATGGTTTGTAGAAAGGTCACTTTTTGGTATGTTCCCTTTATTTTCATTTCAAGTACCTGTCAGAATATCTATGATGGAGGGTATCCAAAGTTCGGCCCGGCCGAACATAACGCTTTTTCACTTGTTTCCTATTTTAGTTAGTCTTCACAACCATTGCGAAGTAGTTGAGGTAGTGATACCGCTGATTGGGCGGCATTACTATGAAACTCTTGTTTGATGCCATTTTTCATGGCTTTGATGATTTTTTTGGAGGGAGACGGAAAAGTTGCTTCCCGTGATCCCGTTTACAATTTATACATAGATTTTTTCCATATCAGTTAATTTTGTGCTCATGGGAGATAAATCAAAGTTATGGAAGTGGTACAAGTGTTACCACTAGCCAAATGAAATGCTCGACATCTCTGTTGGTGTATTCGAAGAATCTTACCGGCCAACCCCCAGATTTTTACTCTGGGGGTTGGTACCACTTGACTGGTTTTATTCCTGCTCATTCTAGTAATGTTTCAAAATTTCGGCATCAGACTGTATGGCTTTATACAGTTCGTCATGTAAGAGCTCTATTGTTACTCCAAAAATAATACAGTTAGATTTTGGTTTTTAATTTTTTTTTATTTTTTTTTTTAATTCCAATGTGCACATAGATTTTTTTGTTGTGGAATGTTAAGGCATTTTATATTTTTTGGGACCTCATCGACACTTTGTTATAACACATTACAGGTTTTTTTTTTGTTGAAGGCACAGTTCTTCGTTTCTTAAGCTTTTATTTTTAAAACTGAATCACTCTTGGTTCGTATTCGATTTAATTAAACACTTTTACAGTTCTTTTTTTAATTTTTTTTGTAAAAAGTGCAGATATCTGGCGCAACCTGCACGTAAGTGAAATCACTGCATAAAAATGGGGCAATGCCAAAAGTTCTGAAATACGCGATCAAAGCTTAGTATCTTACAATGAAACAGAAGGAATATTGGCATCGACAGTGTCAATAATTGAGAATTAGAAGAAATGATTGTGTGCGATTTACGATGTAAAAAATAACAACTGTTTCATAATTTTAACATTTAAAGTAATGAGAGGGAAAAGTTGTCGATATACTGAATGTCACGATTTTCAATCATGATGACCACTGTTTCTTTCAGTTTTAGAGAATATATTTTTGCGTAGAATGTAACCAAAATGTCCAGTGACTGGAGATAAGAATTAGGTTTAAAGCAGCTTAGATGTATTCTGAGAGAAGAATATACGTGATTTCGCAATAATAAGGTGATGTATCAAAACAAAAACATTTGATTTTGTCTCGACCATCTGTCAAATTTTTCCATATAATATTTCACATGGTTAGCAACTTTGCACATCGAATTCAAGTAGAAATTACGCACTTTGGCAGTTAATCAAGTCATCAGTTGCGTTAAATGGATTGTGGGCGTGAGATATGACTGTATTTTGGAAATTCGAACTAGATGGATACGAAAAGTACTAGAATGTACCAAATATGGTACCCTTTGTATTATGCGAACGGGAAGAGCTAGAATTCTGAAATATGGAATGTGGATCACTGATGGAAAGTTTAAAAGATGTACAAAAGGGGTTTTCGAAATTCGACCTATAACTGTACGAAAAGTATTAAAATTTACTAAATTCAATTCTAATTGTATCTACAGCTGAGTTCATTAAAATAATAGCACAGTACGGTTGTAAGTTCTGAACTGCAAACTGTTTAAAAACACTTAATTTTTTCTAGCTAAATTGCACACAGCCTGTTTCACCATATTAGACAAATTTTGTTACGCCACTTTTCTAGTGCCTTTATGAGATTTTGCAAAACTCAACTTAGCATTGGCATGCTTCCTTGTCAAAAGGGGGGCCTTTCTAGGACTTCTCCCGCCTAAAGTCACATCACTGATTTGTAGATTTAGTTTTTATCATTTCAAAGGTTAACCCTACTGTACCGTACTAGGCACCAATCCCTAAATTTTTAGTGCCATGTCTACGGCCACTTTGTTCAAGCTCTTTTTTTATCTGTTATGGCGTTAAATATCCTTGTAGCACTGTATATTAAATTTCTTTGTACTTTTTTCCTTTTCCTTCATTTCTCAACTTTATTATCAATCCGCTTGTCGAAGCAGAAAAGTTCTAAATTTGGTGCAGGTTGGATTTAGGGGAACAGATGGAGCTGGAGTCTTCGAATTGGGAATAAAAATGACTGTTGGAGTGTAGTGCTGAGGTAGTTTAGGAAATTCCTACTTATTGGTACGAAAAGTACTATATGGTACTAAGTTTACTTGAACGGATAGAGTTGGACTCTAGAATTTTGGAATTAAAATTATTGTTGGAATGTAGGATTCAGGTATTTTAGGCAATTCTTAATTATAAAAACAAAAAGTACTAAATGGTAACAAATAGTTTACAAATTGTTTTTGTGTGAACGTATAGGGCTGATATCCTGACATTTGAATTATAATTACAGTTGGAGTGCAGGATTGTAATATGTCGGTAGTTTTGATAATTCGTCACAACTACATGGTACTACATTTGGTACAATACAGATTTGAGTGGACGGATAGAGATGGAAAACTTAAATTTGGAATGAAAATTACAGGATTAAGGTAGAATTAGAATTTCGTACTTATAGACCCGAGAAGCACTAAATGGTACTAAATATGGTACCATTCATTTTGTGTGAGCGGAAATCCTAAAAATTGGTATTAAAATTAAGGTTGAGGTGAAGAATTGAGACATGGAGGAAGTTTTAAAAATGCATAATTATGTGTACTAAATGCTAATAATTTTAGTACAATTTAGATTTGAGTGAAATGATATAGATGAAAAACTTATATTTGTAAATACAAAATAAAGAACAAATAAAAAAATAAAAATAAAATTACAAATATAAGTTTTTAAGTACGAAACGTACTAAATACGGTTTAATTTGGATCTATGTGACGGGTAGGGCTGGGATTCTGAAATTTATGATAAAAATTACTTTTGGAGTGTATAATTGAGCAATTTTTAAAAATTCGTACTTACGTCTACGAAAAGTAATAAATGCTACCAAATTTGGTACAATTTGGGTGTTGGCGAACGGAGAGAGTTGGCATCCTTAAATGGAATTATTATTTGAGTGCATTGCTGAGGTAGTTTTGGAAATTTTGGGTACGAAAAAGTAACACATTTAGTACATTTTGGACATCGGCGAAAAGTACTGAGTGGCACAAAATCCGTTGTAATTTGGATTTTGCTGAACAGATAAATCTGGAATTCTTAAATTTGGAGTTACGATTACTATTTGAAAGCAGGACTGAGGTAGTTTTGGAAATTTGTACTTATCGACTATGAAAAACAAACTAAATTTGGAACAATATGGACTTTGATGGAAAATTAATATTACTGTTAATGTTGTTTTAGAAATTCTTACTTGTGAGTATAAAAAGTACTAAATTATACTAAATTTGGTATAAATTGGATTTGGGTGAATGGATAGAGCTGAAATCCTGAGATTTGGAATAATGATTACTGTTGGAATGTAAAACTGAGATTTGGCGGTAGTTCTTAAAATTCATATTTATAAATGATTCTACGGTACGGTAAACGGTACTTAATTTGGTACAATTTGATTTTGTGTGGAATATGATTACTGTTGGAACGTAGAACTGAGATTTGGGGGTAATTTTTAAAATTCATATTTACGATAACTGCGGTCCAGGAAACTCTACTTTTATGTCATTAAAGTCTCTATGAGCGGGAACATAGTCACTAATGTGAGTACTCCTCTTCAAGAAGTCAAAACCAGGCGTCGTGTGAAGGGTACTTGCGTGACGAAAGTTCAGCGACTTCCAGGCATCAATTTCTCGGAGACTCGGAGGTTCATTGGTTGCATTCAAGGCTGCCTGGGTGTGCTTCTTAGCGCTCCGGTTGTCAGTATCGAAGCTGATCGCTGTACTATATTCTTTTTAGTCAGAAGTATCTTTTAATTGACACCTTGTCACCATACATATACAATGTAAGAATGGGAAGTACGACCGTCACATACAGCCAATGTATGGTCTTAGTCCCCAAGTCTTACCTATAGAGTTCTTGCAGGAATAGAGTGCTATGAGTACTTTCTTAGTGTGTTCCTCAACATTCCTATTCCACGATAATTTGTGGCCAAGGATTGTACCAAGTTATTTTGCTCCGAAAGGGATATTAAATTTTGTCTTGCAATTTTATTCGAGAATTATCGAAATCAATTGGAACCATATCACAATAATGATGAGGGTGATTTTTTAAAAGGGAACAAAATATATTTTTTATAAAGTAATAACAACTTTTTTATAATAAATACAAATGTTTTAAAACATTTTAAAGAAAAAATTATTTTGCCAAAATTATACCTGTACTTGGGGGATTAACGATATCCCTCATATGTAGGTACAATTTTAATAAAAAAAACAAATAAAAACTATAGTCAATACAATGTACATGAAAAAATTTATTAATGAACGTGAATACATGAGAATGAAATGGAAACTAAACATAATTTCAATTAAAAAAGAAAACTCTTCTGATTACAGATAAATAGATTATTGTCAACTAATGGTTGTTTTCTTTTTCATTTTTTGAATGAGAATTCAAACACATCAATATCGTATTGTGATTGCCAACATTTGACAGTATACTATTTAAAAAAATCTCATTCAATATGGATTTGCTTTGCTTGTTAATGCAAATTTTGTTCGTTAGGCTGGGAACAATTTAAAATGGCTAATATTTGATTTGTTATGTTAGGCAACGTCATTAGACCTTAAAATTTCTTTAAATTTCTTGGTGTCTGCAAAAGAAAACAAAAAATATTAAAATTATTTATAGAAATAAAAGAATAAAGGAAATTAATCTACATACATATTTAGCTTATGATTTTGGGCTTTTCAGTATAATTTTTGTTTTAACAGATTGAAACTGCATACATAGTAAATATAACAAATCTATCTTTTTTGTAATTTTCTTTATTTGCTTTGAGATTGATATATTTACTCCTGTCAGAAGACCAAACTTAATTATTCATGTTTTACACTCCTTGACAAACAGATATTTGATGATACAGATACATGATACAAATGATTTCATCCGTAGAAATCTTCCATCAAAAGAAAGCAATTGTGGTTGGAATGAGTGGGCTGCAGTAGTTTCTTCCAAAAATTTGAGTCTTATGGACAATTCGCAAACACAAGCACCTTAAGAAATAGTGATTGTCCGTATGACAAATTTCTAAGGTTATTTTTAAGAATACATAAATCATGGCTATTCCTTAATAGTACCGACAAAAAATATTAAACGGTTTTGAGAAGAAAAAAATTTGATATGGGTTTCATTTTCCATATTCACTAATGGAAATAACTCAATTGTCAAAAATCTAATGGTTTTGCATATGTATTATACATCGGAAATTCATGTCATTTATGTCACAATTTCCGACGGACCACCTCTGGCTCAAACTATTTCCAAACCTAATGAAATGTCTGGGTGGAAAGTGTTTCATTAAGGGATGTGTGAAGAAGGATTATATCGAAAATTGCATGTTCTTTGAAAAACCGTGATCTATTGGAAATATCGGGGAATTATTGGTTGTAATCTATATACATACATCAATATTCGTACACACCACTGTGTATAGCAACAATAATACAACAACTCAAATAAATATAGGTTTTTAATGTAATTATGTTTTTCATTTATTATTGTTGCGGTTTGTTTTCTTTTGTTGTTGTTGTTGGTTTAGATTTATAAGGATACATTTATAAAAATAAATCATTTATTATTTGTTTTTATTAATGTTATAATGTTTAGTTGTATATTCAGTATTTGCTATATAACTATGTGTATATGACATTTAGTATGTTTTAAATTTCTTTCTCTTCCCACTTGCTGTTTCGTCGTGTGTAAGTATGTGTGTGGTTGTATACTATTATTCAAAAAAGTTTTTGTATAAATTCTCATGGTTTTTTGTTTGTTGAGGGGGGTTATATATTTATGTATGGTGTATTTCGTATAAAATTTGGTGTTTAGATTTTGATTTTGTTTTTCTCTTTCATTCACTGCGTAACGCATTATTCTTAAGCGCTGAATTCTTTCGAGAATAATAAATAAATTAAAGTCATCAACTAACTTTACAGAGAATGAATTAGAGAAATATATTGTGTTGTAATGGGTTGAAGCAAAACAAGACCACAGTAAAAACATTAATTGATCTGCAAACAAAATACTAAAATGAAAAAAAAACAATTTGGCAAGATTGATAATAAATCAAATGAAACCAACAAATTCAAATAGGTCAATATAGTAATTTCATATAAATTTCAAAAACACGTTTTCACAAACGTTCACAAAAAAACACCTGTCCCTAATCGTTTTAGTTGATATTACTATAGCAAATTATTTTAGGCCAAAAAAGCTTTCCATGCTTTTGTAATATTAAATGTGGTTATTTATATTCACGATTTATCAGTCTATTGCAGATCATAATCTAAATTTTAAATATCCCAAAGTTTGTGTTAGCTTTTTAATTTTTGTATGTTTTACTTCATTGTGAGAATGTCTAAATATGCAAAACGAATATCTACTGTAGATTATATCTTTATAAAGTAGTATAATATTCAGAAATATAATTTTAACACATTATCTTCAACGTCGTCTATACCATCGTAGAATTGTAATAATTTAAAGTTTTTGTTCTTGGAAAAAACATCTTTTATAAAAAAATATTTGTATGTACTTATAAACCGATATGTATATTAAATAAATCTGTAAACAAACTACAACGCTTTGCGTGCTTTCTTATAATCCGAACAAATAAATAATGACTTTTAGATCAATCAACATAAGGCGGCGTGTTTTATTTTGTCAAGCATTGATTCTGATCTGTACAACATTTCCTTTTGTCGAATAAGAACACGATATTATGCAAAATTATCTAAATATTTTTGAAACTAAATGTTTTTTTAAGTAGAATAAAAGCATTTGAGTAAATAATAATGCTAAAAGACTAAAAAATTAATAAACAAATATGCAACATATTTCTTTACAATTCAAAAAGTATATACTATAAACAATTTTATTTTCATTTCGATTTTTTTGTAAAACACGCCAAATTTATGTCAGCATTGCTCAGTCGTCGATTGCAGTACAAAACTAGATTACAACAATCATATTTATTTGAACGAAATCATGAGAAAATGGAAAACAGTGTACATGTGAGTGGGTGTGTGTGCTTCTTACAAGTGTTATCCTGCAGCGTCTGTGTCTATATATGTATGCTTAATATGGTATTGGGTTTTTTTTGCAGCTTTCTTTTCATTCTTCTCATCATGTTTCTTCATCATCATGTCTAGTATGCTTTATATGTAATTAGAAATAATTAGTGTATGTGCGTTCCTCTAAGTTATATGATATAATAAAAGTTCTAATTGCAAAAACTTAGTTTTTACAAGTAAATATTAATAATATGTTTTGTTGTTGTTGTTCACTTTCCATAATATAAATAGAAGTAGAAAAAATTCATTTAGTCGATGTTATTTAATAATAGGTGGCAAAACAAAAAGTGTTTACTCTTCTTTTAATTTATTGTTCGTTACCATATTCTCACTCTATATTCTTCCCAAGGTCGTAGTTGTGTGTGGGCAACACAACACTTCGTTTTAACGGCCATTACACTAGCGAGAAAGTGATCTCTGCGTGAAATGGCCCACGGTAGTTGCTAGGTAAGGGGGAGAACATATTTACGCGTATTGGGAAAATAAAGATCTAGGCCCATTTAGAATAGACATAAACACAGATAACACCCACAACAACACCCGCTGTTATATAAGTAATTAATGACCTTCGTTTTTTCGCCGTTTGTTTGTTCTCCTCGTTTTCGCGCTGTTTTCTTTTGATTTCATTAACTTTTTGCTCGATATTCGCTTGACGTTCGGCTCGTTTACGGCGCCTCAATTCGTTGTCGGGGCTGAAAAATAAATAAGTAAATAAAATAATGTATATTAACCCCGGACACAAATTACGAGATTAGTAGTAGATTGCATTACCTCACTGGTTCTGTCGCATCAATACCATTCAATTTCTTAGTTTCTTGGTCCACCATCTCATTTGCCAGTGTTTTACTGTGTTGGTGATTGTGCTTTGTTGCCGCATCGTTGTCATTGACTTCCGCGTCAGCAACGACATGGTGGTCTTCATTGTCATTTTCAACATCACTGTCATCCTCCGAGTACTCGTTCTCATCGCTGTCCGATTCATGTACGCGATCTAATGGATTCTCCCGTGGCAGTGGTGGTAGCGGCCGATGTGTCATATTCGTAGCATCTGAATTTCGTTCATTATTTATGAAATTATTCAAAGCATCCTTGTTGGTTTTGTCATTGTCGGGCGCATACAAGTCATCATTGAAACTAACACTGGTCGGTATATTGGGCAAAGGTTTGTTTTGAGAATTGTTGCCGGCTGCTAGGTTCAAACGTAACGACCCATCGGCACCACTACCCGCCATGGGTAGAAGTGAATGTGTACGCGGTGGTAAAGGCGGTGGAGTTTCATCTAAATTGTACTCGTCATTTTGTTGGCAATGATCTTCAACTGAGTTGTACACCACTTCATTATAATTCATAAAGTTCTATAAAAGAAAGAAAACGAAAAAAACAGGTGGCATAATGCAAACAGCTGTGGACGGAAACAACAATTATTATTGTCATACCTGATCTTTAAGTAGTTTAATGCCTTCAATAATGGCTTGATATGAAAAATACAATTGGTCGGCGGTTTGTATTAATCCCATGCGATATCGACGTAATTCATACAAGACATCCTGCACAGAAACATTATTTACACCCTCTTTGTCAACCTAGCAGATAATCGTGATATCAATTACAAATTACTATCACATTGGCACACACGCAAACTTACCAACACCAGACAACAGTCAACCAGACAGAATGTGCCCGAACGACCTATACCAGCACTGCAGTGTACAACTGCAGGTCCTTCGTTGGGATCTAAAGCTCCTGAAGCTCGTACCTCTTTGAGAAAATATAAAAACGCAACTGGTGAACTGGGCACACCAAAATCGGGCCAGGTTGTATAATGGAATTGTATAATATTTCGACTTTGGTTCGATTGAAGGTCAGTCAATCTAAAACAACAACAACAACACAAAAGGGTTAATTATCATGCCATCTGCTTTTAGAGCGAATAAAAAGTATTCCAATAAAATATATATCTCACTTGAACCATCGAACACAAAAGTTTTTGTACTCTGTCCAATGTAGGAATTCTACAGTTAATTTCACTTCATTCAATCTCATTGCATTTTCGGGACCTTTACGCTCCGGCCAATACAAGTGACATTTTGGCTGTTTCTTTTCCATTAATTTGTTCAACATAAGAATGGCTCGAGACTTTTGTTCCCAGACCATTAACCAAAAATGCCCAACTGTATCTACAAGGGGTCCTTGGGTTAAGATATATTTACGTTCTGCCCGTCCCATCTGTAAATTGAATGGAAATAAATGTCGTATAATATTAAACGTAAATTTTTCGTAGAAAATTTATTTTAACCTTAACCAAATTTGCATTGATATAATCGACACTGCCTCTGTGCAGTATGATTCTAGAATGATCATAAGGATTAACATCGCGATATCTGTTTAAGCAACGGTTGTGAGATTTTTCTGATTCACTGGTGCAGAAATGCTTTTCATTCGCTTCTCGTTCGCATTTTTCGCGAATTTCCTAAAAAAGGATATAGAAAAATATATTAATGAATTAAGATTTTTTTATAATAATAAATTATTAATATCAAAGAAAATATAAGTTAGTTTTCCAATTTACTCCAATAAATATTTTCAAAACTTACTAAATATTAGTCATGTCAATTAATCACGTCGAATATGGAAAATGGGATCTCTGAGTCCAAGTTTTGATATAGCCCCACTTTAACCGTACCTCCCGATTTAAGGTAATTTTTATATATCAGCCACATTTTACAATAAAATTGGCAGTAATTGGCACAGAGAGTTCTCATTGGGTATCTATGCAAAAATTTGTCGACGTATGTGGAAGAAAGATTTTCGTGTATGCTCTTCGTGGTTTACAAGATATCACCTCAAAATGTTTAGTTTTTTTTAAGAATAAATAAGTTTGTAACTAAACATATAATTTCAAATCACATTTTTTAGTTGTTGTTGTAACAGGTTGGCTGTTGACGAAAGTTCTTTCCTGAAAAATGTGATAGAAGAAAACGGAAGAAGGAAAAGGAAAATATATTAATTAATTAATTAGGAATTCGGATTTGAAGAGGGTAGCCTGAGAAATTGTGCCACCTCTAATGGCTTTAGCCATAAGTCTATGGGCAGTAGACTCGTAGGCTCGGACGGACAATTGAATAAATGGTGTGTGTCGTGAGGGCTTTGCTGGCAGGAGGGACACCTGTTTAGGGTTCCGGGGACAATGCGCTCTCGATACGAGTTGAGTACATTGCTGTATCCGGACCTTAGTTGTGCCAGAATTGAACGGGTTTGCCTAGGGAGAAGCCTCTCACTTTCCGAAATTGCAGGAGGATGTTGTTGTAGGACTTTATTGCATCTGTAGCCATTTATGGCATCGGAGACCGCCAGTTGATGCACGGATTTCATCGCATTCGCTATCGACAATCTGTTGACGTCCGATGGAATGACGTCTTGGATGCCATCACGATAGCGCCTGAAGTCCTGGCGGATGTGTCGCGGAGGTGGATCTGCCATCACAGTGTGATGGTTAGGATGACACGGCAGATAGCATGCCAGCAGGAACTGTCTAGTCAACAACACATTATGTTGCTTGACTGACAGCATCCTGGTCTCCTCATGGAGGTGATCGACACTCGTCATCTGGACACACCCGGTTGCAATTCGGAGTGCATTATTTTGGGAAGTTTGCAATGATCTCCATTGTGTGTCGCTAAGGAAAGAAGTCCAGACTGGGGCAGCATAATTCAGGATGGAACGACCTATAGCCTTATAAGTCGTTACCAGCGTTTCTTTATCCTTGCCCCAGGAGGTGCCAGCCAAAGCTTTCAGAACTTTATTCCTAGCTTTCACCTTCTGGTTGATGTAATTGGAATGCGAGGAGAAATGAAGGAGGCTATCGAAGACCACCCCAAGGATTTTCGGATTATGGACGGTGGGGATGCGCCTACCTTCAACGGAAATGTCAAGTTCTAGATTGACTTCTCGCGTCCAGGAAGTGAAAAGTGACACGGTAGACTTTGCAGTGGATAATTTTAGATTGCGCTCCCGGAAGAAGTTGGTGATGGTGGCTAGATAGTTGGAAATTCTTGCACTTACGTCGTCAATGTTAACGCCGGACGAAATAATCGTACAGTCATCGGCGTACGACACCACTGAAACATCTGGTGGAGGAATGGGGAGTTTCGCAAGATACATGTTGAACAAAATGGGAGAAAGGACACCGCCTTGCGGTACTCCCATTTTGATCTTGCGATATTTGGATTTTTGGCCACGGAACTCAACGAAGGCCTGCCGCCCATTAAGGTAGTTGGCAAGCCAACGTTTGATATCACATGGAAGGGTGGAATTTGTGATATCGGAAATCAGCTCGGAATGATCGACCGTATCAAACGCCTTGGACAGATCTAGAGCTGCCACAATGGTCCGTTCAGGTGGTCGTCGCTGATTGAGGCCATTCGCAATCTTGGAAGTAATTTCTTGCAAAGCCGTTGTTGTGCTATATGATTCCCTGAAACCGTGTTGGTGGGGAGCAAGAACGAAATGCTGTTTCAGGGACGGAAGCAATAGAGACTCTAAAACCTTGGCTACTGGTGACAGAAGAGAAATCGGGCGGTAGGATTCCCCATTAGTAGCGGATTTATCAGGTTTTAGGATTGGAATAATCCGGGCAACTTTCCAAATGTCAGGAATTACCAACTGTGACATCGATAACTCGAGGACTTTGGTCAGATAGCCCAGCCCTATTGCTCCAAGCTTCTTTAACATGAACATGGATATGCCGTCTGGACCAAGGGCTTTGGATGGTTTGGATTTGGAGATAATTGCCTCTACCTCGCTGGATGTAAATGATAGTGGCTGCAAGTCTCTTTTAAGATTCTTGGATCTCCGGATAACTGCTCGCTTGGTCCTGTTCTGCGAAGATGGATGCTCAATGAATTGGCGGCAGAACTGCATTGCACATTTTTTGGCATCGGAATGTTGAATGTTATCGAAGGAAATAGCAGGGAGATTTTTATTTCTTTTGGAACCAGATAGACTCTTAATTGTGGACCATAGCTGCTTGGAATTTATGTTGCAGTGGTTAAGGTGTTCTAACCATTTAGAGCGCCTGTGCTCAAGGACTAGAGCATCTATTTCAGCGCTAAGCTGCGGAATTCTGTCGTCAGCGGGGCTTTCGGCACGGAGTTGGTCGCGTTGCTGTGCCAATCTGGATGCCCTGGATGGATAATTTGGTCTCATTAGAGGAATTCTGCCCGCAGGAATAAAGCGTTTTGCCGCTTTTTGAATAATTTCTCGGAAAATCTTCTCACCCTTTCTGGCACATACGGGTGGCGGCATAGGACTTAAGGAGTCCTCAATGAATTTTGTGAAGCCGTGCCAGTTGGCTTTATTATAATTCATGAAAGTACGCTGATCGGGCTCCACGAAATCGCTGGGTTTCTCTACCGTGACCAGGATGGGAATATGGTCTGAATTTAAAGCGACCTTGGTTTGCCAGGAAGTATATGGAAGGAGCGATGGACTGACGATGGAAATGTCCGGAGAGCTCGAACACCTGGCAGTGACTCTGGTAGAGGATTCCTCATTGATGGAAGCGAAATCGGACTCGTCTATCTGGTTTGCAATAAGAACACCGCGAGGATCATTTGGAAGTTGAGAATACCATATCTCATGATGAGCGTTGAAATCGCCAAGAACAAGTTTATTATCTCCCTGCAGCAGATGGATGATGCTTGGATGATAACTAGCCCCAATGCTGTTGACGGGCGGAATATATACATTGACAATTTCAATTTCAGCATCGTCGGAATGAACTGAAATGCTCAAAACCTCCAGGAAAGGATCAGACTGGGAAGGAGACGGAGGGGTAGTCAGAGTATATCTGACATCTCGCTGGATGATGAATGCGAGTCCCCCGCCATGGTCTCTATCTCTGTCTCGCCGAATGATATTGTAATTCCCGGAGGAGGATAAGGAACAACTACTGGTCAGCTTCGTCTCTTGCAAGGCAGCAATGAGGATGTTGTTTTCATGCATGAAGTTTGTGATCTCAATTACCTTATTCCTAAGACCATTACAATTAAATTGCATGATTAGGAATGAGGTATTTGGATCACTCCCCTGCATGGACTGCTGCTGTGGAGGCAGGCGGGTGGAGTTATTCGGCGAACGGAAAACCTGCCTGTAACGCTGTTGTCTGGATGGGAAGTTTTGAGCATTCGTTGTTGGAATAGGATGACTAGAAGGAGTGCTAGTCGGAACACTAGAATGAATTCTACTTGATGAATGGCTAGACGGAGTGCTAGCCGTAGAATAGGAAGAGAAGCTAGTAGAATAACTAACTTCACTACCAGTATGAGCACTAGTGGTCGTACTACTGGATGGAGAACTAGACGGAGTGCTAGCCGTAGTACGCGAATCACTAGTAGAATAACTAGTGGAACTACCAGCATTGGAACTGGTAGGAGTTCTGCTTAACGGAAAACTAGCCGGGGAGCTAGCAGCAGAACTGGAGGAAGAGCTAACGGAATAACTAGCTCTACCACTAGTACTCACACTAGTAGCAGTACTACTGGATGGAAAACTAGACGGAGTGCTAGCCGTAGTACTGGAAGGACTCCACTGGATTCTAGCGGATATTGCTGGATTGTTAGTGCAGCAATCGGCTACAAAGCCTGGATTCCAATTCCTGTGTGAACGCAGGGTGGTACATCTTCTCATATGGCACCAGTTTCTGCAACCATTGCACCTTACAGATGTCATATTTCTCCGTATTATTTCCCCGCAAACCGAACAGTACCACTTGGAGTTCTGGGCAGGTTGCTGAGAAGGGATGGAATTTCTCGGGGCTGTTGGAGTTAAGGTGCTAGATGTCGAAGGCTGCAGGCAACAGCTGGCAATGAAGCTGTGTGACCAGTCGCGGTGTGAGGTGAGACCTGAGCACCTCCTCAGGTGACACCAGTTGTTGCAAACATTGCATCGCACAGAGGTGGAATTTGCAGCGATGCTCAACGCCGGCACGGATTAAAAGAATGGCGAGCAAAGCTGCCGACATGAATTGCTCACCTGTGGAAAAAACTTTCGTTTTGTACAGCTGTCGCTGGGTTGACAATCCCTGGCCGAGTCGAACTCGGGTCGTTCCGGAGCGTAGATCCGATTGTCGTGGGAACGACATTTTTTAGTAGTTTTGGGTTATGGTATTTATTTATTATAACGCTATCCGACAACTGAGGAAATGTATCTTGTGCACCTCAGGTCATTGTCCCATAAGAGACATGTCGGAATTATGTCAATGCTGTAAAAACATCTCATTAATTATTGAAGTACGTCAGGCAGATTTACTGAAGTTTTTACAATTGTTTTCTACGAGAAAAGTTTACTTGGATGATTATGAAGTGTACATTTTTCAATATAAATGGTCTCGATTATAATTTGTCTTTAATATTCTGCACTGTATTATGGTAAAAAACCAATTCAGTTATGGCTCCATGTCAAAAAATTACACAAATCATTATTTATATGTTGACTAGTCTATCTGCGATTTTTCTCAAATGTACGCATACATGAATATATGTATATTAATAATTATTTTTATAATACCAATTACACACACATTCATAACATGGATTTATATATATCTTCATATGTGATGAACGTAAACTAATTTAAAAACTAAATAAAATGTAATGTTCATACATTCGTCGATGCCTGGGCATATAGGCATGCTAAATGAAAATAAAACATGTAACATCATTAACAATTTTCACCGTAAAGGCATGCATCAAATGTAACAACACAATGTTGTTTAATATGAACGAACAAGTGATGTATCTGGTGCATACAATATTAAACTCAATTATGCTGTTTTCGATTGTTTTTACGGGTTGATCTTAATGTATGATTTTCTAGTGTTATTTACAAGAGAGCCCATGATGATATGAAGAAGTTTCGTTATCTATATATGTGGGTTATAATAATGATATTATGTCAAAAATTAAAAGAAAGTCGTTATTTTAAACAACATTGTCTTCTCGAACTAAGAACTAAAAGTCTGCAAATTTTAGCTAATTTTTATAGGCCAGTTATTCAGTTGGGATGAAAAGTCACGACTCAAAAGTATTTTGTTGTTTCTCACTGATAAAAAAAACTAAATGTACGAAAACGTACTTTTTCAATTTTGTTAATACAAATTTTCGAGAATTTTTAGTTATTACATAAAAATTTTATATTTTAAAAACCCAAATTTACAAGGGGTTGTCGGCATTCGTATCGTATCAAGCCTTTCGTCTGGAAATGAAGATCTTAAAGCTAACGGATCTCATTTACACTCTATCAATTACGAAAATTTAAAATTATTTCAAATGACTGGCTATTTAATATATATCCTATTTAAACGATATTGGGTTAGCGTTTTTAGTGATTTACATTGTATAATTTTATCAGCGTAACCGATTTTACAATATGTGACTTTAAAATAAATACAAGTCAATATAAATAGGAGATTCCAGAGTCAACATCTCCATATCTTCGCAATTGTCATTATACATTACAACTAGCATATGCCCGCTACTTCGTAAGAGAATATGGGAATTATTAAAAAACCAATACCGACCATAATTAACACTTTAGTACCATTTAACACCTACCACTTTAGTACCTATGCTCTCTTATTGTACGTATTTCCAAAACTATCTCAACACTACACACCAAATCAAATTTAGTTAGTACACATACATACCAATTTCAATTACCACCTACATAATGCAATCCAATAGAGATCTTATTACCCAATTTCTGGATTCCAGCTCTATCAGTCTAAATCCAAATTGTACCAAATTTAGTGCCATTTAGTACACGTTGGTAGACATTTCCAAAATTTCATACATACTCCAATTCCATACCCCTACAGTGATCCTAACTGCAAATGTCAAGATTTCAGTTCTATCGGTTCACCCAAACAAAATTTGGTACCATTTAGTACAAATTTCCAATTCCCCAAAATTTAAATTGTACCAAATTTAGTACGAATTTCCTAAAATTTCTACAAAACCCAATCCTACAACCCAACAGTGACACTAAATTTTCGTATACATGAGTACACGCTTTCAAAACCACCTCTTATATCGACCCTACCGCTCAATTTGCATTCCAAATTCCAAGTTTTTAGCTCTATCCATTGACATGCTACGAAATTGTACTAAATTTAGTACATATTAGTACTCTTCGGATGCTTATAGTTCGAATTTCCTAAAAACCCTTTGCTACATCTATCCCTCAGTGACTCTCATTTTAAATTTAAGAGTTCCAGTTCACCAAATACAAATGTGACCATATTTAGTACATTTCGTGCCGCTCTAATTAGAATTTCCAAAAACCCAGCCTTATCTGACACCTTTGGACATATGTGGCGGAACTAAACTACAGCAAATTCGGTTTGAAAAACATGTTCAAAATCCCCCTAGATACCGAATATCGGGGGGTTCCGTTATGTGGGTGTTACCCTGAAACTTGGGTCAATATTATTAATTTTTGGTACGGACATGTTCTATACAATGAGAATCCAAAATGCCAAATTACAGCCAATATATTGGTGGTGGGTGCCGTTATATGGAGGCTACACCAAAATCGTGGACCGATATATCCTATTTGCAACACCAAACATTCTAGGAGTACTAGCAATGTCTGTGCAAAATTTCCGAGCTGTATCTTAAATATTGCGATCTCTATCGTGATTTGAATAGACGGACATACTTAAAAAGAACATAGAATTTTATTCTGATCAATAATATATATTTGTGGGGACCCGGGTGAATATTTCGAGGCGGAAGTTATAAAAATAAAATCGGAACCACAATTTTATTTTTTGTGAACCACAAAGAGTCGTATATTGTGAACAAGTTTATTTTAGATATTATCCTAATGTGTCCATGTAGCCTTAGAAAAAGGCACGAATAACCAAAATCGGTACTGCCCTTTTTTCCTTTTATACATATAGAAGATTATTATTTGTTTTTAAATGTTTTCCCTATTTTTTAATAATAAAAAAATATTGAAAATATTTTGTGATTAAATACCTATATGTTTGAAAATAATACTTCAAGGATTCAAATAAAAATTATATTTTCATTTCATTATTTTTTTTAATCTGAAAATAAAGGTTCATAGTTGACTGATATATTCTTGTGAATTCATCAGGCTTTCGTAGAATTTATTTTTAAAACGAAAGGAGCAAACGTACACTCGCCCAAACAATCACACACACACTCACTCATCCATACATACATAGTCACATTGGATTTCAAATACAACAACGAAAGGCCAAGCAAGACAACATAACTAAAGCAACAAATCAACAGAAATTCAATGAATTACTTAGTTCAAATAACGTGAAGAGTGGTTGGTCGTTTGGTAGTCGTATGGAGGTCAGTATTCAATTTTCGTTAGAAAACTGTTTTTGCATTGTGTCCATATAGGTATATAGAATTCCCTAAAAAGTGCTAGTGGGCTTCAAGTGTGTGCTCTCCGCCGTTCCGTGCTAACGGGTATGTGTGCGGTTATCCAAGGCAATTGTGAGCTGCGAACCATACCATATCACTGGCTGGCTGGTGGTTACATGCTTACCTGGTATAAACGCTGCCAACCATTGCGATCACTCGATATTTTATTATATTCCAATTCAATATTATTTGGTACTGAAGCAGATGCAGTCGAGGATGTTGATGATGACGACGAGGAGGTTTCCAATGGTGTTGTTTCATTGCTTGATTCACTGCCACCTCCAGACGACGATGCTGTTGAATTTGTTGTAGATGTCATTATTACAGATATGACGACCCGTTCGCTACTTAAATGTGGAAACGAAAGTTTAATGCTCCGGTTTCAATCTTTTTTTGTTGGCTAAATGCCGAGCTTGTGTGCAGTTATTTTTTAGTAGTATTTGTTGTTGCAAACTATGTCGCTATGCCTTTAATTTAATTCTGTATAGCTTCTGCTTCGACACTAGTCCACTTTTTAACACGTACTTTGTGCTTTTTCTTTTTATTATTTTCGTTCCTTTGTTTTTTTTCGAAGAAATTTTAGGAGCAAATCATCGGAAGGAGCCGTCAACGAACGACACACAAAAATTATAACACAGTCAACACCACAAATTATTTCTGCATCTTTATTTTGCAATATTCACATGAAATGACTGACGGACTGACTCCTCTTCGCACACACACACGATCGTATTCAAATTGTGTTATTTTATTTGGATATTCGCAAACAAAACAAAAACAAGCATTGATGTATTCATGAAACTCATTTGCGGAATGCTTATTTAGAACATTTGAAACGAAATAATGAGGAAATGATTACAAGTTTAATAGAATTAAATTCGCAATTATTATTCTTTCTTTTTTGGCAAATGACAGAATGAGAGTAACGACTACCTGAGTACTGGTTATTTGATTGTTTGCTACGCTCGCAAGTACTCAAACGAATTTAACAAGATATGCAGTTAGTGGAGCGCGTAGAATAAAGACAATGCTTACGCTGCGTTACGATATCCTATTTTGTTAATTTTAAAATAGTTGTATCTGGTTACTTTTTAGAGATCAATTCGATTATTCCTTCATTGGAAAAGAAATAATATTATAAAAAATAATTCACATAGCAATAAACGTCTTGTGCGATGAACCGAAACTTAACATTAACATGATACTTCTTACCATGGTACAATTATACAGAAAGGGCAGCTTGAGGTGAATAACAAAAAAGCAACTATGCACGTGTGGTTTCTTCTGTCAAAAATAAAATAAATATACGCAACAAGTGTTTGTGTTTATTTGACATTTTTTCAACACAAAACTAAAAACGCGAAAAATGAATGAAAGGTTACGATTTCTTCCCAAAATCCAGTAGGGGATACCATCAAATGTTTGTTTCATCCATAACAAAGTAATTACTTCCAGACGAACATGTTAAAAACAAAATTTTCATTTCAATTAAATTTGAATATATTTCAATTTATTTGACATAATATTCAAAACAATACACACATATACACAAAATATGTATTTTGATTTGATGGAACAAGCCACCTTGAGAAAAAATTGTAATCAGTTGGTAGCTGTGCCCTACCTTGTAATAGTACGTTTACATTAAACAGGATTTCGTCAATTCCTTTGCATATACGTCAAATAAATCCACATAAAGTAGGTTAACCCCGTAAAAAGTTCTAATGTACAAGGAGTTTTATAATTATACCATGCTTCTTACAAGAAGAAATTCTCAGTGTAAAATTTCCAAAGTCGAATTCGCAAAATGGAATACCTATTTATTGTGCCATGGCAGAGTCCATTGTACAACAAAGAAAAAATACACCTCTGTCAATAAAGAAAAAATACACCTCTACGCTGTGGGCGCGCTTTATTTGGGTTAAATGGCCCACACACGTCAAACATGAGCGTTCGATCTGTGTGAATCGAAGCAATGTTTGACGTGTGTGGTACGGTGTTCACACCGATTTGCCGGTACGCACACCGATCGAAAGAAATTAAATATTTTTATTTTTCGTTGTGCGACGCGCACATGTTTGACGTCTGTGGCCTGGTGTGTGGATATTTTCTCATTTGTTGAGAAATTTCGTGGAGTGCGGATCAGCGGACGAATGCAATACATATGTATTTGGAAGATTTTTTGATGTTTTTATACATATTCTACTGTGTGGCAAATAAAAATGTTTTTTCCCGGAATAAAATAAAAGTATTTAATACATTTATATTAAATAAAAATATTTCGTCTTTTTTCCGTCATCACTATCGCGGTTCATCTTCACGCTTCAAAAATAAATATGAAATGAAGTTTAATGGATCCGTTTGACGTGTGTGGGCTAGGAGCTTCACACCGATCGAACGCACATGTTTGAGGTGTGTGGCCCACATTAGCAAAATATAACGTATAGGGTAAACGCACCAATAGTCGGCACTTTAAGGGCTAAGCAGAATGCTCGCGTTGAGCCATCCGTTGCGTTAAGTGTTATCGAAAATACAACAACCACAAGGAAACGATAACACAAATGCTCGAATTTGTTGTGCGCTGCGCTTCGGAGTTAAATATATTTTAACTTTTTGCGGCGTTAACGCGATAACCAAAAACGCTCAACGCGAACTTTCTGTTTAGCCCTTTAAGAATTTTCGCTTTTTAAACGTTTCACCATTCCGAGTGCATTTTTTCCACGATATTATATTGAGGTTCATATGTTTCTCAATTTTGTTTACTCCCCGATGGAATACAAATTTGTTTAATTAATTTGTATTAAATTAGATTAAATTAATAATTATGTATAAAAGTGCCTTTGTGCCAATAGTCGGCACTTTTTCCAATTGTCGGCATGTTATGTTCCAATAGTCGGCATGTCGCATTTTAGTTAAACAAAAATTATATATTTAATGCATTTTTCTGCTATTTGCAATAATAAATGATTACTATGGGACGTTTCCATCAGTGTTATATTGAAAAAGTTATATAAAATAATATTATTTATTAAAATATTACAATTATAAAACATCTTAAGAAACATGATTTATCGTTAGTGTTGACAAACCTCATTGACCAAATGCCAAATTTTGACTCAATGAATGTACATAGTTCGATTAAATTTTATACAAAGATAGGTTGCAGTGTTATCGAAGATTATTCGAGGTATTTTTCATATTTAGTTATAGGATTTTTTAGTTATTTGAAGTTATATAAAAACGATGCCGACTATTGGTACATGCCGGAATTAGGTGCGTTTACCCTATACATAACGACGCGTAACATAACACAACGCCCAACGTGACAAATCTGCTTAGCTCTTTACACTTTCAATACAAAAAGTCGATTAGTTGAATGTCGATTTACTATTCCCTATTGTCACTGTCAAAAAATATTTTATGAAAAAAATGAAATTTAATGGAAAATGAAAAGAGAAAACTTTTCTACAGATTTTCCAACGATAAACCGATTATTCAACTAATCGATGATTATAAAAAAACCCCCCTCGACTTCTAGATCCCTAATCGTTATTTTCCTAAACCTCATTCGTAAACAATCAACTCCTTTTTAGTCTCCATCGCACATCATTCGTAACTTTCCGTCTTCTTTTTAGACTTCTTCTTTACCGGACATTTTGTCTTATCCCATCCCATTCGTAACAGGTGGAACGTTTTTCAATATTTCTGCAGTTGGCAATTCAGCAGCAGCATCATCAATCAAATCAATCAAAAAATCAAAATGAAATTAATGGGTCGATTGTGGAAAGCAACCAAACTCCAGTTGCGAGTTCAACTGTCAACGCAATTGAAATAAAACTTAACATTTGGTCTGTTCCAGTACTATTTTAATAGTAAATCTAGTAAAAGGGAAACATTTCAAAATTGTTCTCAGAGTACAAAATAATTTGAAAAGTTCGGGAACGCAAATCTAGTAAATATGCCAAAATTAGATGGCAATACTTCAAAATCAATATAACAGCCAATCAGAAGTAGGCATTCCTGTTTACCATTTTTACTCGACCAAATTTCTCGAGTAAAAAGTTTTCAAAGAGAAGGCCATTTTGTTTTGTGCTCTCTTAAATTTGAGTCAATGTTTTACTAGTTTTGTGGGTTGAGGAACGGTTTTCGAGTTGATGGAAAACAAGTAAAATAAGTAGATTATTTTAGGTTCTGGAACGGAACTATTATGAATATCGACTTTTCTCAGTTGCTGTCGATAATACTGTTTTGACATTTCTACAACTAGAAATATTGTACACAAACAAACAAATTAATAAAATATTTGAGAAAAGCTTATTATATGTGATGATATGCTCAGTGGAACTATTTTTTGATGATGAAAATTATGTTCAAGGTGTGTCATTTATTAGAAGGCATTTACGAGATAAATCTATTAGAACTACCATCAGCTCTGTGAGTAGATGCTGACGTTTAGAGAAATGTTCAATCAACTGCTCATATTAGCTTGAAGGCGTATTTTCGACTACCAAAAGATGCCGTTGTCTACATAGATGAAGCCATGATGCAATAATAAGGTGATGTATCACAACAACAATCTTTGTTTTTGTCTCGATTATCTGTCAAATTTTTCCATATAATATTTCAAATGGTTGGCAACTCTGCACAACGAATTCACGAATCCACTTTGACAGTTAATCAAGACATCAGCTGCGCTAAATGGACTACCTATTCATTGTGCCACGGATGAAGCCTTAAACCCTGATTTCCGAAAAGCTTGGCGGTCAACAGCAATTTCTCCCCTCTATGATGTTTTTTTGGGGGGAAGTTTTCAAAAGTCCCATAGCAATGACTTCAACCTTGGCATGGCTCAACCGACAATGTCGGTGGTTTTCGCCGAAGTTATCCGGCTAATAGAGGGAAAACTGTGTAAAATTTTGATTGTATCCAAATTAAGGGAAGAATAAATTTTTTTTTTATTCGAAAACTAAGTTCCAGGGTGTTGTCGGATGTATTGATGATACACGCGTACATATCATCGACCCAAAAGAAGATGTTCGCCACTTTCTGCCATTCATTTGGAATGCCATAGCAGTTAAGTTCTTCTGAAATGGCCTTCCACACATCATCGATAGTGGCTTTGGTTTGACCAAAAGTCCGCAAGCCGCGTGCTACATTTGGGTGAGCTTCCATCCGGGCAATAAGGACCTCAAATTGTTCTTTTGTAGTAATATTAACCATTATGGGAAGCCTACAAATTTCAGTTATTATAAGCAGCAACCAGAAATAAATGGTTGCCGAAAAATTCTATTTGAGCAACTGAAGTTGACAACAGTTACCATCCATAATGCAAATTTGGCAACTGGCAACGCAACTAAACTCTGGTTGCCATCCGTAATCGACCCATAAATTTAAATACAAGTTTTAAACACAATACGAAAATCGACGTAATTATTTTGAAACAACTCTAGTTTAGTAAAAACGACCCGATTTTTTCGAAATTTTTTAAGACTTTCTCCTATGGACAGATACCAACACCGGCTACGCGACAGAATCTCCTTTTATATAGAATAGTTTTCTGTGTAGCCGGCCTTCCGCCGGGGATTTAAGACTTTCTCCTATGGACAGATACCAACACCGGCTAAGCGACAGAATCTCCTACCTCTGGAAAAAATTTCAGAAAAATCTGATCGTTTTTACTAAACTAGAGTTAAGCCATTCTTTTACCTTTTAGATGATGATTGATGGCTGGCATCCACCATCCACGGCAGAGCCACCCCCACGCACGAGCCAAATGGTCCAATTGGCCGTACGGTCTCCGCTACCCAACTCAACCTTACCAACCCCATTTTAATCTTTTATGCACGGACAGAAGCACCAGACACACACACCAATCGATCGTAGGCCCTGTACAATGGTGAAAATGGAATGGATTGGGGAGCTTCCTTCGCACCGATGTAGCCCCAAAAACAAAACAGTTAAGTCTATCAAGTCTATTGAATTTGAATCTGTGTAATGGGGAATCCATCCTATCACAGACTGGTTGGGTAGCGGACGGTTCGTGCGTGTTGTTGGCTTTGCGTGGGTTTAGGAGCTCGGCATTCGACATCCTATAAGAATATGTGTATAATATCTTATGTATGTTGTATGTTATGTAGATATATTTTGAATGGGTAAGTTGGGTAAGTGCTCCTAAAGTCAGTACTCGGCATCTGTTGTCTATAATTTAACACAACTAAAAAATCCATCCTGCCTTGAATAATATTCAATAATATCGTCATCTAGTCACCTATCTCTGTGTTAAATTTCTCGTGGTTCTATCACCACTAGGGACAGTGCACTTAGAAAAAATTAGTGAGCATGCCGATTTTAAAATATTATTATTAAATATATTTTTCGATCGGATTGTTAGGAACATGCAGAGGAACACTCATGGCATAATAATAGAAGGTAACAGCAAGTGTTGTTGTACAACAAACGATACAACAACCACATGGACAATCCCACGACGGCCGGTTCTATGCACCGGATTGACTCGGAGGAATCAATCCTATTGCACCATTCTGTCCAGTACAGACCTATCTCGCTTGAGCTAGACTCTAGTGACCCATACATGGAATGTATGGGGGTAGCGGTCAAATGTGGTACCGCCGAGGTAGAGGTGCTTAACGTTTACATTCCGCCGTTAAATAGCTGTGCCCCGCGTTATTTGCCCGACATTAGTCATCTTTTGGAAGGCAATAACCGTCTGGTGCTAGGGGATTTCAATGCACATCATGAGTTATGGCATTCCGTCCTAGGTAATGACCAGAGGGGCATGGCGCTGGCCGCGCAAATTGATAGCTCAACGTTTTGCACGGTGAACGAGGACAGAGAACTGCCCATCCCTTCTGACGCTCGGGTAGCAGAAAGGAATTTCCGGGACCTGCGGGTCGTATACCCGAACTAAGACCGAACTTCCCAGCAGAGGCAGCGGGACTAGCGAATGAGCGTGATGAGCTTCGCCGTTCTAACCCTACTAACCCCAGAGTCAGAGAACTGACGTTGGAAGTGAACAGGTTAGTCGGCGACGTAAGCGGAAAAAGTGGCTAGAGCATCTGAAGTGTTGCAACATCAGTACCGGAGTGAGTAAATTGTGGGCAACGGTTAAGTCGCTCTCGAACCCTGGAAAGAAGGAGGATCGGACTTCTGTCTCGTTTAACGGCGTTGATGTGACAGATCCGAAGAGGTGCGCGTGTTATTTCAACCGGCAGTTTATAGAGCACCCCGAGAGTGACCGGGCGAAGAGAAGAGTGTTGCGCCGTATACGCTCTCTTCAGGTGGAGGAGGAACCACCACAATTTACGTTGGAGGATGTTGCAAATGTCATCAGGAACGCGAAATCATCCAAAGCGCTTGGTCCAGATGGAATCTCAATGGTGATGTTGAAGCAGCTTGATGAGGCAGGAGTAGATTATCTCACCAAAGCCCTCAACTTGTCGTTATCCACCCTAGTAGTTCCCGACGCCTGTAAAATGGGCAGGGTGGTCCCGCTACTGAAGCCGGGCAAGGATGCCAGCAAAAGTGAGTTATACAGGCCGATCTCACTTTTGTCGCCAGTAGCCAAGACACTTGAGGCTTTACTACTCCCCAGCATTCGTGAATGCTACTCGGTTGCTGATCATCAGCATGGATTCCGGAAACAGCATAGCACAACAACAGCTTTGCACGCCATTTCCGCACACATAGCAGAAGGACTCAACCAGAACAGGCCGTGTAACAGGACAGTCATGGTGGCGCTAGACCTATCAAAGCATTTGATACCGTCAGTCACGCCAAGCTGTTCGAGGACATCGAGAGAACAACCCTCCGGCCAAGTTTGAAACGTTGGATTGTGAACTATATGTGTGGACGCCAGTCGTACGTGGAATTCAGAGACAGGAAATCGAAGGCCCGTAGAGTTAAACAGGGAGTTCCCCAAGGAGGGGTGATATCTCCGGAACTGTTTAACCTCTACCTCTCTGGAATTCCACGCCCACCGGACGGCATAAAGATCGTGACATATGCGGATGATTGCACGATTATGGCGTCAGGACCAAAAATTGATGACATTTGCGAGAGGCTGAATCACTATCTCGTAGATATCGCAGATTTTTTCCGGTCGAGGAATATGAAAATATCCGCCACTAAATCAACGGCCACACTGTTTACCACATGGACAGCGGAAATGAGGCTATCTTTGAATGTGCAGGTCGAGGGGTCCACAATTCCGACCACTAATTACCCCAAGGTTCTAGGGTTCACATTCGATAGCCTATACAAGTCGTCCGCGCATGCCACAGCTATTTGCGACAAAGTCAGGAGCAGAAACAAGGTTCTCAAGTCGCTAGCCGGCAGCACTTGGGGAGCTGACAAGGAAACCTTGTTAACGACTTATAAGGCAATAGGCCGGTCTGTGGTAAACTATGCGGCGCCGGTGTGGTCCGCTACGTTAGTGCAACGCAGTGGAAAAATCTTCAATCCTGCCAAAATGCCGCCCTGAGGACTGCAACAGGGTGTCTCCTCATGACTCCAATAGACCACTTGCATGAGGAGACGAAGATCCTTCCTGTGCGTCAACACAACAAGATGTTGTCGATGCAATACTTGCTTGGGTGTTATAGGAGCAGCCATCCGAACCGCTACCTAATGGATAGGCACCCACCACCCAGGCATGTCAGGAAGGATCTCCATGATCTGGAGAGAGAGGTCCAGAGATACAAAAGGGAGCCTCTAGATCAACAGGCCTATCAAGCAGGATTGAACAGTATTCACACGGACGCAGTTGAGGAAGCAGTTCAAGAATATCGTGTGAATACCATTCTCGATGACCATCCGCCTGAGATAGCCGCAGAAGAGCAGCAGCTACCTCGACAAACTAGAGTGGTCTTGGCACAGCTGAGATCTGGATGGTGTAGCCGCCTCAATTCGTATTGGGTACGGATTGATGGAGAGGTCGACAATGTCTGCCCGGCATGTGGTAACGGACCACGTGATACGCTACATCTGTTTAATTGCCCAGCCAAGCCCACTCTCCTAACCCCATCTTCTCTCTGGACTCAACCTGTACAGGTCGCAGCCTTTCTGAATTTGGAGTTAGAGGCAGAACCAGATTAAGACAAATTGGAAATACACAGCAGTACTAGCTGCTACCACATGGAATTGTGTTGTTATAAGTTAGTGTCAACGTCATTTGACAGAAAAATGTAAACAAACAAATAAATTATCAACAATTTATATTTATTTTGAGAACGAAATATTTTCAAATCCTCAAAATAAAATTTGAAAAACATGAATGAAAATCTATCAAATGTATATATCGCTTCCACATCTTTCCTGTAATTGAGCCATTGCCACTTATATGTGTAACATATATGAAAATGCAGAGAATCTCGAGTTATTCCATGAAGAAAGATGTGCTTCCTCAAACTTTCCCACCAGGCATATTGAGTAAATTGAATACAGGATTGAATTGAATACAGGAGGAAAGAACAATTTCAAATTGTATGCGTTCCCAATTTTCCTGTTGGGTGATTTTTAAAAACATAATTTGTCAAATTCATATTGACACTAGTATTACGTTGGAATCAAATCAGCTGGGATTTGCTGTCGGCAGCAAAATTTATAAAATTTATAGGGTAAGTGCACCAATAGTCGGCACTTTTTTTCGCTTTTTAAACGTTTCACTATTCCAAGTGCATCTTTTCCACGATATCGTATTTAGGTTCATCAGTTTCGAAATTTTCTTTACTTCCCGATGGAATACAAATTTGTTTAATAAATTTGTATTAATGCAGATTAAATTAATAATTACGTAAAAAAGTGCCTTTGTGCCAATAGTCTGCACTTTTCTTCCAATTGTCGGCATGTTATGTTCCAATAGTCGGCATGTCGCATTTTAGTTAAACAAAAAATATATCATTAATCGATTTTCTGCTATTTGTAATAATAAATTATTACTATGGGACGTTTCCATCAGTGTTGTATTGAAAAAGTTATAAAAATAATATAATTTATTAAAATATTACAATTATAAACATGGTGCCGACTTTGGGAACCTGTTATCCAATTCTCGGCATGGCTAAATAAGGCATTTCAGAGGTTAAAAAAATTAAATTAAACAATGTGCCCAGTGGGCCACTTTTGGTAAGCAGAACTGGCGCTGAGGGATGAAACAAACGGAATGTTACGGTGTCCAAATTGACAACTCATGCAGATACCATGAAAGGCGTTGGTTGCTTAAAACAGCAGGACGGTGGACATGGAAGTCGTAATCCGCTAAGGAGTGTGTAGCAACTCACCTGCCGAAGCAACTAGCCCTTAAAATGGATGGCGCTTAAGTTGTATACCTATACATTACCGCTAAAGTAAATGGTTTATATTCAATCTCGGTTGGATTTTAAACTTTGAAACTTTAGTGAGCAGGAGGGTACAATGGTGTGCATGGAAGTGTTTGGCGTAAGTCGCCATTGGCACAGATCTTGGTGGTAGTAGCAAATAATCGAATGAGGCCTTGGAGGACTGAAATCGAGAAGGGTTTCGTGTGAACAGTGGTTGATCACGAGTTAGTCGGTCCTAAGTTCAAGGCGAAAGCTGAAAATTTTCAAGTTATAATTATAACAAAAGAATGCATTGCGCATTTTTTTCGTAATTGAAAACTTGAATAATTTTGAACGAAAGGGAATAGGGTTCTAATTCCGTAACCTGTTGAGTATCCGTTTGTTATTAAATATGGGCCTTGTGCTCATCCTGGCAACAGGAACGACCATAAAGAAGCCGTCGAGAGGTATCGGAAGAGTTTTCTTTTCTGGTTTATAGTCGTACTACCATGGAAGTCTTTCGAAGTGAGATATGGTAGATGGACTAGAAGAGCATGACATTTACTGTTGTGTCGATATTTTCTCCTCGGACCTTGAAAATTTATGGTGGGGTCACGCAAACTTCTCAACAGGCCGTACCAATATCAGCAGCTGGTCTCCAAGGTGAAGAGTCTTTAGTCGATAGAATAATGTAGGTAAGGGAAGTCGGCAAATTAGATCCGTAACTTCGGGATAAGGATTGGCTCTCAAGATTGGGAAGCAATAACATGGTTTACGTGCTCGTTCTGGGTAAATAGAGGTCTTCTGATCTTGTTCCTCGGATAGTAGTTATGTAACCAATTGTGGAACTTTCTTGCTAAAATTTTTAGGGTTGCATCGCAAGGTGTTAACTCTTTAAATTATAACGACTATCAATTAACAATCAATTCAGAACTGGCACAGACTTGGGGAATCCGACTGTCTAATTAAAACAAAGCATTGTGATGGCGCCAGCGGGTGTTGACACAATGTGATTTCTGCCCAGTGCTCTGAATGTCAAAGTGAAGAAATTCAAGTAACTATGACGATTTAGAATAAGAATATTATTAGTGATTGAATGCATATTTTTTTTAAACTCAAAACTACAAATAAAAAATGCCATTGCAAAATTCTATTGATAACGAACTATGCATGCTTAACCAAAGATTACAGGGAATGTACAAAGGCAAAAAAATTAAAGCCGAGTTTGATACAATTTGGAGGCGAAATAAAGAAATTTTGTGCAAGGCTCTGTCTCTCCAGAAAAAATTATAAAAATTATGGAAAAATCACATAGCCAAATTTGATAGATGAGCCGTTTAACAAGTGAAAAACTGAAATAAAAAATGATGGAAGAACAATATTAAAGCTACGAAAAAAAATTCTTTGTACATGATTTGAATGAGGAGGAGCATATCATAAAATAATTGGCCACTTTAAGAATTTGGGGAGATAAAGTATGGAAAATTAATAGAAAATAAAAAGGCACACAATTGCTTAGTTAAATATGGGATTTAATTCAATTCCATCGCATTTATTTCCATTATTCGTTGTGTCTTTGACATCGTTCAATGCGGTTTTTGCCATCATAAAAAATGTTCTTTTGTTTGTAATCTGGTGTAGTTGTTGCACCAAATTGCATCACAAAACAAACAGCTGCTGTTTCACATGCCGTTGTACCCATATTTTCAAACTTTATTTATTTTCTTTTAATTACAAAGTAGTTTTACAGCTGTTTTACATATTATTATTATTAAATAACAATAAAATTAATATAAATTGAAATAACAATAAAACATTTTAAAAAAATCTAATAATAATAAAATATTGAAAACGATTACAAAATTAAATTACAATGAGGCAACACGAATTTTTTTCATCGAATTAGTATCTAGTATCTCGCATGCTTCTCCCATTCATTCTGAATAAGAAGAGAATGTAATAGCAAATTTTGTTCACAAGCGAGATATCAGGAATAACAGCCTTACCTAAAATTCAACTAACTCGTTCGACGTTCCGTGCACAACATTTTGCCATAGTGTGGAAGTTGAATATTTTTGTACGCCCCGTCGGATTTTAGGTAAGGCTATTGTAAGGCTATTATCTACGTTCCAAAAAAAATTATTACAAGGTAGGGCGCAGCTATAAACTGATTATAATTTTTTTTCTCAAGGTGGCTTGTTCCATCAATCAAAATACATATTTAGTGTATGTGTGTGTATTGTTTTGAATAATATGTCAAATTTAATAGAAAATTTATGTTTTAACGCGTTCGTCAGATGTAATAGGTTTCTGTGCGACTGTAATTTGAATTTAGAATAATACTTTTCGTATTATTACCTTTTGTTGTATTATAAATAATATGGCGACATCATTGGACTCCATATTATTCTACTCCATAATCGAGAAGTATGGATGGCCTTTGTAAAAAATAATGAAATTGGAAAGGACCATTGTGGTTGGTAGGCTTCATAATCGGACTGCCAATATGTACCCCCTACATTTTCACAAATTTGACTTACTGATGGATTTACCTGTTTTTATTTCTTTTCATAAGTACATTGAGTTTCATTATTATTTTTTATAGCGGTGATCTTCACGTCTATATTTAAGACTGTTTTCCGATAAACTGTACAGTTATTGTGACCAGTTGGAACAATCATCCCGATGCTTACCATATCACTTCACTAGAACTAAAACAGAATTGTAAACCATTAAGGAGAA